>NC_136892.1:20674778-21079778 GCF_949152265.1 Phoxinus phoxinus
TAGTGGACAAGTCCTATAGGCTTCCAAGCAAAAAAGGAGATAATGTCCAATTAATGTTCTTTTATATACTCAAGTGTGCAACATACTAAGCAATCCGTGTGGCAGAATATGAGCCACAAGTGTGTTGCTTCATTAGTAAACCAGCAGAGGGTGCAATAATCAACCGAGACTGCTTCATTTTCCTCTCTTCGCCATTTAGTGTATGATATATACAGTACATTCTATATATATATATATATATATATATATATATATAGAGAGAGAGAGAGAGAGAGAGAGAGAGATCAACATTTGAAGTGGATCAAAAAAGTTTATCAAAGTTGTCCTAAGACAAGGCAGAGTATTGTTAAAAATGAATGTATAACTTTATTAATTCATGTTAATAATAATATATTAGTAAATTTTGGAATGAAAAGTAAATGAAACCAGCACTAATATAGAAATATACATCCCGCTGAACACAAATCAATATAGCCTGCTAAATATATGTTGAGAAAAATGTATATGGTTTAGCTCAATTCCCTTTTTTTCTGGCCAATATTTCAAGAGAAAGGTAAAAAATGTGATTGCAAATTCAAAGTTATTCAAATTAATTGAAATATAACGTGTTGGTTGCTAGCATTGTTAGCATGTACGATAGCATTATTCGGATGAAAAGGTAGGTAAATTTCCCTACCTGAGTGAATTATTCCTAAAATGTTCCTTCATTGAGAAAGTGTGTTTTAAAATTGAGAAATAAACCTTGAATTCACAGATAAAGGTCTCGTAATACCTACAGTATTATACTCGTAGCTTAGCACTCCCTGTTAGCAGCCGTTCTAAAAACGTGAGTCAGTAGCCCCTCCATCTTCTTGACAAACCCATAAAACTGGGAGGACAGTCCCATAAATCAGCAAATATGGCTAGTAATTTACAGCATTCTTTGCCATTCTTGATCCATGATGCATTTTCTGTTTGTCTGCAATTTCGACTAATAATGGAATCCCAGCCCTGCACCTTTAATCTGTTTCACCACAGACAAGATTAATACAAACAATATTCATTAAAAGCCATTAATGTGTGTCTTCTGTACTAATGGAAGCCAATAACCTGTGCTTTCTTTCACCCCCTGCATGTGCCAGCAGATGAAGTATGTTTCAATATGCCTATTAAACCAATCAAAAAGCAATCAGGCCTATTTTCTTTGTAATTATGATCTGTTTGTGTGGCACGGTAGTTCTAGGGGGCGAGCGGGGATTTGGCCTTCACCGCTCTGGAGTAAATATGAAAATAAACCACCTCTCAGGAAGGACCTAATTAGTCTGTCGCTCTTGGTTTTCCATTCGTTTTGTGGCCCTGACAGTTGCGGTCATGAGTGTCAGATTTAATCTGGTGTTGGGGTCGCGTGAGCCCTGGAGCGCTGGCGCGGGATCCATCACTCTGAGGGGAAGCAGCACCCATGAACATTCAATAACCATCTCTCTATTGCTTGCTCCTATCTGCGCCGAGAGATGTTTTTTATATTGCTCATTACAATGTCTTCATTGTTTATTGACATGCCCAAGTGACAAAAATATTTCTAATTTTATGTTTCACAAATGTCTGCATTTATTTGGCTGGAATGTGCTATTGCTGTCCCTGGGCCTGCCTTCAAATGATGTAGATGTGCAATCACTGATGCTTTGTTTGAGATATGTGCGTATGCATTCATTCTGCATTATGATGGAGGGCGAAATATGAGCATTCATATCACCTATGGCTTCATATGTGAACTCTCAGAGAAGTTCAGTGAGGAGTATGAGTAATGAAATCAGAGAAGTATGCCTTCGGATTAACCTTGACTTCTCATTTGGTGTTCACTGTCTTCATCATAAGATCTTCCTTGGGCATGTCTTAAACTTGCACTGGCTACTCCTTTTCCTCTTTGTGATCTCAGCCGTAATCTTGTCAGTGATAACATTGGCTAACATTCTGGCTATGTTTGGAATACTATTTCTGCAGTAAACAGTATGCATACTATGCACAAAATGTTTGAACCAAAAGCACACAAACATTCCTAAACCCTTAATTAGCAACAATCCTGACCTGAAATGTCAAAATATAAAACAATTTCATGATTTTAAGAGCACTGTGAAACATGCAAGGCTGCATTTACTTGCCCAATGTTATTACAGTTTAAAATTCTATTTTAATATATTGTAAAATGCAATTTAGTCAGAATATTTGGCTAATTTTGAACTGCTGTCAATAGAAAAAGATTCTTATATGGTGTATTTACAGCATCTACCAGCAGGGGCTAATGTGGCCATGCTAACCAGCATAAACGTTGACCCCTTGAATTAAAGTAAAGATAGCATGTGACAACACACTAAAATGTTTAGCATTGCATAATACATTTTCACACAGTGTGCAGTATGCTAGCATTGCATTACAAACAGCCACTGTTATTTCATCTACAGATCTTAGGTGAACTGACCTCAGGGGTGGCCCTGCTGAGAACTTCATTGGTCACGCAGCTGATGACCTCAGTATGTGACCTTAGCGGTGACCTGCTTGATTGACACATTTTCAAATTGCCTTTACCAACATAAACATATTAGGCAGATGGATGGCAGACTCAGCTTTTGTCCACAATCTTCTTAGTCTCTTCCATGTTTTTTGTTTACACACACCTGTAACAAGCATTTCTGCTCATGTGTGCCAGCACCTGTACAGTCGCTGACAGCATTCTGAGCGAGTGGGTCTCCACACTCATTAGGTTTCATTAGCGAGGTCTGTGAGAAATCCCTGAAAGATGCACACAGATGTCTTAAGAGGAAACACATGCTATAGTGCACCACTTACTAAGTTGTTGAGGAATTTTTTGCCATCATAAACAACAAACTAATTTATGTTTAATTGTCTTGTAAACTAGAAAGAGAGTGTAAATTAATATATGTGAATAAGTATTGTGTTGACTTTAACTGCACGGCTGCCAGATACCATTACAACACTTTAAACTGCAAATGCATTTATTCCCTTTTGTTTTTACTGTGCCAAATCAACTCATAATGGAGTATATTTTACTCACAGCAGGTGAACATAATTATTTACTGCATGCAGTGTTTATTATAAAATGTTGCTGTTTCCCTTGTATACTTTGGTTCAAACTGCTATATTGTATTAATCGTATTCTTTATAATGTGTGAGCGTGTAGAAACTTTTTACTTATGACAACAAATCTGATTCACACAGCTAGCAAATAACATTTAGACAAACTTTTATGTTATAGAACGGAGCCCCTAAGGGAACATGGTGATGGAAATAAATATGAAATGGAGCAAACAATTATATTACAAAACTTTTGATTTATCTTGCTAAATATTTAATTCCCCCATGAAACCTTAGCATTCACTTGCAAAAGCATTGATGATAAGGACCTTTTCACGGACAGTGACGATATGTTTCGTTTATGTATAAAATCATAAATATAGCAGCAACACACACACACACACACACACACACACACACACACACACACACACACACACACACGGTACATTTATAAGACTACACTTAGTGTTACATAACCTTGGCATTACATTTCAGAAAACTAGTTAATGCTCCTGTCTGAGTGTTTTTAAAACAACAGTGGCAAATTTGATATCTTCCTCTATTCTGAATGCCTTAAGCACTCTGGATTTTTATCTCTTTTGGATAGTCATATAACTGCTATCGTGGATTTTATCTTTTGCTATTAGATCTAATTGGAACATAAAAAACAGTTTTTTTCCATTCAGCACTAGAGAAAAACTAAAAGATTACTTCTGCTTCCGAGAACGTTACAAGCTTTCAGCTTTTTCCATATTGCTTTCTGTCCCACCTCACATGATTTCCATCCCAAAAGTTTTCCAAGTGAACGCAATGTTTCTCGCGCAATCAAAACGCTTTGTGAGAGGACGCAAAAGCATTGAAATATAATTTTTCCGTAGGGTGCAGTTTAGCTGTGGTTTATCAGTAATTTATTACCACAACACTAAACGGCTTGGGGAAAATTGTGTAATTGTGCTTACATTATGTTTTAAATTTGCGGTATACATAAAACAATGATAAGTAGCAGAAAATGTGTGTAGATAAAATGTGTGATTAGAATTTCCAAATGCAACTGTCAGGATAAACTATATGCACTCAAACAGCAGAAATATTTAACTGGTATTTTTGGACCTGTTTTTTGGCAAGTGGTCTTGGATCAGGCATATGCGAGTAGTTGCCTCCTTTATTGGGGTTCAAATGGGTCTTACTTGCCGCCCCAGAGTGACAGGAGGTTAAGCAGAGAGTGTGGGAGACTACCGCCTCTCTACCCCCTCAGGGTGAATGTGTCAAACGATGCCAAGACAGGTCTGCCCCGCTACCCCACAGGTCACTTCCAGGAGTCGCTATTGAAAAGCCAGTTACTCTCAACCAATAGGCAATAGTCTGTCAGCTTATTTCATCATCATAACCCCTAGGAATTCCTCAGCAGTTGGTTTTTTACACATTCGTCTCTAATCAATTTACACATGCTGGGAGCACTTAAGCTATCTGAAGTTTCCTTTCTTTGCAGAGTGGTATTTAAAATGCTAAGTCTGCTTGTGGAATACATTCAGCTCGTATATCATTCCTAGGGGGGTCCGCAATTTTCTGGAATACTTTCGATTAATGAACCAGATGGTATTTTCACAACAACACCTGCGATGTTTTGGCACCTTATATCCCAAAATAAATTTGTACCTGGAAAAAATTCCTGGCAGTGACAGTTAAAATGATCTAGAAGCACCCTGCCCCTTGCTAACCTGTTAATATCTCTCTAACATCTCGACTGACTCTAATGGAGGTGATTTTTTATTTTTACTTCTAATTTTTTTGGTTGCAGTTCAGTGTAATCTTTCAAAGAGACACATCTGTCTGGGATAAGTTCCAAAGGAGCAGAGGGGCAGAAAATGTAAAAGCCCATTTCCATGTGTCGGGTACTTATAAGTTAATGTGCGGTGAGAGCTTTGCAAGGGGAAACCTGCCGTCAGTGTCTCGCTGTTTGGGGTAAATTTATTAGCTGGACAGATGCGACCACATGACACGCTGTGTTAGGAATGCTGGAAGTGTCCGAGTGAACGAGTGTACGATTTCCCCATTTATTTTCATTATTTTGTCTTCTGTAAAATTGCCAATTACTGTTAATTTGTCTCAATTTATTCACCCCCCACCAAGCTTCGTTCAGAATAAACATATTCTGGTATATTACGGTACGGTGTACACATGTCAGGATATTTAAGCCACCTGGAAAGACATTGTACACTGAGAGAATATAAAAGTCCTAATGTATCTACTGTGTGTGCTGACTATATAAGCAGACAAAATTAAAACGTATATATATAAAAAATCTTTTTAATTCTGGCTAGTAGGTTACAACCTGTAAATAGACTACCGCTCAAAAGTTGGGGTAGGTAAGATTTTTTAAGGGCTGTTATGCTCACAAATTCTGCATTTATTTGATTAAAAAATACAGTAAAAACAGAAATATTTAGAAATATTTTTACAATTTAAAATGTTTTCTATTTTAATATGACTTCAAATGTAATTTATTCCTGTGATGGCAAAGCTAAAAAAAAATTAGCATCATTACTCCAGTCTTCAGTGTCACATGATCCTTCAGAAATCATTTGAATAGTTGGTGCTCAAGAAACATTTCTAATTATCAAGGTTGAAAAGTGTTGTGCTGCTTAATTTCTTTTTCATTTTATACAATAGTTTCATATTTCAAGATTATTTGATAGAAAAGTTCAAAATAACAGCATTTATTTGAAACAGAATCCTTTTGTAACATTGCAAATCTTTACTGTCATTTTTGATTAATTTAATGCACTTGCTGAATAGAAAATATTTATATAAAGTCACATTGTTATCTATAGGGCGCAGCTTTCAAATACTTGGTCAGCATTGCTCTAGCAGTGTAGCGCATTTTCAGAAACCATCCACCTTCCCCAGCTCCACCTGTATAAATCTGCTACGGGTAATTCATGCATGCTATATTGTGCAGCAGCAGCATGTCTTGTTTGCTCACAGCAGCGTGTCTGCATGTATTGGCATCGGCAAGTCCCATACTTGCTCTGCAGCAGCAATAACAAGCAACAGCGTAGCAGATCTATTCCGCAAAGACCAAACATATCAACATTGTCATATCCATAACCAAACACTCGGAGTTGTCAAGACAGAAATGTATTTTTAATAAAAAAAATCATAGAGCCCCAAACTTTTGAAAGTATCTTTTAGAGAGAGAAAATGATGGGAAAAGACAAATAATGTGTGATATTTCAACAGTACAAGCCACCTCAGATGCCTCAAGGGTCACAGCGATCTGACAATTAACTCAGCTGCCCTCTCGCACGGTGGCTTGGCTCAAGACAGGAGTGCTAGTCTGACATCAGGCTAAAGGGTAAAATGAGGAAGGAAGCACTATGACATGAGGAAATGCATTAAACGTTTTCAGTGTTTACACTAAATTGACACTTTTAGCCTATTAAAAACAAGCAGGTTGCGGAGTACAAGACTAAATAGTTTGTTTTACAGTCTTTTAGACAGATCTATTAAACAAGAGTATGTGGAAAATGTTCAAAGAAATATGAAAATAAAAAGTGAGAATGTCTAAAATATTCTGTAAAAAGTAAGAACTGCAAAGTGAAAACAAGCGAATCAAATAATTATCTGTGGGCTTCAGTGATAAAGGCCACTGCAGCGCTCAGAGCAGTAATGTGCAGTATCTAGTGATTTAATTAGAGCATAATGGATTTAGCTAATCAGTGACACAATGTGTTGTTTTACGGTCCTCCGTTGAGAATACTGCTCATTTTAGAGCAGATAAAGAACAGGAGATTATTTCGCTCCTCGCTGACAAATTGCAACCCAATTCATTACTGGACCAGGATATGTCGGCGTAAAAGATCAAATAAATGATAAAAGATCAAATAAATGATAAAATCCTATAATTCAAGGATTTTGCTTTACATAAAATGTCGGGTTTCCCTCCCTGAATCACCAGGATTAAGTATCGCATGAGTCACTCTCCTATATGGCCACATGAGAGGCAGAACTGGCCTATTATGTCTCCGTCAGCCTTGAGCTTTCTTCAGAAATCATTACTGTATGCGGCCCGCTCATAAACCTTGACTTTCCTCGGTTAGACTGCCAGGACAGTGTTTTTAATCACGCAAACATCAACAGCCCTGTTTATCTAAGAGTCCAAATCATTTATCTTAAAAAAAATAAAAATCACAAAAACACCTTTATAAAAGGATGTTCTGAAAGCATATGTGGTATTTGCAAACATTAAGCATTTTGTTTTTTCTAAAATAGAAAAAGGCATTGACAGACTGTCCTTTTCTATCTGCCAATCTTTCCAAGTGTGCCAATATCCTGTCTGAGCTGGCACCATGTGGGGATTCACATGGGGCGCCTGAGGCATGGAGATGTGATTAATTTAACTGTGTCAAATAGTTTTACTACCAGGTTTCACTGTGTTTACTGGGAAGGAGGAAATGGTGCTTCTACAATTTTTATTCAGTGGAAAGTTCACCTTCTGTGACCGACACAGGTGTCTGTTTTATTTCCGGTTTTACTGCAGTTAAATATAGAGGCTGCTGAATTTTTTTTATAACCTTATTCTATCGTTTACGCATTACAACATAACTGATTTAATACGCATTCACTGTAAAATCTAACAGTTGTTCTTACTAAGACTTTAGTTAACTTTACTTAATGTCCGATCATTTGTTGAACTTTAGTAATTTAGTAACCTGTACTGTTTGCATGCTATGCCTTCGTTACTCAGAAAACCCAAGTAAACATTACTTGACTGGTTTGAGTACCATTTTGCCAAAGCAAAAAATATATATATTTAAAAAAATAGGCGGGGCAAATGGCAAAAAAAATTATTATGCTTAGTTGCATTCGCTCATTTTCCACAAAAATGGTAACAAGTTTTGCAATTGATGCAATTAAGTTATGCTTACTTAAATTAAGGCAACGAGTTTGCACAATTGAATTAAGTAAACTGAATGAATTTGTTTTTACGGTGTTGTTCAACATCATTACTTTAATAATTACTAAATATATGCATATGGGTTTTTTTTACAATTAGAAATTTGGGTAACTCTTTACAATAAGGTTTGTTAATTTGTTAACATTAGTTAAAGGGATAGTTCACTTTAAAATTTAAATTCTGTCATCATTTACTCACCCTCAAGTTGTTTCAAACCTGTATTAATTTATTTCTTCTGCTGAACACAAAGAAAGATATTTTGAAGAATGTCAGTAACCAAACAGTAGTCTGTACCCATTGACTTCCATAGTAGGAAAAAAAAATACTATGGAAGTCTATGGAGCTTATATTATGACAAAATGATTTGAATTTGAATTGTGTAAATCTGAATTATTTGCAAGTGTAATCTAACAAAATTGAATTTTAGGTGGTAGTTTAAATAGTTCTGAATTTGAATTTTTTTAAACGAATATTGAACATTTGAAATTTAACAAATTGAAATGTTTTTATGGCTGAATTTTATAGACATGTATTTTCAAACAGTAATATTCAGTTTTAAAAAATTCAGATTCAAGTTTTCAAGATGAAGAAATTCAGAACTTCAAATTCAGTTTTCTAAAATTCAATGTCAAAAATTCAAGTTCAAAAATTCAGATCTGACAGAAAGTAGGTCACAGGTCATCCACAGGGAAGAGTAGATGATCTCAGAAAAGTCGAACAGAGCATTTTGGCCAATTGGGGACTGCGGAAGTTTTCCAGCGCGAACGTGGTGGTGGTTCAAGAGGTTGCCACTCTCTGACTCTTGTCATGAATCGCCCGGAGGTCTATTACATGTACGACGCAGTCTAGACCGGACGCGAACGGTGCGACGCGACCCGTGAAATCCCCAACAGCACACGGATTCCCCATCCTATTTCTGACCTAGTCCCAGCTCTTTGCAACAGTCGCTTCAAGCTGTGTTGCGTCGCGCCGCTCGCGTCCTGTCTGTGTAACTGAGGTCTAGACAAGCTGGCGTTCTAATCAATTTTACACAAAATGTAGGCTACTTTAAAACAAACACCAGAGACCGCTTAGACAAATGTCCCACGTGCTGAGAACGCTAACCTAACATATAAACACAAAATCATTCATGTTTAAGAATCTTAACGTTACCTCCGGGCGATTCATGACAAGAGTGGACATTAAAACGCTTACGTGAAAACCGCTTAACGTGGCTTACTGTACGAAGATAGTGATATTAAAGGACCAAACTCAGTACAAATCATATTAATAAACCATACTTTGTATAAAAAATCAGATGAGCCCAGAATACCTACGCAACGCGTTTAATTGTGCGTTAAGCATTTCCTTACCATAGAAAACCGTTATAAGAAAACGCTTAACGTGGCTTACTGTACAAAGACAGTGATATAAGGACCGTACACATCATATTAATAAACCATACATGTATAAAAAATCAGATGAGCCCAGAATATGAACGCAATGCGTTTAATTACGCGTTAAGCATGTTCTTACCATAGAAAACCGTTATAAGAAAACACTTAACGTGGCTTAATAAACCTTAAACCTGATTTGTTATACATAGTAGGCAGGCCTATGGTTTATTAAGGACCATTTAAGGTTTATTAAGCCACGTTAAGCGTTTTCTTATAACGGTGAACTATGATTAGAACATGCTTAATTAAATGCGTTGCGTTCATATTCTGGGCTCATCTGATTTTTTATACAAAGTGGTTTATTAATATGATTTGTACTGGTCCTTTAATATCACTGTCTTCGTACAGTAAGCCACGTTAAGCGTTTTCATATCGGTTTTCTATTAAGGAATTTGCTTAACGCGTAATGAAACGCGTTGCGTTCATATTCTGGGCTCATCTGATTTTTTATAGGCCTACATGGTTTATTATTATGATGCGTAGGCTACTGAGTTTGGTCCTTGTCTTTGTACAGTAAGCCACGTTAAGCGTTTTCTTATAGGTTTTCTATGGTAAGGAAATGCTTAACGCGTTGCGTTCATATTCTGGGCTCATCTGATTTTTTATACATAGTATGGTTTATTAATATGATGTGTATGGTCCTTATATCACTGTCTTTGTACAGTGAGCCACGTTAAGCGTTTTCTTATAACGGTTTTCTATGGTAAGGAAATGCTTAACGCACAATTAAACGCGTTGCGTAGGTATTCTGGGCTCATCTGATTTTTTATACAAAGTATGGTTTATTAATATGATTTGTACTGAGTTTGGTCCTTTAATATCACTATCTTCGTACAGTAAGCCACGCGGTTTTCACGTAAGCGTTTTAATGTCCACTCTTGTCATGAATCGCCCGGAGGTAACGTTAAGATTCTTAAACATGAATGATTTTGTGTTTATATGTTAGGTTAGCGTTCTCAGCACGTGGGACATTTGTCTAAGCGGTCTCTGGTGTTTGTTTTAAAGTAGCCTACATTTTGTGTAAAATTGATTAGAACGCCAGCTTGTCTAGACCTCAGTTACACAGACAGGACGCGAGCGGCGCGACGCAACACAGCTTGAAGCGACTGTTGCAAAGAGCTGGGACTAGGTCAGAAATAGGATGGGGAATCCGTGTGCTGTTGGGGATTTCACGGGTCGCGTCGCACCGTTCGCGTCCGGTCTAGACTGCGTCGTACATGTAATAGACCTCCGGGCGATTCATGACAAGAGTCAGAGAGTGGCAACCTCTTGAACCACCACCACGTTCGCGCTGGAAAACTTCCGCAGTCCCCAATTGGCCAAAATGCTCTGTTCGACTTTTCTGAGATCATCTACTCTTCCCTGTGGATGACCTGTGACCTACTTTCTGTCAGATCTGAATTTTTGAACTTGAATTTTTGACATTGAATTTTAGAAAACTGAATTTGAAGTTCTGAATTTCTTCATCTTGAAAACTTGAATCTGAATTTTTTAAAACTGAATATTACTGTTTGAAAATACATGTCTATAAAATTCAGCCATAAAAAACATTTCAATTTGTTAAATTTCAAATGTTCAATATTCGTTTAAAAAAATTCAAATTCAGAACTATTTAAACTACCACCTAAAATTCAATTTTGTTAGATTACACTTGCAAATAATTCAGATTTACACAATTCAAATTCAAATCATTTTGTCATAATATAAGCTCCATAGAAGTCAATGGGTACAGACTACTGTTTGGTTACTGACATTCTTCAAAATATCTTTCTTTGTGTTCAGCAGAAGAAATAAATTAATACAGGTTTGAAACAACTTGAGGGTGAGTAAATGATGACAGAATTTAAATTTTAAAGTGAACTATCCCTTTAACTAAATTAGTTAACATGAACCAACAATGAACGGATGGGACTACCGATGGATATTAGCATTGTGCTAAATTCGGCATATTTACGTCAACTTATATTGTATGTTCATCAATATGCACTGTCCCACCCAAATATATAAATTAAATTAAATGAAACAATACTTTTACAGCATTTAATCATAATGTTAATCTCAACATTTACTACTACATTTTAAGATTGAAAGATTCACGAACATGAATATTAACATGTTTATTAACTAACATTAACAAAGGTTGATAAATTATTTAAGAGCTCATTGTTAGTTAATGCATTGACTAATGTTAACAAATGAGACCTTATTGTAAAGCGTTACCGAAATTTGTCCTAAATGTCAGATCCTTATTACATTAGGATTAATTATTTCATAATAGAGGTTTATTAATAATAATAAAAAAACACTCAAGCAGTGTCAGTGAGTTAAGATTCAGACAGGTTTAGTGAAACGGACAATTGATTAATTCAAAAGATCTGACTCAAAACAATGATTCATTCATAAATCACTACTTCACTAATGAACACGAGAGCTAGAGCAGATTTTATTCAGAACTAAATCTTTCATGCAAAGTTATGATATACTTTTAGGTTGCTTTTTCATCCTTTTCTAAAGTAAAGCAAAGCAACTTGATTCATCACTCATTGTAATCGCATGGAAAAGAACGACCAACGCAGTCTTCCGAATTTGAGTACAGGTTTAGAATGACATGAGGAAGAGTAAATGATGGCAGAACTGTCCCTTTAAGAAGAGTCTAGATTCAGACCTAGACTGTCTGCTTAATTAGCAACATATGCAAAGTCTAAAGAAACTCCAGACATACACAGACTTCTTGGACCCGACTGTTAAATCAGATCCAGTTGGAGAGAGAAGCCTGATAAACAACTGAATTAATCTGAGTTATACTGATGAATCTTAAGCAGTCTTTTTTATTGGGTAACATCTGTATTCATTTCCTTCCATAATCATATTTCTGATGTTAGCTTTACTCTTTCGCTTTAAACTAAATTTACCGTTGTACAGCGCAGAAATTTAATTTCACCTGATATATAGAAATGCATTGAATATGAATGAAATTTGCAGTAACACATGATTCATGTCTCTGATTTACAGTTTGCAAAGCTGCATGTCCTCCCTAACAAGAAACATTAGATTGAAGATCAGTATAAAAACTGTTATTAGTTGCTTAGCAACATGTCATCATGACAGTGCGCCGTTTCATATTTCTTAAGGCTATAATCTCAGCGGTGCTGCTGGACTTTTGTTCTTCCACCTCTCTGCAGACACATACTGGAGTATGAGTGTGTGTGTGTGTCTTTTTGGACATGCGGCCTAACAAAGCCTCATCGTGCAACACCTAACTACATTTCATAATATACACAGGGGGTGAAATGGAGAAATCTTTCACCGACCCCTTCACATGTCAACACAATAACAGTGGCCATGTGTCTTTCCAGTATATTGACCAGAAAAATCAAAACAGCACGCCTCATTTGCTGTGCTAGGGGATGGACTTTGAATTCATGTTTAGTTGAAGAAGCATCAAACTACTCTTGATTAAGCTACTAATGATGCGTCAGTGACAACAAGCTGCCTTGTGGCTCTAATTGATCTCCCAATATTCCTCTGTGGAGATCTCTCCTACCTGCAGCGTGGGGCGGACTATTTTAAGAGATGATATATTATTCCTCTAAAAGTCAGTGGCTGAAATGGTGAAAAAGAGGGGTGAAATGACGGCTCCTCTTACAAGATGGCATAATGAGACTCGCCTGCGACCGAGCTGTAAGATCCGCCCATTAAAACGAAACCCCATGTTTGCCATCGTTAAAAAAGCAGCTGCATTTTCGCAGGTCATGACTGATAGGCCGCTCTGAGTGCTCTGATACAGGCTAAGCTAATTGTTGAAATGCTCATTAAATCAGATAAAGTAGCACATAAATCAGACTGAAGGTTTGAACTATGGTCAGCCTGTGCCGTTTGGCTGGAGTAAATCTCCCAGGGACATTTGTTCAGTGCCTTAGATCTCATTACATCTTTTTCTTGACACAGTTCCAGCACCTCTGATACTGTACAAAGCCTGGACTTACACACAGCTGGTTTCTGTGGGCCTCGGATGAAAGTCGAGCTTGACATAATGTTGCAAATCTGAGCATGAAATGGGAATTGTTTTATGTGTTGGATTTGAGTTTAACAGCCTTGTTGGTAAACCGGAGACATACAAAAAATGGCAACAAAATATTGTTATGGGCCATAATTCTTTGCATAACGTGGCTTAGACTCTATCGTAAATTTAACCGAACAAGCAATTAAACAATACTGACGTAATGCTGTACATAAATGGGAGAAAATCTCATAAATATTGATGGGCTGGATCGAATATTTGGTTCCGAGAGTCCTAACATGTACTAGGCGACCAGACATCGTAAATAAAGGTTAGCGATGATGAATGAAGCACATTGTGAGATATGAAGCATTGATTTTATTCGCCCTCTTCTGATTCGTGACCCGTTGGCAGTCTGAAGGCAACACTCCATCAGATCCCGCAGCTCTCTTGGAATAGCAGGGAAACGCATTTAAAGCCTCATTTGGAGCACATGTTTTGGGTGGGGAAGCCAAATGTTGACATGCAACACAATTTCAGTATGCCTTGCTAAATCTGCTATGTGATTAATAACTCGCTGGCTTTTGCTAACCACATGCAAACGGATATGTCATCTCTCATTACCGTTTTATTATCGACTAATCGATATTTCACTGCTGTGATGCTTTTACCAGATGTCAACAAGCTAATTGAGATCCAGTGTTTCTTAGATTGAAAATAATCCAACAGGCTTTATTAGCACAAATAGGGAGGCTTTGCAGATAGTCTGTTTGCCTACCAAATAGGCCTGAACTAGACTAGAGGTCGCAACGATGTTTAAAAAATATTAAAAATATATATAAAGAAATTTACAGGGGTTAAAAAAACTTTTTTTCAGGCTACGTCATGTTCCTTTAACTGTCGTTTTGTTTTAATGCTTGAGACCAATAGCATTTTAAGGGTAGAACAAGTTTAAGAACAGCTTTTTTACTGGCAGTTTGCGGTCCCAACGCTGAAAGCAATACATAAAAAGACATCTTTGATGCAACATGAGCGGATCTAAATGTAATCTACACTTTTCATTTATTTTCACATTTCACTTGTTAGATGAAGTTTGATTGTGCAGGGACATTTTTTGCCCCCCGTATCTTGAATTAGGGGGGATTTTTTTGTTCATTTTGATGCAATTTTCCCCCAAATCCATCATAGCGAAAGATAACTTTAGCTTGTTTCTGCCTCAAGAGTACAAAATTCAAAAGAGCATTGTGAGATAAAGTTAAAAATAAGAAATAAAGTCACATTGTGAGATAAAGTCGCAACTAAGAGACATTAAGTCATTGTGACATTTAAAGTCGCAATTGTGAGATAAAAAGTGATATTGTAAAAGATAGATGCAAATGTGAGATAATGGCCTGGTTTCACAGACAGGGCTTAGACCAAGTTAGACCAAGTATTCACACCTGCCTTGTTTGTTTCGATTGAATCGAACTCTAGTTCGTTTCCCCCCTTGGTGCGGACCTTTTGGGCAGGTGTGAATACAGCAATCGAACTCGGGTGCGGACCAAACAATCGAACCGAGACCCAGCTGAAGAGGTGGTCTCGGTACGGTTCCAAACAAACTCTGGTACGGTTCGTTTACGATGTGAACATGAACCGACCCAATTGCAAGAAAGCTCTGCGCCTAACAGGCCTCCGTAGTCAGAGTTGCGTTATGGGAAAGTGATCTGTTGTTGAATTACTACATTTTGGCATAATGGTTTGTGTTATTGTTCGTTCAAGTACTGATACTTCAAGTCTGGCCACACGATACTGTTGCGCGTCTTTCTGCGCGTCGTGTGTGCATCATTGGAATGGAATGAATGAATGTGTGTGTGCGCATCAGGACATTCACATACAGAGCGTTCTCTTTAGTCTAATCGCGCATAAATGCTTTAAAAGCATTTGCATGAATACGAGCGAGTTCATATAATGTAACGATAGTTACAAAACAAGGATGGTGTGTGTGTGTGTGTGTGTGTGGGGGGGGGGGGGTGCTGCGTTAATTTACGTTAAACTGGTCTAACTTAATCGCAAGCGTTAACGTTGACAGCATTTAATTGTTAGCAGTATATACAATAGCTTTTTTTTGCACTTCCTAATTTCCCTACTTGAGAATCCTTGTCCAATGAATGGACGACCTTAGCACATGTGTGGTTTTGTTTACAAATTTTGGTTCACTTGCAAAAAGAGCAGTGTGAAAGCGAACCGTACCAAACAACAACAACAAAATTATTTGGTCCGGACCAAAGCAAGTGAACTATCGGACTTTCCTGGTGTGAATACACCCTAAATTTTGGCATGTTTTAGCTTACCTGAAGTGCATCCAAGATGTAGGTGTCTTTGTCTCCGCAGTAGTTTCAATTTTGATATTTTTAGGTCAAACCGTTCTGGTCTGTCAGTCATATAATGCAGGTATATAGGTACTGTCTCCAAAAGCATGCAGAGATGTCTCTAATAGCATGCAGAGAAAAGTCCACATTAAACAATTCCCCATCGTAAGTGCACATTGATGGCCTAAGACACGAAACAAGCGGTTTGTGTGATAAAACGAACAGTATTTATATCATTTTTATCTCTTTTACACAACCACGTCCATCTGATCTGTTTACTTAGCAAGCGCCGCAAGGCTCCTGAAGTGATCTCTCGTGTGTGTACGTCACTCATTGTTTACACCAGAACCTATGCACAGAACAGAGATTGTAGGTAGGCCGGCTAATAGAAATGGTACTAGTTTCCGCTTATCCGGGGCGTTTAAACCGATGTAAAAAAATACATTTACGTAAGCTCGCGCAAACTCATCCGGGAGACCACTTCCGGAGCATTCTGGCGCTTGCGCAGACTAAGTAAACAGATCAGATGGACGTGGTTGTGTAAAAGAGATAAAAACAATATAAATACTGTTCGTTTACTACTGCGGAGACAAAGACACCTACATCTTGGATGCACTTCAGGTAAGCTAAAACATACCAAAATTTTATCCCTTTAAGACTTGCTGTGAAACTGGGTATATAGTAGTCACTTATGGCGCTTTTCCATTACCAGTAACAGCTCAACTCGACTCGTCTCGCTTTTCGCTCCGTTTTACCATTGCAGATAGTACCTCCACAATAGTACATGGTCGTCATAGCGACGCCGCAGGAAACTGGCGTGACGTAATCTATTACGCGACACACACGTAATCTATTACCCACACACACAGGACAACGGATGAAATCGAGTATATGCTGTTTTATGTAATATTAGTAATGGGTATATCACACAATCTTTGGCCAAACTATTTAAAAATGGCGGAGTTATTCAGGATACTCCGTCTGGCGCGTGCAATGATGACGCAGTGAATAGTGACGATTCTCTCTGACCAATAAGCAGTCTGCCGTGTTTTCACGTCACATTGTAGTATTGCCTCAGCTCGCTCAGAACCTCGCCGGAGGTGATACGAAAAAAAGTATCTGGAAGCAGGTACCGGTACAACTTTTACACAGTGGAAAACCAAACAAAGGCGAGTCGAGGCGAGCTGGTACTGTGTAGTGGAAAAGCGCCTATTTATAACATTGCATTTGCGGGATATGAAGTCACATTGTGACAAATAAAGTTGCAAATTCAAGATATGAAGTCACACTGTGAGATTTAAAGTCACAATTGCCAGGTATAATGTCACAAGGGGAAATATAAAGCCAAAATTGTAAGAAATAAAGTTACATTGTGAGATTTAAAGTTGCAATTGCACAATAAGATATACAAACTAAAGTCACAATTACAAGAAAACATTGTAATTCATGAGATCAGGTCCCAATCACCTCTTTTTTCTTTTTACTCTGAAGCAGATATGGGCTTCCATCAAAATGAGAAATAAAACACAGAAAAATACAAATACCAAGTTAAATTACATTGTATAGTCAATTCCCAGAGTCCTGCCATGTACCACCTGGGGCAATCGGCGTACCCCAGTTAGAGAAGCACAGCTCTAAATGAAAGACAGCAGGGTAACTCCCTCTTCTCACACCTCTCTCTCCTCTTGGCAGACAGAAGATTCCTGAGACAATGTACAACTTTGACACCAGTCGTTATTTTAGCGAACGCCTAATTTCATGCTGACAAGTACAGAGCCAAGAGAAATATTCATTTCAGCCGTCTCCAGGAGTTTAGATAATCTGGCACTCTGAGACGGCATATGGAAAAACTGAAGTCGAGGAACTGTGTGCGACCAGTGTGTATAAATCAAGACCTCTGAGGAGGGGATAAAATATCTCTCACGAAATGTTTACATTCACAGTATAGCTCAATCTGTTTTCTGTTCACTTTGTGCTAATAAGGTTTAAGTAAATTACATGGTTTTGAAATTATTTGTGCGAAGACCACTTTGTATTTCCAAGCAAACCAATCGCTCCCCATGCAGATACATAGATCTTTTAACAAATTTGTACAAATGTGGAAGGCAAGAGGTTATTTAAGTTTGCACTTTCTGTATTTTGCTGTATTTAAGATGTAGTACTTACCAAACTTATTCCTACGGGACGTAATTGGTCTCGCAGCTCGCTACATCTGTACGAAGGAAAATTCAGAAAGCTGTAAATCAGGATAGAAAAAGAAAAAACATCTTACTCTTTCCCATAATGATATGAAGTTCATGTCTGAAAACCACATCCTTCACATTGCATCTGGCTGCTTGGTCAATGTTAAACCATAAACCACACCAGCGACTCAGCACTCATCGGTCCACCCATCTGCACAAAATTACACATACATACAGTTTGGCAGAGAAAACTTGCTAACTACTTTAAATCATCCTCGAATTGGCAGCAGTTATAAGCGCTAGGTTTGAGTAGATGCATGGTCAGGTCATTATATGTCAGGCTCAAAATACATGATCAGATTCCTTGCTGTCATCATGTCTTACTATTTGGCAGAGCAATAACAATATGCAGAGCTCTGACAGTGCTATTTTTTAAATGTCTCTTGTGCCAGTACGATCACCAAGGTAACACTAATAAAGATTTAAGATGCTCATTATTTACAAGCTTGTACAGACAAAGTGAGCTCGGTTCAAAATGAAATGTGTTTTTACTCTATAAAATGACAATTTAGCCTAAATTGATTTGTCCCTTGCTCCATTTGTAATACTGAGCCTGAGTACTTTTGAGTATTATTGTTGTTGTAATACCTGTGGTCAAATTTGAAACTATATGCACAAGCTAAATGATGCAGTGCTAATGCAGCTCTTAGGAAACAGTTATAAGCTTTAATACATAAACAGCTGACTGTGACATGCAGTTTACTATCCAGACAGGGAAGAGATTCAGCAGTTGAGTCTCTCTTGGAACAAGGAGAGGCCTGTTAGATCTAGTCTCTGTCTCAGATGGGAAGTCTACCGACAGCCACATGGATATTATACACAAAAATAAATCACGTAAAGTCACTTTTATTTATATAGCACTTTACAGATTGTTTCAAGGCAGCGATAAAAAGGAAATAGTGATAGAGTGGGCAAAAAACAAAACATAAAAAAACCCGGTAGAAAACCTCTTAACTTCACAAGCAAATTGAATATATAAAAGTGTAGGCTATTATTGATCACAAAGTCTGCTATTTGTTTGGGGTCTAGTACCAATGCAAAATTATTTTAATAATAGTTTGTACCATGTTGGTAAATTAATGTTGAATAATGGACCAGCTTAAATGGGCTTAATTGAGAGCCAAGTCCACTTTCAAGGTCAAAGATGGTGTGAATTTAAAAATAACTAATTTTTCACTAAGCTCACTTCTTGAGTTTAGAAGCAGAGCTATTTACCACTTAAAACTAACAAAAGTAACTTGATTCCATCATATATACTGCAAAAGAAATGGCACACCTCTCAGCTCATGCAAAGCCAGTATAAAGGAGATGGTAAGCAGAACCTCAACAGACCACAATAGAGCGAAAAGAGCCTGTACCACTACCAGACAAGGATAATGTTCCTCTAACACACTTACCACAATCGACTTAATTACACCGCCCTTAGTGTTTGACGCTTTCTAGAGATCAGCATTGTTTAAAGACACTTCATTCAGTTTCAAGCAAACGCACAAGCATGCATCTGCTCACGGGACCTCCCATGGCAGCACTTACTGAGAGCAGTTTGACATCTCCCTTACCCCTGAACACACACACACACACACACACACAAACACGCTCAGACGCTCTCCTTCCTGTCCCGCATATGACACTGTCCTGTTTATCAGCTTTAATTTCACTCTGTTGTCTCTGCTTACCGCTGTAATTGAGCTGTCCTGTCGCTGAACCGGCCCAGCGGGACCTGTATGTAATCAGCCAGGTGCTCCCACAGGCCTTGTGACAACTGTTACAGATCCCTGAGGCGCTCTCCTGCTCACCTGTTCCACGTGCAGCACTGTCCCACATCTGAAGCATTCATGCATTCACAGTTAACACAGTGTTTGTTTTAATTGGTAATTAGGACATGTTATTGTTTATTAGAACATGCTCCTTTGTAAGAAAGAATATTTAGCATGGTGAAATGAAAGAAAAACATTGCAGGCTGCAGCAGGCATATCACATGACAAAAGCATATGCTTATGAAATACATGTATAGTCTACTTCAGTATCAGGTAAAATTAATATTATAGTTTCAAAGTCTTTAAACTATTTTCCATGTCTGTGTCCATTCTGTGTCCATTCACACCCTAATGGACGTTTTCACAGACTGTGATGGCGCTTTTCCACAGTTATTAATATAATTATTCATATTTTACTTAAAAAAAAAACATATTACCCTAGCAGTAAATTTTAAAAACGAAACACTGCTGTGAGGGTGCTTAATCCAACAGTGTGTGCAGTGCACGTTGTAGAATACAACTTCAAAGTATCGTCAAGTTATGTTTACCACAGGTTTAGTTTGAAAACCCCATTCGTTTAGCAAATGACGACTTCCGCTTCTGAAAACTGCGGAAAAGGGTCAATTTCATTCCCGGTCAGTTAATTACTAAACATGCATCTTTTTGTGTGTGAAAGTACCAACTGATTTGTACTTGTACTTGTTACCTTCGCTAGGGTTAATTTCGCGTGTTCGTGCGTCTCGTAATCTGCAACTGCATTGAACACATTCCACAAATTCGACGCTTTCTTCTTCTTCTTTGGGCTTATTGGCGGAATGGCGGTTTGCATTCCTAAAAAGAGCATTACCGCCAATTCGACGCTTTAATCGCATTGGCTGAATGTGAGGGAAGGGGCGGAGCTTATCTGAATTTTTAAGGCAACACAAAAATGCTATAAAAACCTATTTTTTTTTACAGTCTATGATAAAAACACACTCAGGAAACTGGTGTCAGACAGGTTCTCTTCGCACCATATAACGTCACGTGTTTGTTTTATTTCTAATTTTAAATTAGATTTACAGACAATTAAGTACAATATTTATTGACTTAAATTCTTAAAGAGTTGCATAAAATAAAAAGGGCATATACAGGCTTAAATAAATTTGCTACAATCAAGACCCATTTTATTCTACATCTAAAATCCAAACCATTGGATTCGGATGTGCCTAGTTGCCTTCCTATCACCGTGTGCAACCTGCAAATGTATCATTTTCCAGGTCTGCAGTCCTTCTGTTTTCCGTGCAGGCTGTTTGTCTGTTGGTCAAGGTTTGACTTCACATTACTACACTTTGGAAGTATACAGTCACTCACAGTCAGGGCTGTAGCTAGAGGATCCGGGGCCCCCTGAAAAAATATTGATGTGGGCCCCCCACCACCAATATATTTTCTGCATGCATACTCATATATTGTTGGCGTACTGTACAATATGCATGGAGGCCCACATGTAACTAGGGTTTTTTTAGGCAACAAAAAAATGCTTTTCTTATTCAGTATTTTTAGATATAAATAATAGAATAATATATTTTTGCCTAAAACAAGACAAATAAACTGCCAATGGGGTAAGAAAAATTATCTTGTTTTAACTATTTATCTTACCCCATTGGCAGATTATTTGACATGTGTTAAGCAAAAACTCACTTAAATTTGATTTATTTCAACAGAAAACAAGACTTAATATTTTATTGCATTTCACTTATCTAGTAAATGCATCTTGATTTAAGAATTTTGAGATATTTGGACTGGAAACAAGACAAAAATACTGAGTAAGAAAGGCATTTTTTATCTTAAAATTCTATAAAATTACAACTAATAAAAATTTTAAAAAAGCTTGAAGTGGAGTGAAGTGAGGTGTAAAGTCATCAAAGGTTAGGCCTATAAATCAAAAAAATGTAAATAATAAGAAACCCAATTTTTTAAAAAGGAACGGTAAAATAATGTTTTTATGGGTTGTGAGTGACACAGTCTCATCTCAAAACGTCACATACTGACGTGGTTTGACCATACGGCAACATACGACGAAAAGGGTACCCCTATAACGTCAATATGAGACGTTTCAGGTTATGGTTAGGTTTAGGTATGGGTTAGGGTACCGTTAGGGGGCGCTGCTGGTGCGCTTATGTCTCCGTCTCATATTGACGTTATGGGGTACCCTTTTCGTCGTATGTTGCCGTATGGTCAAACCACGTAAGTAACACTCTTAAGAATGTAGTCAAAGTTTTAAAAAAGATTTATCTTATTATGTATTTTAATCGAGATAATATGGAACTGGTAAAATAACATTTAAATAAAGCTCATACATTTATTCATTCAAGTGCAGTTGTATTCGTGTTTCTTGATGTAATAAACACATCACCAGCCAGCAGGTCATATTATGCATAATGCAATGCGTCGTGTCTCGTGTCAAGTTATTTACAATAGTGAAAAGGACAGGGATTTTAATCGCGTAATCATTCAGTCGGTTGTAGTGCCGCTCGCGCCCGTTAATGAAAAGTGAAAGAAGACGGTAGTTTTCTGATTCTCAGCGAAATAACAATACAATACACTAACCTGCGTTAAAGAAGGTTTTAATTGACTGGGATCCAACAACTCTCCTGGCCTCCCTCTCCATCTTTTCGTGGCGTTTCTGAAAACCAGATTTGTATTTTCTTTTTCCCAACATTTTTCCAGTGAGTCAGTTCCACCAGATTAACGTCTTCAGGCAATGCCGCCTCAACTCTGATTGGTTCTCTTCACGAGCTGGGGCGGGGTATTTATTAATAACTAATAAATAGATCGGACTAAACCATTTTTACGGAGGTAAGAGAAGCAGCTATTTGGAAAAAATATTTAACCAAGTTGCATGTTTTTTTGTGGTTTTCATTTTAAATCTCAGGCATACAACTAATAAATATTATAATTATTCATGCAATAGTGTCCCTATAGTATAACTGCTGGATTTTGTGGGGCCCCCTGGGCAGCGGGGGCCCCTATAATTGTCACCACCTTTCACCCCATCAGCGACGGCCCTGCTCACAGTGCCTTATTTTCTGCGTGATCCCTGGCCTTGGAAATATCACATTGCCCTAGGCTTTCCCTGTATATGAAAGGAGAAATGAATCCTCTCAGCTGTAGTGTGCGGTTATTTTTAGAATGCTGAATGGAGTTGCAGTTCCGTATAAAGCCAGATACTGTTTCATTTTAGAATTAAGTAGGAAGTGGCCACTAAAATATTTCGTTGCCATAAATATCGGCAGACTGTAGTCTAAAGAGCTTAGAATTTCACTTCTTTTTTTTTTTTCTTTCTTTCTTTTTTTTATATATATTGATCTATTTCCTCAGATGATGCTTCATATGACCAAAAGAACAAGTGTGCAAATACATGTTTCAGGATTTTAACTAGCTTTAATACATTATCCAGCCTCATTTCTCTTAGTTATTTCAGTTAGTTGAGCAGAGTTCAGAGGTAAACCACTTTTCTTTACAGTTCCTTAGCAACCAGAACTTATTTGCATATAATTGTAAAAGGATGAACAAATACTTTTATTATTGTTTTTATAGCAATCGTTCACTTTAACGGCCAATAAGGTCAAAGCATTTTCAGAACGTTTTTTGTTGTTGCTTTGTCACACAAAATAACTATAGTTTCTTAACAAAACTTTGTAAATATAAATAATTAAAATAAAATGCTTTAAATACATCTAATAATAATTATTTTATGTATCAGTAAGGTAAAAAGCAGGAAACTGCTGAAATGCATGTGACGTATGGAATGAATTTCAGTTGTCCTGTTTAACCACATTATGTACGTTTTTTTAAAGGTCAGGGGGCAGAAATAAAACAACAAGGCACCAGGATATTTAGAGACAAATCAGCAAGAACACTCGACAGGATTCAACACCATGAATTCCCCTGAAGCCTATTCTTGTTTAAACTGGCCAATGCCCAAGAGCGAGCACTCGCTCATTAATATTCATTGACACCTGAGTGTAATAATAATGATGGACAAATGTTACCATTTCTATCCCTCACTCGTTGAACAATCAGTTATCAGAAATCCCTGTATGCCTTGGTATAATTCTGTGTTTAATAAGGATTTGAAAGAAAACTGCGGGTTTCTTATGGCTCAGCTAAATCCTGAAACACTGTGATAAAACAAAGTGCTGGAATTTGCTGCCAAAGAATGTTTTCACTGTCAGTTCATTGGAAAGCTAGGAAATTATTATTTTAATATTAGGCTATTTTAATTGTATCATCACCTAAAAAGGTAGAATACAGTAAATACAACCGGCTCCAGTATACCAACCCATTGGATAATGGAAATGAATAACATCCAAAAATAGTGAATATTAAAAAAGAGAGAGGAAGATGATTCTTACAACAATGACAGATTTATTTAATCATTTATTTGAGCTGCTCCAGCAAGTGTATTTACAAACAATGGCATTTAAAGATATAAAAAAACGTGTCATATCATAATGCAAGTCAGCACTGTACCGTCAAGAGACGTCACAGCAAATGTCTAATATTCAGGCAACACAGCCAAGAAGCTAAGGGAAATGGTGGTTTAGATATCATGGTCTTCACAGCTGTATGAAGAAGCAGGTGTGGAAAGAATTAGGAAATGATGTCTAACACTGAAGAAATATTTTCTGATAAAAACGATGATAGAATACAAGCACATGACTGCGTTGTGGTGAAAAATGCAGGAAGTCCAATGAGATAGTCGTTACCCTGACCTCAAACTGGACTTTTGCATATGGACAAAAACAGACACTGTAGGTGTTATATGAAAATATTGTTTCCTGAATTAAATCTACAAAAAATTTCCTTCTAGGTTTGTTCCCATGACAATAAATTGATGACAGCATTTTTTTTTGTGGTGCAACATCAGAGCATTGCAGACTTTAGATGCTCCACAGGGGAGTTTTAAAAAATGTAGATGGGTTTTGAAGCATATGATTTAATGATAGTACAGTGGTGCTTTTGAGGATGGACCAGCACACATTCCTAGTTGTCTTCATGAATATTGAACCGTTTAACTGTTGTTAAAAATTAAAACAAATGTTCAAATAAAATGAAAAAAAGTATTCTGATTGAACATTTATTTAAAAAGTGTATTTGATATTATGTTTTTTTTAATGGAATATTCCTTAATGTCTCATTTCATTTATCACATCACTATATGATATGATGCTAGACAACGTACGGATACATAGCATCCATAGGACCCATGTGCTATAACCAGTGTAAAAGAACCATAGAAGCTAGCCTACTCAAAAATAGCCGTATATCGTATTAAAAACATCGTATTATGTGGCTTAACCAACTGTCGATACGTAGATGTGAATGAAAAACATGGAAACCATTGGAGCAAGGAGAACAAGGACTGGGGCAAATATTTACCCTGTTTTTTGTGTCTGTAAAGGCCATTTCTATTGATCCCAGCAGGAGATCTCATCTTTCTCCATCTCTGGCCAAGTTCACAAGAGTAACGCTAGCCCCACGGCTAAACTGGACACCGCGCTCCTCCTGTGCTGCTGTCGATTTTTTAATTCCAGAAATAACCCACATGAGGCCTCGCAGTATGTGGTCTGCATGCCAGGCACTTTGGACAACATCAAAGAGCCTATTAAATCACGTTAGGGTGTCAGCTGCCACCGGGGTGGAAGCGACGCACCGCTACTGTTTCAGTAGATCCCAGATGAGCTTTTAGAGCGCACAGCTCCATATTGGAAAAGTAAATAAATACAAAACAGCATGGTTGAAATGCACTTTGATAAAAGAAAAGTCCATGTGAGGATTCCTTTCGAGGATGTAAGAAAATAACTGAATTACTTTCACTTTATGCCTAAAAAAAAGAATCCTTGAAAAGGGTTTTTACATAATTAATTCAATTGGCAAAGGTATGAGCTCAAATTGTTGACTGAATTAAAATGTTAATGCGGTTCATTTTGGTTACTCTAGGGTAAAAAGACAGGAAGCATTTACAAAACGAATGCAAGCCATTTCCCCCTCTCGCCCATCCATAACAATGGACCCATTTAGGGAGTGACGTGACCCCTGACGGACATGATATGTAGACGTACAACTGTTTTTTCCCCCCTGATATCATTTCAAGAATTGACTCGCTAAAATACTAAACCATAATCAGAAGTTACTCTGCAATGCTGTTGTTATTCGTATAAATCAAGGTAAGTTGACTGAAGCTAGGCATTTTGCGTTCCTTTCTCCTGAATTCTGGCTGATGACTAGCACAACAAGTGTCAACAGCACTAAGACTGAACAATAAATAAGAAAAGTATGATTCACCAAACAAATTAGTATATTCACTCAAACGATTGATCAGTGAGGCTCCGTACTCCTAACAAAACATCGATTTTGGCAGCTACACATGAGCATTTTACTTCAAGAACACCATATCTGCGTTTCAGTCCCATGTACACCTGTACACAATGTACAAAAAGAGTGCTTATCTTTTTCTATTATCTACGAAAACTCTTCAAAAACGTCACCGTTCACCTGAGCACCTGAGTCAACGTGGACTACTCTGGTTTAGATATTAAAACGCTCCATGCTCTCCCTGTTATAAGGGATGCTATCAGGCAACAATTTGCCATGATATCTAGTAGAGTCAGCAGTTGAGTCCATAGTGACGACGTTTACCCACAATGCAAGTGGAGAGATCCCTCAGATTGTCCTCTTGATCTGTTATAAGACTTCTCTTTTCTGGACGGCAACACAGAAAGAGGTCTTTGTGAAAAAGTCATTTTCTTCCTCTGCCCCCAATTACAAGGCCCTCTCCAACGTTACATAAGGGCACTGAGAGGACACGGACCTATTTTTGTATACGTGTCATAGTTTAGTGGGTTTTATTTGTGTGTACAAGAGCATAGGGATTTTTCATGGGATAGAGATTTTGTTCATTGAAACCCATCCAGTAATATCGTCAAAAGATGAGAAGCACAAATCGTTGCGTCTTCCAGCGCGAGAAACTACTTTTCAGTTGAGAGAAAGATGTTCCTTAAAAGTGCTCGATCACGAGTCCTCCTGTATACTTCAGGTGTGTCACTGTGCACATATGGGATGCTATAAGGAGGACAGTGAAGCCAAAAGAACCAGCGCTGAGGCCAACAAGGGCCCTACAGTCTGAATGCGTCCGGCACCGTTGACGTCGCTTCGGGATGGTTCGGCAGATTCATGACTCGTGCCATCTAAACGGAGAAAAGAAAGTAGTATTAAAAGAGGTTTTTAATACCTAATTGTGCAAAAACATTTGACATTACTGATAGTTTTAAATATGGAAATGCCTTAGACATCCAATACGAACCACTATTATTTTCTATGGAGTTAATGCTTCCATCATTGATCTTGTCCACGCGGTCGTGACTTTTCTCGCAGTTGTCTGAGGGAGAAACATAGAACAAGGTGTTGTCAGGGTCATGACATCATCTTTAACTATTCCAGCAGTGATAAACGATGCGATTGCAACCATGTTTTGTCAGAAGCCATGCCAGGATATCTCCTGAGGGGCTTGTAAAACTTACTCGAAGGTCTGACGAAAACTTTCAGCTTCAAGCAGCTCCGTCTCCCATTTTCACTGACTGTAGATGCTGTGGAAACATTTTAGATAGTCAATATTAGGCTCAATCGATCCATGCTGTCCATTGTGTAATACATCAATATTTTTTTAGCTTTAGATACATTAGCAGGGCTCAAAAATAAGGATTATTTTCCTACTGGCCTGGTCAGATACGCAGATTACACTGCCAAAATTTTCATCAAGTCATTTAGCTAATGCTTTTTTCCAAAGCGACTTGCAAATGAGGCACAACAAGTCATTTATCAGAAGAGACAATATTTACAGTGCACAATGCTTCACATGTGAGCAGCCATTGATTTGATTGATTCCTCCTACAACAAAAGACAAAACCTCAAATTTAGCCAGTGGAATTTAGAAAATGATTTATTTTTTGACATGCTTTCCAAAAAGGTCAAAGCAAAACAACTTCACAGGCCCAAGGCAACTAGGATCATTTGTTTCAGGTTTAGCCTATCAGTACATCCTCAGATGTTACCTGTCTTAGCAGTTTGCGGCTTTCTACATGCAAAGGCCTCATTTGAATGCTTCCACCGGCCTCAGAGGGATGTACAATCAGCATTCATTTTGGTTCTTACTGATAGACGCAGACGGCGCTACATTTGCTATGCTGTTACCCTTGTCATGTCAACCATAAGCCATGTTTCTCAATTTGTCCTCTCCATAAAGAAAAGCTTATTAGTGCTTTAAGAAGAACAGGTAGACAGCCTCTCTCTCCACTGTCCTCTTTGTGCAGTACATAATGCAATCTGGCATAGTCAGGGAGTGATGCAAATGAGGACCGGTGGGGTGAGGGGGAAAGAACGCTTGGTATTTTCCCCCACAGATCACTCTGGATGTAAAGGTGACTAGGTAATGAGCAATGCAACGCACTTCAATAAATCCCCTTCTTCAAAGCCTCAATGTAATATGTGTGGACTGCACAAAATGCAATTTCCTTATAGCCAACACAATATGTTCTTGATAATTCAATTGGTGAGGCTCGCTTTCACTGATGTGGACATGTGCTCCACTGTGATTTGAGTTTTTCATGATGAAAAGAAAAAACAAAACCTAGACGCAGATGTCTTGTTTTTCTGGTTGAATGCCTAAAATTTGGATTATTTGACAATTTGCATACTTCCGCATAAATAAGATAAGACTAATGTTCATAGCACATACGGTCCATTAGTGGCAGGGTGATGAATTAGTCTTTCTTTCCCTTTAAATTTGTTCACTGGCAGCAAATATTTATTGAACACCCTCATCTTAAACACATACATCCCTAACAACAGTTTATACTGTATATATACATATATATTTTTTTTTACTGGACAGAACATTTGTGCTACATCTTTCCGAGCTCTTTTCCGAACCTTTGCTGGTTGTGACCTTTCCACAAGCCTCTTAGATGTTGATTGGTCACTACATACATCAACACCTGCTACTTAAAGCTGTACTGGCAGCTAGTAACATCAACAGCTGCAAATGACAGATCACAGGCCGAAAGAAACACCTGCCACTAAAAGCTCTGTAATCAGCTGTGATGATACAAATGACTTCTGTTCAGTCCATAGACCATATCGCCAGTGACTCTGAACTGCTGAACCTTACATCTTCTCCTCCAGTCATACTTCATGAATCCACAGTACTGGTTAATTGAGGAAATATATAGGTCATTGAGAGTATATAAGAGTGTCTATGATAAAGTGGAGAGTGGAAAAATGTAGTTTAAAATGCATGTGCTGATTTACTTGCTCAGCAAGTAAAGGTGCAATAGGTGATCTGGGAAATGCTAACTTTAGCCTGCTAGCATTGAAAGCATACGATCACCCTGCAAATTGCCGTTCAAAGCCCCGCCTCCTCCAAAACACATGAAAGTGCACAGACCACAAGCTATACGACCAGAAACAATGTTATGGATTGCATCATGTGTCATTCACAAGAGAGAAAACTTTATAGTAGTGAGGGGAGAAACAGAAGCGCTTGCTTGCATAGGCTACATAAGTATGTGACTGTGAAATGAGTCAGAAGTTGAGCTGTTGACATAAAGGAAAGAATGCAATCTATTTCAGCTTAATTCATATGCGATTTCAGGACATAGAGGCAACACAGTCAAATCTCAATGAATTACATGCATAGGACAGTCATTCGGACCGAATGAAATGATTAAACAAACATTTTATGGTTCAATTGTACGTCTTACTTCCACAGATCAGATGTATATTTATAAAAATGCATTTAGACCACTTAATATAGTGATTTCTATCAGGATATGAGGAGAACTTCAACCAGCATCTAACTAGAATCACATATTGAACTTTTTAATTATTTTCTTATTTATGTTGGTATCAAAATTGATATAATTTTCTATACAACCTTTAGTTTAATGACTCAAGTAAAAAAAATATAAATATACAATGTATGTATATATATATATATATATATATATATATATATATATATATATATATATATATATAAACTATGTATATAAAAATATTTTATTGGATTATTTAGCAAAGTAAAATTAGTAAAATATATAATTTGAATTGGAATTTTTGAGTATTAAAATATATTATATATTGAAGTAATTATATATAATTCTTTTTTGAGAAATATATAAAAAAATGTAAAGTATTAATTAAAAGTAGGTGTTTACACTCATTTCATTACACCTTAAATCCTTAAATGAATGTGTGTAATTACTTTTTTCCTTTTGACACACTTAAAGTGACTAAACTGAAAATGTTACAGAAAATTATATAAAAGTTAAGAAACTTATTAATAAGAGACATATTGACCTTGACAGTCATTCAAGTCATTAAATAAGTGAACTGTATTTTAATGTTTTTAAAAATATATAAATTAAAAGATGAAAAGAACGGCTTGCCATTGAACCGTACTGTATATCTGTTTAACACTTTAAACCACCATGAAAGTGTCAAGATGAAGCTATAACAGGATATCTTGCCTGTAGAGGGAAGAAAAAAACAAAACAAGAGAAAGACATGTTGGAAGAAAAGAATTATAACTCTTTTCCCCATTAGCTGACTGGCTCATCTTTGAGCTTGCAGACATTCCCATAATGCACCATGGCTCTTCTAGCCTTGACCCCCATGATTCCCTGCTGTGTGGGGTCTCCAGCTGCACTTAATCTGCTGTCTCTCTTCTCATCCCTACACCCTCATGACTGCGGGGAGAGGTTGGGTTAAATCAATGTGCTTATATGCTGTCTACACTGACATACTGGGGGCTTATAAACCCTTAATCATGTCCCCACAAGCATATTTCCTTTGATATGGCTGAAATTGCTTTTGTCTCATTCCTCAAGTCTAGTCTAGTTTGGAGCGGGATCCCAGTGTTGATTGGAAACACCACTTTACACACACACACTGTACATCACAACCTTATGTGGGCTACTACTACAATAAATAACATCTGAGTGTGTGCGTGCAAACGGAGTATTGCATAATGTAGTGTTAGTATTGCCACAGAGTCCAGAATTAACTTTTTGCGCAGAGACGTTATAGGATGCCATCCCGGGGTGGGCATTTGGATATGTGAGGTGGGACACTGCGGACGAAAGATGTGCAGGAGTGAACACTGCTGTCCATACAGGGATTCATGACTGATGACAAGGAGTGCGAAACCGCAGAAAAACATTAAAAACTTTCTATTTTAGCGGCAACATCACACACTAAAGAAATATGTATTTGTTAAAGCCCTGATTAAGGTTATTTCTCCCCTTTTTTTAAACAAAGAAAGAATTTTATGCGGATTTTATCTCAAACATGTATTCTAACTAAGGGCCGGTTCACACAGATATGCAGGTCAGAAGAATTAAAAAATAAAGCGCAAGGTCTAAATACATTTTTTGAAAGTTGAACTTATTTTAAATTGAGCAACATGTTTTTAGAAGGCCGTGTCATGTGTGAGATCCTGCAAAAGATGCGAGCGCAATGGTTGAAGACGTCCGTCTAGCTAGTTTACACAAAAAGTAGCGCAGTGGAATGATGAACTAAAGCTGTGGTAATACTCATTTCTTCTGCAAGTGTCCAGCTTAATCAATTAAATACCACTAGAGACAATACTAATAAAATATAGGATAACTGAAAATAAAATAACATACAATTATCTGAATAGAATTAAATAACAGCTTTTCCTGCAGCGGCATCATACGCGAGATTAAACAGTCCACCTATCTATTCTTGACATTAAAGTAAGAAATATTTCATGTGTGTCGCCACATGGGGTTATGTAAAAAAAAGCTTTAGACATCCTAGATAAACTTCTGATGATCAACTGCACAAGTTAAAGACTGCACAGTCAGACTGTTCATCTTACAGCTTGATTCAACAAAATATTAAGTTGTAGTTCCTTATGAAGTTATCAGTTACTGGCAAGCAACTCACTATTTATTCATCAAAGCAAATTTTTACTCGCTAATTGCACTTGACAAGTATTCATTTTGGATTACTGTATATGTGTCTGCATGAATGCTCAATGCCAACAAGAAAACAATTCTCTGATTTCAAGGCTCTCACCAAAATTCTTTTAACATAAACTGTGGCGATAATCAAAAGTCTTGGCCGTATTAGGAGGATTTCATGGGTGGCTTATGTGACAAACTCTCATTTTGACAGTCATCAGAATTCCCTCGCTGTCAGCATGCGGTGTGAAACTGACCTCTCATTGGCAGACATTAAGACTAGACTACTACACCACCTCTGCTTATTCAAAGACACACTACACTGTCACGGCCCGAGCTGCTCATCCACGTCTCCTTTCCCACACGGCCGACACCCGATCCCTGTGTAGTTATCCACCCGAGCTGCAGACGGCCCGGGGCAATAAACCTCCCAGACACCACTATTCCAGCTATGGGTTGAGAGATCAGATGTGATGTAACCGAGAAGTCTGATAAATGAGGGTAAGATGGATGGATGCTCCGTCTTTGAGATAAGACACACACCTATCTCTTTTCTTGTGCATTCTTGAGTGCTTTGAAAGCGCTTTGTAATACGGGGAATAATTTTGGCTCAGGTAGCGACTACACCACTTATAAGTAAACCGCAAAGTACAGAATTCTTATCAAAGCTACAAATCAGATCTTACTTTAAGCTCAAAGTGGGAATGTTTCTGGTTTACCTTACCCTACATTATGAAGATGGAGGGACTAGACTACAAATAGCAGTCGTGGTCTTTTGAAGCGGGCTGATATCAGACAGCCTGCACTGCCGTTGGCCCCGCTCACGCAGGAGGGAGAGGCCAACTAAAAACCTTTCCTTGAAATTGGATTTCTATCCTCTGAGATTAAGATCAGAGTTCCACATCGGCCATATTGGAAAAACATGCTGCCTTGAGCCGTTCAGGATTGTGAGTTCAACTGCAGTCATCAGAGCATGTTCACATTTGACCTGCAGGGCCGGGCCCTCTGATCCCCCGTGATCGCTTCCTGAGCGGGCCGGGCACGCTGACTGACAGCACAGAGACCGCGCTTGTCACCCTCTGCTCTCCTGGAGCGACCCCCTCACTCAGAATGATTAGCCACCACACCAGCTAACAAAGACATTCTGTCTAACGAAATCATGACAGGCAGACATCAAACTAATGAAGGGAATGATTTAGGAAAATGCCTCTTGCTATAATCTGTATTTTTAAAAAATACATATTTATAAAATAATTTTATATACAGTATGTATCAAATAGTAGAAACTGCAAAAATAATACTATACAGGTACATATACAAATACATATAAACATTTTTATTTTAATATTTTATATAATTTATATGCAATATAATGCAATGTTTTTATAGCAACATAGACTTAAATTTTATTTATACGTTTTTTTTTACAGTATATTAAATTGAATTTTAAATAATGTAAAATTATAACAGTAAACTATATAAAATTATTTACTTTAAAATGTTTTAATTATATACAGACAAATATATATATATATAAATATACATATATTCAATTAAAAAATTATAAATTATATGATTTTCTTTTTAGCCAACCACTCAGATAACTTTGTTTATAAAACAACTCTGTTCTGATATAATTAAGATTACTGAAAGCCACTGTCTACTAGAGATAACATTGAGAAACTTCCTCTTCTCCTGAGAGAGCCCGTAACAGTTGAATCATAACACTGAGTCACACAGTGCGCTATGAATTCTTGTTTTCGAAGTCGAATTAACAGTAAAATCCCTCATAGTACCTGACAGCTCCATCACTTCCGTTGAGATGTTTCCCATCCTATTATTCTTATTCACAGGCCTTCAGGGAAAAAAGTCAATTTTACCATGTTGCAACGTCTCAGATAGACACCCACATTCATGCAAACCATCCATATCTCCTGCTGGGATCTAACCCCTAAATGCTATGTACCGTGCATTCCTATCTGTCTTTTTTCGCAGTCTCCATGTACTTATCTCCTGCTTCTACCACTTCCCCCTCCTCATTCTCCTACTCCTTCCTTTCACATCTCATAAAAACATGTCCATCGTTTTATGCGCCCATGAGATCTGTCAGATCATCAGGTCAGATTCCGCCAAATCAAACGCTCCACATCTCCTGCGTGCGCCTGCATAAATGAACCCATTGCGGCCCTGAGCAGTCCGAGCAGTCGGACCACTCCTGTGCCTTATTTTGTCTTCCCACTCCCGCCCTGTAGGGATCTGACTCCAGTTGTAAAAACATGGGTTTAGATGCTTGTTTTTAAGAGCCCTCTCACGAGCAAACGAAAGCTGAGACTAGGAGTTTGTAACAAAGACCCTTTAGTGGTAGACCAAGATGTTTTTCCCTGAGGTTCATGTTTTCCTTGTAGTCTGTTTGCCAAGACTCCTGAAAAACAAAGTCATACTTGGCAATGACTTCCTTTTCTTAATGCTCGTAATCAGATATGCGTCTTAAAAGTATACTATTAAATGTAAGACTTGTGTTGCGTTATCCTCCGTGAAGACGCTAATACAACATCCTTTTCAAAGCAATGCAACATTTTTTTCCACTGAAAACCAACCTTACAAATCTATTTAACATGCACAGTGTTGGGTTTTGGACACAAAGACCCTACAACATCATTGGGATACAAATCACTGCTGCACAAAAAAGAAGAGAAAAAAAAATCTAAATGATACTCACAGATATAGTAATATTCTCTGCCTGGACGAAATTCGAAACCCAATGAGAATGGTGTGAAGAGCTGAAACTTCTCGGAGAACTTCAGGGGCCCGTTGGGCGAGTGAGGCCGGTTGCACTCCCAACGTTTGAAACCTTTCGCCGTGTGGTCGCAAGAACTGTAGCCGTCGTAGTTGACCATGTAGAGGACGTAGCGCTCCATCCTCTCCTCAGGGACAGCCTCCATGTAGTGGGGACAGTATACGTCCAAATAATCATTAATGCATACGTCGATGTGGTAGTCTCCTCGGTAGAACCTGTGAGAAGGAGAGAGGCCTCAGTGAGTATATATTATATGAAATATTAGCGATGCAGTTATTCTCAGTCGTATGTTTTACGAGCCATCGAGCCCCTACTTCACAGAAAGGCCACTTCTGGAGGAAGCCACTTATTTGAGGGGAATTACCGCAAATGTGAAAGCACGTAAATCATCCAATCTGAGTCCGCTAGGGCTCACTGAGGATCACGAGGAAAATTCATAATCCTGCCGTTGACGTGGATGCTTTAAATACGCCTGAAAGAATGAGTTTTCCATGGGCGAGAGATGACAGCTTGAAATATGGCACTCTGAGGAATGTTTTGGAAGAAAAAATGTGCATCTCTCGTGCCAAAACAGCCAACTATTCCAGATTTACATCTTGTTTATTATAAATCGAGGTGACCTCGAGAGGATCTAACCAAATATGAATGTCAACAGAATGTGCACAAATGCATTTTGACAAGGAAGCAATTTAAAAACATAGATTCCCATAGGCTGCATATAAGAGTTTAGCGGAGATGGATACGCTCTGGTCAGATTCATTTAGAGTCACTGCAAAAAATATTATTTTTCCACCAAGACTGAGTGAGGTGACGCAAGCGAACGTGACCGTGGACCAGTGACTCGGCTTAAACATGAAGGATGCTCAGGATTTGGTGGGAATTTTCGGGGTGTAAGCCGGTGGACACCCAGCAGAAACCCTGGGGATAGCCAGATGAGCTTCCAGGCTAATGTGAATATAGTGTTACTATCCTGATGTGGACAGAAGCACAGCTGGGCACGCTGACACAAAGATTTCCACTCATTACGGACAATAAAAGACTATTGAGAGCAGATGGAGCTCGAGACCTATCAGATTATCATTATGTGGATTTCAAACTCACTGCTGGAATACTGAGTTTCCCTGTAGGTTTGGCCAGGTTGGCGGTGGTTTGTGTGCGTGAATGCATGTTTGGCAGTGTGTGGGGCTGTGTATCGATGCTGCTTGAAGTCTGCAAGCACTTTAGGGCTATTTTGAACAACTATTGTTTACTACTTTTGGGAGCTACAGTACATAATTTAAATGGAAAGCAAAGTTTCAGCTGTGAAAAACATACTTCGTGAGTGATCACGCAGTCACGCAATGTTTCCAGCTCAAAATCTGTGATTTGAAAGTGTTAAACATGTGTTTTTTTTATCATTGAGCACTGGCAAAAACAAAGCTATTTCCTGATTAAATCTATTGGCTTCTCGTGTTTCCTGTCATCTTGTAGAGTGGAATGATTCAGTCAAGCGTTGACAAAAATCAGCGTACACCTACAGATTTCCAAAACTGGTGTCCAGAAGATAGGATCATGGAATACAAAACAAGGAACACACTTTTAAAAAAAGTAACATTAGTCAAAACATTAGTTATCATGAACTATTTATATATTTTGGTTCATATTAATTTTATATATTACTAATAAATCTTTTACATTTTAAGTTATACACTCATTTAAAAGTTTAGGGGTGGTATGTATTTTAAAAATGTTTTTCACAGAAATCTTTTATGCGTGCCAAAGCTGCATATATCAGATTTTAAAAAAAAATCAGAATTGGTGAAATAAATATTATTACCATTTAAAATAACTCTTTTCACTTTAATATAGTTTAAAGTGTCATTTATTCCTGTGATTGCAAAGATGAATTGTCTGCAGCATTACTCTAGTCTTCAGTGTCACATGATTCTTCAGAAATCACTCTATATGCTCATTTGGTGTTCAAAAACATTTAATTTTTTTGCAGGATTCTTTGATCATGAGGAATACAAAGTATTTATCTTTTGTAACATTACAAATGTTTTTACATAAATGTAATGCATACTTGCTAAATTAAAAGTATTAATTTCTTTAAAAAAAAAGAAAAACTTAATGACCCAAAACATTTGAACAGCTGTCATTTTACATTAAAGTATTATGAATGAACATGAATTGACAATAAACCATAGTATATTTATAAATTAACATTAACATTAAATGCTGTAACAGGGTTTGTTTATTGTAAAGTTATTTGCTTATTGCTTGCTTATTGTAAAGTATCACTTCTTTTTTTTCATTCAACGTCTCAAACTAAGCTTTAAATTAGTGCAAAAACCGTAGAGGCATGGCATGGCGCAAGCAACACAAAGATCAATTCCCAGGTTATGCATGAACTAATATAAAGACATCTTCAATGATGCACTGTACATCTTCAATACATCTTCAGTACATCTTCAATGCACTGCAAGTCACTTTGGATAAAAGCATCTGCCAAACACATAAATATACTGTGAAATGTAGTTCTAGTCAAAGCGAATGACGTTTCACCTGTCACATGGGAAATATCTTTGCTAGAGGATACTAAAAGACTATTTTCCCTGGGTCAAAAAGTCTGAAGACCAGACAACAACATATTATCTCTCTAGACAACAACACCTAAAGGCAACAGAGTGCTTTTCTATGTCCTGTGTTAGAAAAATCAATGAGCGAGAGGATTGAGTCACATTGTGTCACTTAATAATATTCTTATGCGGACTCTATATCAAATGCCACCTCAGCAATTCATTTTCAATGTGTATCAGATGAGCTCCAGTGGGTTATAAAGAGATTTGACCCTATTAAACCCAATAACAGACAAACAGCTCATCAATGTTGGGATTTCTTTCATGCGTTTGAAGAGCGATGGGCCAGCTGGTCAATAAACCACACAATGCTGTGCCAATTCATCATTAGGATTAAAAAAGAAGCTCATTAGCTGTATCTATCAGGGCTACTAACACAAACATGGCACATCGCTGCATCAGAACAAGTCTTACAACAAAAACCTCCCATAATGATAATCCCCCTATTCAGTCGATTCTCTCCATCGCTCTTTCTCTGCGTGTTCAAACAGAGGGTGATGGGTGATGACCGGGGCAGACCCGAGTCTAAAGAAAGGCAGGGCACCGGGAGGCAGTGGGTTCCAGGAGTTCATGATTAAAATTGGTTCATCCCAAGGTCAGACTTCTCAGACTTAACAATGGAATGAAAAATGAAGCAGGCTCTTCACTTAAGAATTTTCAACGGAAGCCAATTACATAAAAAGAATTCTGAGAGGTTGCCATTGATTTTCCAATGAAGGGAAGAAACTGGCAAAAATATCAAGCTAAGATAAAGACAAGCCTCAGGACAAAACAGCATTATTTCTTTTGACGGGAAATCTTAGAGTATTTAGAGGTTCACCAAAATGACTATTCAAATGTTCTGACATTCCAAACCTGGTTTGGCTTTCTTTCTTTCTTTCTTTCTTTCTTTCTTTCTTTCTTTCTTTCTTTCTTTCTTTCTTTCTTTCTTTCTTTCTTTCTTTCTTTCTTTCTTTCTTTTAAAACACAAAAGAAGATATTTTTAAAAAATACATTTTGCTTTTGTGTTCTACAGAAGAAAGATAGGAACAACATGAGGGGTGAGTCATTTTTTGGGTGAACTATGCCCTACACCTTCCTGTAGAAGGCGCTCTTGAGGCAATGACTGACGTGACTCCCAGGGGTGTCGGTCAGCTAAGCCTCGAGCCCTCCAGGCCTTTCACAATGGCACAGATGGAGGATCTCCTCCTCAGGTTACAGCTCTCGGGCCAGCCGTGGAGCAGTTGTCCCATCATTCAGTGGGGAGGCAACGGTACATCTCCCAACGCCTCAGATATCACTCATTCACCCCTTCCAAAAGAATGTCTGCCCAGAAGCATTAACATCACAGACAAACAATGGCCTGCCAGGACTTCAAGCTGTGCTGGCTTGGCAAACGCCTCAAAAGACGGATGAAGGTGAAGGAGGGGAGAAAAAGGCATATAAAAGCCGTCTCTCTGCGAGTTTCCCATGGAAAACACTCCGTGTGAGATTTTCTTGAAGAGACAAGATATATGGCTCGCTACATTAAAAACATATTGGTGTTTGTGGGAGGCATGTCTATATTTCAGAAACATTGGCAAAGGACATACAGCAGTGGATTAGAGAAAAAAGGCTTTGGTTAAGGTAGATATCTGAGGACGGATGTGTGGATAGAAGAAAGCAAGCAAACTTGAGTGAGTGAGAACGGGACTATCGGTCATGGGTGCGATTGTTGCTTGTCTAACATGTATGATATGTGGAAAATATTCACAGTGCTACAGGTTAATCTTCCTGCTCTCGTGTCGTCGTGATTGGTGGAGTGCAGTATGGTTTATGTCACTCATCAATAACAGGACTATCCTGTGGTTAACCCTATGGGCTGATGGGGTTGAAGACACAAAGACAAATGGCTGACCTTCATATCTTATATTCACAAGCTCTTGATTCAATTTGATTCTGATTTTGATTAATTTAGATTTCAGTATATTTCATAAATTATGGTCATGATCATACAGTCATAAATGATCATACATTAAAAAAATCTCAAGTATTTAAGACTGATTTAAACAGGTAACTTATTTTTTTAAACTACTCAATAAAATAATCGGCTCATACGAATCATTTGTTTTGGGAATCAGGCTACACTGGTTGAAAAAAGTAAATGTAATTTTTCACCCAAAAAATTAAACCCGGTAATCATTTACTCACTCTCATGTTGTTCCAAACCTAGTACAGTATATGACTTTTTCTTTTGTGGAACAGAATTTTTTTTTTTTTGAGAAGAACGTCCGAACTGTTTGTCCATATAATGAAAGTCAATGGGGTCCAAGACAACATTGACCCACACTGCCATTTTTTGTATGGACAAAAACCATGTAGCCGTTCTTAAAACACAGATTTTTCTGTTCTGCTAAAGTAAAAGGGCATACAGATTTGGAATGATATGAGGGTGAGTAAATGATCGCATAATGATCCAATAATTCCATGTTTGGGTGAAATATCTCTTTATGAATCAGTATCTCAATCAAGAAAAATCTGTATTTTTACCCACCCTAGAATAGTCTGCATTAGGTTTAGCTAAAGGTCGCAAATGGGACACCCTGTGGCCTTGTGAACTTCACGGACGAGCGCAAGTAAACATACTTCTTATAAATAACATACTTGTTTGAAAACCTCATTATCTTGAGTGGATCCTCTTTACTGCTGCAACTGAATATTGAGTAGATGCTTTACAGATCTCAAATAACTAGATTGACATGAGTGCTTGGCACCAAATATACTCTAGTGGCCCTAATGCAACATTGAGACCACATGAGGTCAGAACTAGGATCAGAGGTCATGGTTCGGCCATTATTAATGAAGGCCTCCATATTCAAGAGACCGAATATAATGACAGCGCTGACCCTGGGGTCATTCATCTAGTGGGTGTGTATAACATCAAATTTAAGCAAACAGACAAATGTTAAGAAGAACAAATTATTTGTTAAGAAAAACAAACAAGCAACAGCTCAGCAGCTCAAGCGCAAAAGAGAAAAGGGTAAGAGTCAGACTACGGACATCTAAGCAAACATGAACCTGCCTCCCAGAGCTGGCTGGAGATCTGACCTCTCCCAGAGGGGCCATTGCACGCCTCGAACTGCCCGGGTCGTTTTACAGTGCCTTGGGCAAAGCCGATCTGCACCCAATCAAGACAACGTTGAATCAATTAAAAGTAGAGGAGCAGCAGTTAGCAAGCCACAAAGTCTGGCTTTAATCAGCAACCCATGCTAATTGTCCACAATGCTCTCCCACTGATTTACGGGTGACTTAAAATAGTCTAGGGCACAACACGTTTTGTTTATGTCCTATTAAAGTCCTGTGTGGGAGTATCACCATGGTGTTTTTCAAGCAAGTTACACTTTAATGTATCATCAGGGTGGCACAGCGCTGTGAGACCATAAGCCATGAGAGAAAAGAGTGGGCGAGGAAGGTATGGTGACTGTCTGGCCTAAAAAGACAACTAATTGCTTGTAAAGAAGCCTTGTATAATAAGGCTAAATTGTGATTCACCGAGATTTTGTAACATAGGCTATAAATGTTCTCTCATGCCTTATGGTCTCACAGCGCTGTGCCACCCTGATACAGTATATAAAATATATTCTCATTTAAAATAATTGTATAGAAAATATTGTAATATTATATTTTACAAAATAATTAATTATTCAAACTTTTAAAGTAGGTTAACCAAGAAAGCTATGTAAGCAGCCTGTTGAAGAAAGAAGTACATCAACATCCTATGTGGAGACCACCAGCATCTAAAACACAACATACACTGACCAACTATGCTGTTTTAATATTAGGATTGGAGGGAGAGCGAGAGAGTGAGGGTGGCCTAGAGGTTGGCATAGAAGCGTTTTTACCTTCAACAAACGCATCAGCGCCAGAAAAAACAGCACATGTAACGTAATGTAACATCTAAACATAGAGTCCCTTCAGAGTGCCAGGCATGCCGTGCTCAGGCCCCCCACACCTGGTGCTCTCAATCTCCCCCATCCAGCCCAGTTCATCAGAACCCTCAGCGGCCCTGTCAGAGCCTCGTCCATCAGCCAGCCAGCCAACACACCCTGCAGGGCTGAGAGCCAACAAACAGCTACACACACACATACACATAAAACTGTTAGTATAGCTGGAAAGCATGCAGCTATAGCCTAATTTAGGAGAATGTTTTAAAAATCTTACATGACTTTCAATAGTGAATGTAAATTTAAAATCCACCTAATACACCTAAAGTAGCATTGACTGCTTTTAAAGTCTATTTGTATAGTCCAGGTCATCTCTAATGAAAAAGTACCATGGTATTACTATCTGATATCATCACTGTGTCATAATGCTGCCACAGAAATGGAAGCCTGCAATAAATAAATAAAAAAGTTAGCCGAATATGCATTCCCTGGGGGAAAAAAAACCCTGTATGCCTGTACCGTATGTCGCACCAATGGTATTGACTAGATATGGTCTCATAGCTTTGGACGAGAAACACCTCCAGACCTCATTTGAATTCGCCTCATACTGGCCTGGAAGGATTAGCTCACTGATGCACCACATATTGTGCTGTACGGACAGCATAGCCAAATAGCATTCTGGGAAGGAACCCTTCTGGAAAGTTCATTTTCCCTCTACTGAGGCAGTCTGGGTATGGGCAGACCCAGCCTATATTATCACCAGGATTTATGATCGCCATTTGATGACAGGTGATTAAAGTAGACTAGAACACCTCTCCATAAATCAGATCGGGGTATTCCTGCCTCAGTTGAAGGGACCAAAGATGAAGGGACAGAACCATGATGCAGATGTTTCTTATCTCCATGAACGAGCTAATAAATAGTGAGTTGAGTATATAACGTTTGGCGGCAAGACGTTCTGCGTATGACTGAAGTATGTTTTTAGTGGAGGGAGAGCTTTCCTCTCATTCCGGGTGCTTCCTCTGCTATCTGCATTCAAGAGCTGAGGGCTCCAAGTTCAACAAGCCCTCGTGAGGAAAATATTTATTATGGGCTGTGGTTGTGTGATTGACATCATAACATAACATCCTGGATTATGAAGTGGAATATGATGGAATACGGAATGTCGCGGTACTCTTTGAAGTTATGAATTAGAGGCTGACATGCAACTGTAACCGATCCATGGCAGAGATATTTTTGTTGAACGAAGACAAGTGATTTGGCAAAGGTGATATTGTCATGCTGAATTCACTGAATGTCTGTAGATTTTGATTGGCCTTCTGAATTTTGGAGTCAAGTTAAACCAAAGTCAGGGTAGATGCCAAATTTAATACAACACGAATGGAAATAGAGCGGTGATCATATAATATAATAAAGTAAATATAAATAAAAAATTATAAATTTTATATTTAAAAAAAATGAATGAAAACTCTAATAGTAGGTAATGTTTTACATAATGTCTCTTTATATTCTAGGTAATTTAGAATAGGATGATCATGGGGCTTTGAAAAGTTAGAAAACCTTGTTGTGGTAAACAATAATTTGATGTAAATTAAGACAACTGACTATAGCTTACAGCCTCGTTTGCATCCCTGTCAAATGACATATGCCATCAATCCTGCCTAACGTCCTCTGTCAATATCATAATCCATATTTGTATCTTCAGTGGCCTGTCTGGGCCTGCTAAAGTAATTAGCATCCCAGAAAACTGCCAGATTTAATCTGTGGTCTCGTGTATGAGTTCATGGTATGTGGTAGTTACCTTGCTATTGTTAGACAGTTAAGACCTCCACTGTTGTCGCTTTAACAGATTGATAGAGCAGCCTTGGCCCTCAGACCGCATAAGAGCACAGCAGAAGGGGGCCGGGAAGGCAGGTGGCAAGGCTAACACTTAGTGCAGTGTATTAATACACAACCTCTGTGAATGACAGGCATGTTCATCCCCACATGGAAAAGGACAGATGACTATTACGGCTCTTTCCTGTAAGCAAGGGCCCCTTAACCCGCTTTAATAAAGACATATTCTGATACAATGAATAAAACATGTTTCGTAATCGCTCTATTATTAACAATAGATGGTTTTCAGCATGCACGATCATATGCGGTGGGGGAGCTGTTTATAATGTGTTTCTCAGAAAAGCACAGGCATCACCTTTTGTGTTGGTTCAATGCCAGCATGAGTTATTTAGTGATGTATGAAGAGATAGCAGCTTGGACTCACTCTGCAAACCGCAGCATCCAGAGCGCTGTTGGGAGCATGAAAACGGTGCGAACAGGCATCAGTCAACAGACATTACTGAGTTTTTTTAGTGCGCACTTAACACGCATACAGCGGTTCTCAACAGGCTGGTCGCCAAGCGTCTATCAACACAGGAACTCAACACACAGATCCTTGTTTAGTTGTAGAAAGACTTGGTGAGTAATTTCACTGGTGTGATATGTTGGCTTTTAGGTTTTAAGCTTAAGGCCTTTTGAGCAACATTTGTTGAATACGCATGGCCCTCAAGGTGTTCTAATGGAAACATCCCTGTTTGTTCCACAAGCTTCAGGTTTCTACTAAATCAAGGGTGAATTTTTCTTTCAACAGGTATAGAAAGCAGTCTGTTAAGCTATTTCTGCAGACCTTGAGTTAACTAGACAAAGGCTCTCCCAGTTTATTTACCCTTCATAGGAATTACTTTCAGCCCCAGAAGGAGAAGCGATCACTCAAAGTCAGCATTTTGAAGGGAGGGTGAAGTTTACAGATGGGTGGTAAGTGGGATTTACCTCTGTGTGTGTGTGTGTGTGTGTGTGTGTGTGTGTGTGTGTGTGTGTGTGTGTGTGTGTGTGTGTGTGTGTGTGTGTGTGTGTGTGTGTGTGTTTGACTTGGAGCATGGTACACACAAAAGCAAGTATGGGTTGCATTCTGAGTGAGTGTGAATAGGTACAGGGGCTTATTTGAGAAACAGGTCTTGGCAAGCCGCCCTGTGCAGTATTGATGGACTCAGTGAAAGATCTTAAGAAGTGCTGTCACTGGCAGACCAATGATGTGGCTTTTTTTCCTGTAGCAGGTAAAACAGAGCTAATCCTCTTTTTACTCCTAACTAATTGAAAGCAGGTCACCATTAACAAGAGATTTGACACTATAATACACCTTGAGATGGAGGACAGACATTAGGACTAATAAAATAAAAAAGAGAGGTCAAAGGAATGAAGCATGGGAAAATGAGGGGGATTCTACAGAACGGATGGCATTTGTGTCCCTCATCTATATTTAACACTTTAACAATGAATTGTTGATGCAAACCTTTTGCAATATATTAATATAGATGACTTATCTATCTATCCTAAGATTTAGCAAGTGAAGAGCGATATTCAAACATTCATCGAGCTTGCACACCCACATGGAGGAAAGTGCAGAAAGACAAACGTATTCGCACACTCGTGAAGTTTCTCCTGCATTGAGCGCAAAGTATCAGCATTCCTCTGTGCCTGCTGGCTCTTGTCCCTCTACACTTGTCACACTGAAATTCACCCGCTCGAATGTTTTAAAGTCTTCTGAAGAGTCTCTTGCAGGCCTGTTAGCACGGGGGAAGTGTCAGGTGACAAAGCCAGGCTTAAGGACTCACTGGGGGCCTCCTGGCCCTCTCCACTTCACTCTGTCGTCCACACAATGGCTAATTGGAGAGATCTACAGAGTTCAAAGATCCAGGGTTTAATCAGTATTTAGCACCATCTGGCTGCACAAACTCCTCCTCCTCCACATCCCTGAATTTAAGACTTCCTGCTCAGGTTTTGGACCTTCAGGCCTTTCAAAATAAAGCTTGGCAACAAGACGAAGATACAGTTGTAAAACCTGAATGTTTTATTTATTCCTGAAGTGCATTTAGGGGGAAACTTAATCTTAAGTCTCAAGTTTTAAATGTCAAACAGATGTAAGGGACATGGAAATTTCTACTCTTGTTTTTATTTTCAAGCTACAGTAAATTCTCATGCTGAAGGATCCAGTTACCTATGCCAATGACCAGATCCCAGTCCACACAGTAAGTCTCTCCCTCGCTTTCTTTTCATGTCTTTCTGAAGATGCAGTTGCTTTAGAAGCGGGCAGCAGTGCCTAATGAGCATCAGTGTGTATATATGTGGGTTGCCAGGTCTTTCTTTTGTCAGTCACTCCTGCTGAGCCATTTAACACCATTTTGACCAAACATGTCAAACGGGAGACAAACACACCTCTTACTGAGGACAATTGGCTGCATGTTTAGCCATTTTCCTCAACAAATCCAAATGTAAACAGATGGAATGAAAAGAGATTTAGTGAATTCCAGTTCTGTGAAGGGTTTGAAAATGTCAACATATGTTCAAAATGACAGCAGCCATACAAGAAACACCCTAGCATGCATAGAAAGTGCTTATACTCTTTTTTACTACACTCTTTCTTTTATACTTGTCACTCAACAGGTACAGATAAACTGCTCTTTTTCTATGGAGATTTAAAGGCTTAACGGATTGTTTACACTGTAAAGTCAACCAAAAAACAACATACCACCGGTAAAATGGGCGAGATCAGCACATGCGACGCTCCAAACCGCGTTAAAATAGGAGAGAATGGCATAGACTCCTATCTTTAAAGGAAATCCCTGTGCATGTTGTTAGGCATTGTTTAGAGTAAACATAATCATCTCCATTTCACAGCACTATCATCTTCCTCATCTAAGAGGATTTGAAATACGAGACCGGGAAGTCTGCTCAGGCACCTCTAGACTGCCAATGTTTTTCACTGCCTCACAAATGAGTGTCAGGCAGCTTTCCAAACACAAACACATTCCCCAGCACATCCCTGCCTTCATTCACGCCTAATAAGCCGTGCTCCACACATACGCTCGTAGGTTAACAGGAATCGATGCCATGAAAAAGTCTTAACCGAGCCTGAGTTGTCAGACCAGGCCAGAGGGATGAGCTCAACTAGTGTGAGCCAAGAGTTTATAGAGATAAAAAGCAGGCGTTTTATCAATGGCCTACTCTGCGGCCTCATGGGACCAGACTCCAGACGGAGAGGAGGAAGCCTCTTTTTGCTTGCGGGCGTGGCAGAACAATACAGCACTGTTCCAGGTGTGAATGTTTCCTAAACCAACTGATCTAATGCCACGTCGCTGCAGGCAAAAAAACTGAAAACAAGGAAGCAAAGTGTGCCAAAGATGGTGGTGCTGAAAGTTTGAGGGCGATACGTCAGTGTGATTCAGCGTTCACACTTGTGACATGTACGGCTCATAATTTCCCGTAATTTCAACTCTAGGAGTTATCTCGGACAAATGATCGAAGATGAATGCCGGTATGTGAGGGTGCGAGAGGTCAAAAGAATGAATAAGCACAATAGCATTCATTTATCTGCATGAATCATGCACAGGCAGTTTCGCTGTAGCACACTGTGAAATTCAAATGCTGCAGAGGCCTGAAAGCTTTAAAGGAACAGTTCACAAAAAAATGCAATCACTTACTCAACCTCATGTAGCTCTAAACCTCTATGTATTTACCACAGGAGATATTTAGTATAATGCCCTATGGGTGATTGTGATTTAACGTGTTTAATTGTACAAGCACAAACACAAATGAGTTTTAAAAACTAAGGCGGAGGGGAAGATTTTTAGTGAATAGTGACATAAAGTTGGCATGAAATGGAAATTCATGTTATTGATCTTTGATCATTGTAATTTTGAATCAAAATGTCATAACTCAATCTTCTGGTGAAATTACATACTTATCTCTGGTAACGTTTGCTAGACTCCTCCGATCATTGAGTCAGCCTTAACCCCACAATGTTGTAACCTGTACAAAAGCGTATAAAAGAACGTATTGCACTTCCTGTAGACTGGGGTGTGTAACGTCATTTTACACACTGGCAAGTTAATGTTTTTTGGTTTTGGGTACAGCATTTTGCTTTCTTCTATAGCTACACACTGCATCGTCATTTTCTTTTTCCATTATATGACAGGTGGCAACCAGCATTAAGGTGTAACAGTAATACCGCCATCTACTGTGTTGGAGTGTCAACCAGATAGTTACTGGAGCTGGATTATAAACAATATTATCATATAGTATGTAGAATGAATATGATATCATCAATAGTTGATATCTCAGTTATTATCAATACCGATATACTGCGACACCCCAGTGTGGGTTCAGAACACTTGGAATAAGTCATATGGACGACTTTTTTTGGACCACAGCTCCATTCGGTTTCATTACATGGAAAAGAACACCTTGGATGTTTTGAATAAAATCTCTACTTGTATTCCATGGAAGAAAAATTACTTTCAACATCAACTGTTTAATTTTGGAAACTGCAAAAATTGCAGCTAGGGCCCCAAACACCCACTCCTCCATGAGAGGACTTCAAGTTGTCCAAGACAGGTAGACACAAACAGATATTGTCAATGACACATGAAAAGAAGATACGCTTATCTGCGCTTTAGCTAGGCTTTAACTAGCACGGCCTCGTTAGCAGACCTGCAAATGAGCTGGAGCCACAGCAACGTTGAGGACTGACCGCCACGTTTATCTTTGGAATGTGGGAATTTAATCTGCGGCCAAGGAGAGGACCCTCCGCGTTGACAGTTTGTCTCTTCAGATGGACACCTCGGGCTGGTGGGAATGCAGGAGGCACCGATGAGCCCTGATTATGGTTCGACTCAAAGTCTTGTCTCTCCACACCTCCTATTCTGACCTAAGCAGTGAAAAACTCCTCATGGCCCCTCCATGGACCCAAGGGAGGGCAGCTGGCCCAACAGTTGCTCTAATGCTGGTCCTTAGAGATCTATCTTGAATTCAGCAGTTTAATTTAAGTAAAAGTTACATGATAATTAAAAAAATATGCAGAATCTGAGAAAAAAAAACAAAGTGCACAGAGGGTAAAATAGCAGAGCAGATAAATCCGCAAGCCGCAAAATAGCAAATAAACTCCAATTTCAATAAGACACAAACCCAAATAAAACAACGATGTGCTTTCAAAGGGAGAGGACTGAATTTTTATAAGGAATTTCACAGAGTTATAAAAATGTATTGAATGAATCAATTCTGCATGAAACAAACAAGCACAAACAGAAAACAACTTCAGAGAGCAGCGCTAAAACAAGCACCTTTTATAAAGCCACGCCAGACCTTTGGTTTCTTACAGATGGAGCATCAATCATGAAGGATAGTGCATGCACTTCGTTCTTCAAGCTCCTGGAACAAAACCATTGACTATTGACATAAGGCACAGGAATATCTGTTTGGGACTTTTCCCTTGAGAGGTGAAGACTGATAGATAGAGACTGTATGTCATGTACCCATGATTTTTATTCACACTCCCTCTCTCAGTCCGTCTAAAAATCATGTCCAGAGGGAAGTTCAGTGGATCTATTTGATGAATGAGTCCTGAAAGACTTGTTTTTTTTCTCCCACACACTCCCACATTTAACCTCCCACTGTTTCTCTCTCTCTGCCTCTCTCACCAGTACCTCGCTAATGACCACACCGCTTGCCGGCGCACGGTGGCTACCCATCAATAACTCCCACATCACGCAGGTTCAGAGAGGGGAGCCAGATGAGCCTCCGGCAGGCGCACATCTGCTTCCCGCTTTTCTGTGGCCGGTTGGTGTCCCGACGCACGGCATTCTTTCAGAGAGAGAGCGTGGCATAGCTAATGCATGTTGTTGGGCTTGGGCTTGTTAGCGTGCGGCCATGGGCTGCTTATTTATTACAGGGCTTCCACATGTTTTACTGAACGGAGCTAACACGGCACAGATGTTGTCTAACGGCAAACATGTTTTAGTGCTGCTTTGCTAAACGGGAAACTTTAACCTGTGAGCGATAAAATGGGCTAATACATTATGAGTGACAGAGCGTAAATGGTGGTGCACAAAAAATGTGTATTCTTAATCCAAATATTTTTGTCGTTGTCCAGTAAAAATGTTTAAACATTCTTCAAATAAGACAAACGTACTTCAGCATAGTTTTTTGAGGTATTAGCTAAGACTTGTTTTAAAATAATATATGATAAATTAGGTTTATTTGTCTAACCCAATTGGTAAATTGTTGTTTCTTGTTTTAACAATAAACCTCACTAAATTTAGTAAAAATTATACTTAAAACTAGAAAAATATATATATTTAGCATCAACCTATGTTACCATACTGTTTATTTATGTAGAAATAAAAAATAAAAAAAATGTTTTATCAAGGTGAATAAATGCTGTAAAAATATTGTTTGCTGTTAATGTAACTATTGCCATGGTAACAATGTTAACATAACCTTATTGGGGTAAAAAAAAAAATTGCAGTGTGACATGATGCATATAAAACATACACACGCATTTATCCTTGTGCTTCTAGGGTGAATATTATTTACAAGCAATTATAACAACAGAGTATATTAGGCATGAAGGAATGTGTTTTCTCTTACCTGAGCAGGAAATTCCACAAGTCACCCGAAACAAGGAAACATAGAGAAACAAAGAGAGAAAAGAAAACAAATCATTAGTTTATCAGGTTATGCTTATGCATTATATATCCAATTTAATTTCTACCACAGGGAATTCCAGCGGTTAAATAGCTATATTGTTTCACCGAAACAATACAGCAAGCTCATGTATGAATTCTATTGGTGGAAAATTTTGGGTGTTTCTATATCAGTCAGTTGCTTAAAAAAAAAAGCACAACACCAAATACCTAATATAACACTCACCCACATATTAACAATACTCATGTACACCCTCGTTACTTCAACGGCCCATTACAGTCAGAGCACCATTGAGAATGGCGTTAAATTGTAGGGAGCCGGGAATTCACGCAGGAACCAACTTCTCGCTCTACCTCAATGCGTGGGTGAAAATCCCTTTCCTGTCTTGCACAAAGGATCACTCTGTGACCCTATGGCACTTCATCCAGAGTGGATAGTTATGACTCTGTGTCCATTATCTAAATGGAGAGCACTTGAGCAGTATTGATCAGGGCCTCTTTAAACTCATCACCCTGCCCTGACATTGTACAGTTATATGTAATAATCCGCCAGGTCAAAGGCTAATAAATCTGAATCATAAATGAGCCAGTCCGCAGACAATGGATGATGAACTTTTAGAGCCTCCCCTGAATTGTCTCTGGACACTTGATGATTAAATGTTAGCATGATGTCACAGATGAGGGATATAGATGTAATTATAACAAAAAATATTATAATCATATTAAATGTAAATGTTTGAGAATGTTATATTTATAATATTTAATATAATTTGTATTCCTATTATTATAATCACATTTTGCAGGCAAAAATATTCACCCCCTATTTCCTTTCCACTCTTTAGCGCTTACATATTCTGCTGATGACTAAATAGGTTGTTTTCAGTGATTCATATAGTCCCAGTGACGTTTTCCATGATGAACCCTTCAAATATGCAGACTAAGGTGGTGGAGGAGAGAATAACATGGTCATGTGTGTATGTTGAGGAGGTGTTACAAGTTATAGTGCTGTTGGACAAGTAGCTCAAAGGCAATTTTCCCATTGCAAAAGAGATCTACAGCACTAATAAATCACACACTGCCGAATCTGCACCCACACCGACGTGCCCGAGCAAGGATATCAAAACTTTTGTAAAAGACCAGTGGTTTCACTGGTTAAAAAAAAACAAAAAACAAGTCCTCTCTTTTTTCTCTCTTCACTGTGTAGAACATCCTCCGTCCTTATTTGCCCTCATTCTGCCCAGATTTCTAAATGAAAAGTCTCACAGTCTAAATTCTCTGGCAATGTTCGAGGTTTTTAAAGCAAATCTCTGTGATATACGACTTTATTTGTGAGTATTGCACAGATCTAAGATAACAAGGAGACATCTGATCCAGATGCTTTGCAGTAAGAGGGGGGGGGGGGGGGGGTCGTATTCTCCACCGTTATGAGCAGATAACCGTACACACAGTGCTTTCATCAAAAACATATGGGGCATCACAGAGGATCTTTTTCTCATCCAGACAACAATAGTTAAGCTACACAATGCATTTAAATCGTCTTTATGGGATTATTATGGATGTCTGAGTTGCAAAATGAGTGTGGGAGCACAGACACACTCTCCGGCGCAAACAAAACACAAAGCCAGTGCTGATCCTATCGAGACACGGCTCCCCCGGGCCTTTGCTGGAACTTAAATGACATCACATGACTCAAGAGAGCCAGCGAGCATCCTGGTTCATCCAGTTTCTGTGCATCAGCCTGAGGAAGGTAATGCAAACAGCGCTAGGCTCCGCCCCTCACCTAAGGCAATGCTGGCAAAGGCCTCAGCCATCTCAACCTGATGCCATCAAGCTATGAATGAGAACTTTCAGAAGCAGACACAGCATGTACATAATATAGAAATACATAAAATGACAAAATTGCTAATAATGCTGATAACCCAAAGTTCTCACACTGCGGACAAAAGCGCAAAAATAAAAACTGGAATTTCTTGAAGAAACAGGCGATGTGGCGTACATACTAATTATCTACCCACAAGGCTGGCATAAGAACAACTGTCTGTTCAAATGGATCAAGGGAAGAATAAGTAGTCTGAACCACAACCATGTACCTGATCCTTTCCTTTTTTTGATGGAAAGCAAAGGCTTAGTCTTTCTTCCCTCTACAGAATCGCGAGTGGTAAGACGGTGTGTCTGACATTCACACCGTGAGCGCTGGAGGACGGTACTCTCAATTGTCATGTTATGATTAGTGACATTTGAGACCTGGTAGATTTCAATAGAGGAAAGGTCAAAGTGTCAGACAGTCCAGTTTCCTGTGACATCACCTCTCAAGTGATAATGAGAGCCGGACAGTTCGCTATGACTGCATCATGTTCAATTCAAAACTACTGAACTACTGATCCAAATGGGATCACTCTGATGCAGAAGAACAGCGCCTGCTTGTTTTACTTAAACAAAAACCCATCCAGGTGTTTTGGATTATATAGTATGGCTGTCATCCTTAGGGTATCAGGACAGGTGTGGCCAGAGGTGTGCAAGACGGTTTAAAAACCATCCTGAACGCACTTTTGGGTTAGGTGCAGACACAGCCGATGCAAGGCGACAACACAGTCGGCTTTCATTATTGCTAGTTCTTACTCAGTGTGTCACGGCCTTAACACCCATTGAACCTTTCAATTGCACAAAATGTTCTTTGGATTAATAAAATGTTCTTCACACTAAAATAAAATAGTTTTTTTATGAACTGTTCACTGAAAAATGTTCTTTGGGGAATCCAAAAGGTTTCAACTTTGGCAACTCTGCAAAACCTCCATTTGGAAACTTTATTTTTAAGATTGTATATGGACAAAAACAGTAAAAAAAAAAAAAATTCTTCAAAAGAGTCTTCCACGGAAGAAAGTCGGTCATACAGGTTTAGAACTACATGAGGGTGAGTAAATGACAGATTTATGACATACTTTTTGGATGAACTATCCCTTTAATTCTTTAAATATCAAGAAAACACATTACCGTGACATCACTCAGTAAGCCACAAGCCATTTCATTGGCCCTAAAGGAGAGATAGATGGCCCTTATTTCTGTGTGGGAGTGAGATGGGGGTTTCATAGGGCTGAGGTTTTCACCGTACTCCACCTGCGCTGATGATGAGGTGAGGGTTGAGTTACCATGACCAGCTTATGCAGACTTCCTCTAAACGCTTTCAGATCTGACAGATTTAAAGCTGAGGACGGACACACCTCATTCATCTGACCATTCACGCACACAGACACGCCATATCTTTACATATAGAAGAGAAAGAAATGTTTATTTTATTTACAGCTTGTGGAAAAATAGGAACGTCTGAGTGCGAGCGAGGCGCAGGAGGTTATCTTCAGGCCAGCATTAAGGGAAAGCACATGTTTGGCCTCACTTTAGAGGCTAATGTCAGTTGGATTGAATGGCTGGGAAAAATCCAGGCTGATTCCAGCACCATCCAGCCAATGGCAGAGCAGCAAGACATTAATAACCTGCCATGCAATACTTTTAATGCCCCATCAAATTTTATTAAGCACAGTAGCCATCAAACGCAAAATAGATGCTTTTTTCAGTGGGTTACATGCTGTATAAAATATTATAAAATGTTTTTAGGTCTATTTTTTCTGGTGGAGCCCCAATCCTGAGGTCATTCCGGAGCTTTATTTCCAGAAACAGCCAGGAGAGCACATCACCACGGAGACGTCTGCCCTGATGATCCTCACAGCTTCAAAGAGCTCAGTCCCACACATACAAAACCACAGAGGCGCAGACATATGAAAGGCGTCTGTGTGGATGTGTGCGCGTCTGCTTAGGTCAGTATTGCCGCGTTTCTGTGTGTGTGAAATCCTATCAATGTCACAAAGGTCACGCTCGCTCAAGATAACCCGGGGAGATTGGTGTGAGGTGCCAGAGTTTTTTCTTCTCTTTATTTTGTGATTAGGTGTCACAAGGATTTCTTTGGTGTCACAATGAGGCCTTTCATGTCGTGGGCACCTCAAGGTTTAATAGGCGATTCACTACATTCAGCATGAAATGTAAAGAAAGAAACCGGCCGGCTCACAATACTCACCAAGACCACAATGGCATGCACACCAACTCATTTTTTTAAAGCGAGAGGAATTCTATCCTTTTTGTTGTAAAATGTTTGTGTAATTCCCACAGGAAATCTGGGATCGAATGGCCGCGCACAATGAACACAGAGGCGTCCAGTCACTCAGCTTGTGGTAAAGCTTATTCGGGTGAGTTATGTTTAAGGGGAACTTTTAAAGGTTAAAGTCAGCGGCCAGGATCAGTAAAACGAATGGAACGGCCTAACGAAAAAGAGTCTGTCAAAACAGTGCCTCGCCACAGTTCAACAAATATGTTACCATGTTTACAGTGACCATGACAACAGAACTGTGAATAGACGTGTTCGGAGATCATGCTTACTTTGTGATTCACGCTTGCCCTGAAGTCCCTTTTTCCACTGTAAGTCTAAGAATATTCCCTGTGCGTTTGAAACAAACTGTGCATTTAAGAGGATCCACAGGCTGACTGACAGCATTTCTATATATGAGGTCATGCACTACTCATTCAACACTCCCTGATTTCAGCACAACTCAAAATGTTTCATTAGTTTTATTTTAAGGCCTGGGCTGAGGAGGAATCTGATTGGCTGTTGACCCAGGTGTAGCGTTAACTTTAATAAATAACAACTAGGGGTGTCAATCAATTAAATAAATGATGTTGTTGTTGTTTTTGTATTACATATGGAATTTGTACATATGTATGTAGCCCTTACTTAGTTAAATCAGCATATTTGCAAAAATTTAAACCTCAATGCAAATCTGCAATAATGCTAAAACATTCACCATATAAAGAAAGCAAATGACTTTACCTTTGTTAAATGTCCTAGGTTTTAACTATAAATAATCATATATAAATTAAACAAAAACAAATGTATCATCATCATCATATAATGATAAATGGTCTATTGGTATTGTGTGTATCATGGACATGGTGCAGCTCCAGTCCATCCCAATGAGATCTAAAGGATTCTATCAATTTTAAAAAACAAATAAATCACATGAAACAGAATGAACAACTGCATTAACAACATTTAAAAATTGACACTGTTAAACCTAACTACTTTGACAGCCCTGATAATGATAAATATTTCCTTGTGAATGGTCGACCTCTACATCCGTCCTTCAATCATGCTCTTTTCAGTGGCAGAGCGTTTGTCTTCAGTAAAATAGACAACATTTAAACGTATGCGGCCAAGAGGGCAACATACATAAAAGAGAGTCTGCAAAGAGATCTGAGAGCAGGGCTCTTTAGCAGAGACAGTTTTATAACCTGATTCACTCAGCAAAATACAGCGCCATAAAAGAAGCTCTCTGTCCATGCAACGTCATGGCACCATGACAGGCCGTGTTAATCACTGCCGTTATATGCACATCCAGCAGACAATCTGCAGCCACAACTGAAGCCTGCGCTGCATAGCTCAATCAGCCTGAGCCCAGCAGACCAGAGCCTGGAAACCGCTCTCATTCCCAGAAAAATCTGCTGAGGGAAGGGGCTAATATCTTCTCTCGTCATAGCTGCAATGGTCTGCGTCTGGTTCTGATCAGAGATAAATGTCTTGTTGAGTAGACTGTGCTGTGCTAGACCGGTCTTAGGGCTTGTATGGGGTCAGTGTGGATCATTTTGTTAATAGAGGCCTGATGTTGGTAAATTACATTGTCAAAAGTATAACTCTAAATGGTCACACCGGTTGCACTCTAAGTACTTGCATGCTGCCCAGTGTTTTTCTGTACAGCAGGCCATCACCAAACATCACCAATGGCCTTTCTAGGTACATACAATTAGTTGGGTATACATGACTATGCAAATACTTTTGTGGCTCTGTGCGATATTGATTAGCAGCAGCAAACAGAATGCAAAGTTGCAATTTGAATTGAATTGTAGGAAGGAAGTAGAATTAATATCAATTCAAATAACAATTAAGAAATACATAACAATTTTATAACAAAAAGAAACAGATTGAATGGTGGCTTGTTTGAAAGTTTTGAAGACAGACAGACAGACAGACAGACAGACAGACAGACAGACAGACAGACAGACAGACAGACAGACAGACAGACAGACAGACAGACAGACAGACAGACAGACAGACAGACAGACAGACAGACAGACAGACAGACAGACAGACAGACAGACAGACAGACAGACAGACAGACAGACAGACAGACAGACAGACAGACAGACAGACAGACAGACAGACAGACAGACAGACAGACAGACAGACAGACAGACAGACAGACAGACAGATAGATAGATAGATAGATAGATAGATAGATAGATAGATAGATAGATAGATAGATAGATAGATAGATAGATAGATAGATAGATAGATAGATAGATAGATAGATAGATAGATAGAACTTCCTGTGGAATGTGGCTATTTCAATTCAAATTCACACTCATAAATTGAAGAGGGTCATTTCTTCAATTCTGAATCTTGCCCAAACTTGCCATGTAATACACTGATAGAAACTTTTAATTACTTTGGATTAATATGGATCAAATACTTTGGCCATCCGTGTCCACGGCGGTCTGCGCACAGTCCGTGTGATGTAATTTCCTCACAAACTGTCAAGTAAAGCACAATTTTTGTGTCCGCGTGTACAACAGCGCATGTGCGAGTGACTTGAGTGCTTGAAAACAAAGTCCACTAGACAGTGCGCACACGCCGAACGCGTCTTTCCACGCTCACGGAAAGGAGTATATTTTGAAAGGCTTGCACGCTCAACTGCGAGCGAGATGGAGCGGAACGCTGAAAATGTAGTATACCCTGGCCTTAAGTCTTTTGCCTTGTTAGTCAAAACTGTAGATGAGTAGATAAACTGAACAAATAGATAGGACAGAATGATTAATGCTGACTGTGAATTTCAAAGAGTCAGCTTTAAAAGACAGGCTGCCAACTATCATGTGTCTACACCACCAGATAACCTTCGACTCAGCTTTCATGGGGCGTTTGATTCGCTGTGGCCCCCTCAGTGGCTAGGGTGAGAAGGAGCACAACATGAAGAGAGGAAAAGTCCCTGTGATGGTGCTGATAGTCACACTCTCGGTGTGTAGTTTCCTCCATCTGTGAGAAACAGCCTGCGCTGCTTGCTCAGCGGGAAAAGACACACACACAAACAAACACACACTAGGCGGAGCCGCCAATCTGGCCTGAGATTCCAATCACTTTGACTCACATTTGCGTTTATTTGTCCACATCAGACAATGCAAACGGTGCACTGCAATATTTATTTACACTACTAATGGATGAAAAGTCCTAAATTGCCAGGTGCTGACATCAATCCAAAAAGCGAGTATGTATAGTATAACATCATCGAGAATATAAACCTAACAATAGGCTTCTCCAAAGTCATGTGAGAGTTGGGCTCCCGCTAAGATCCCGCTGATGTGCTGAAACCTCCTACTTGTGCCAATGAGAGAGGTGTCAGACACAATTAGACACCTTGCTCCGCACACCGCGTGGACCAGCGCGCTACTTGTCTCTTCTCATTTACAAAGATTTTGTTCAACAGTTCTTTCATCTGCTTCCACAGACCATCTATTTCAATTGGCAACGAACGCACTCAGACATAACCAAACAGAATTTAGTAAGACATAGTCTTCAGTTAAGAGCTAAACAAGGCAGGCACGATTATGGTCTCAGTCACTGAACCAAAACTCTCAAGAGAGATTGCAACTTTTGGGATAGCTACAAAATGTTGGGGTGTTAAACAGCCAGTGAGTGGTATTTGCTATGCAAACTAATCCAAATTGTCAAGTAAACTGAATCACTAGGCCTGTCAACTTACAGCAGTTTTATTCTGTGAATTATTATTATTATTATTTTTAATTTTTTTACACCATGTTGGCACTATGTCTGTCATGATTATTGATTTATCGTATGATCATGTTTATTTCATCTAATCACGATAATTTGAGATAACCGCAATAATTGTGCAGTTTAAATTTCATTTACATATATTGGCATTCAAATAATGGAGATTTAAACACTTAAAGAAATGCCATCAACTATGGTAGGGAGAATATAATCTGGCAGGGAGTGAAGAATAAAGAGTATTAAAAAAGAAAGTACACAAAGATAGTCAAAGGTTTGTATAATAAATTAGGCTTGTGTTTCATCATACATTTTACATATATCACTACATTTTAATATAGTTGACAAAATTCATGACTGTGACAGATAGTCAGCACCTTCTTCAAAAATCTTCATGGCAAGCAAAACAGCTAAAAAGTACAATAAACAAACTCTTCCAGCACTTTCAAAAGAAAGTAATATTTCAAAATAATATTTGAAAGAAATTCTAAACCTTTTCCTGTGAGACTTTTTAAAACCTTTCTCAATAAACCCTTTCATTTTGTAATTAATTATAAAAAAGAATAAAAAAGTTGACAAAATTAATTATGACCCCTGACTCTTACAAAATTTCTCAAAAAAAAAAATATTTTCCAACCATCTAAGCAATTCAAGCTTTAGGTACCACCTTTATGAGTGATTTTGCCTATTCAAGCCTTTCATCGAATGGCTTTGAATGATCTTTTTTAAAATTTATATTACAGAATTGTCTTTTTATATATTTTTTAAAAATAATTGTTTGCTATATATTTCTCAGAAAATATTTATATATGTAATATATAATATATATAACATAATACATATTCATGTTAAACCATTCACAACAATTAACTGATGTATCCTTTCTCATTTAAGTGCACAGTTAGCTGAGAAACTCAATAGCTCAAGACGTCACGCCCTTTAATCAAATCTGGGGGTTTTTAAGTGCTATTTATACCTAATGTTTGCGGCAGGCCACAGGTTGCTCATCTGACGGGCCCTGGGAGAGCACAACATATGATTCAAATACCAGCACAGACACAAGAGCTTTCACATATCTTCTCTGAAAACACCGTCCTCACGCCCTGTAAAAACGCCCCTGGGCTTAACGAAAGAATGTGCCCGAGCAGTTTCTCTCTCTCTCTTTCCGCTAGAATGGGAGTATTTTTTTGGCAAACACACCAATTCAATTAGCACCTGAAAGAAAGTGGGCTCCTCAGTGTAATTATATCATCGGTCTAATTGGGGAATTCTGGGAAGCCTTCTGATGAATGTCGCTTTCTTCAATTTCGGCCTGCTCTCCGTGCTGCAGTTCATTTCCACTGGTTTGTTTTGAACACAGAAAACCACAGAGGTTGTTGCTGTGATTACACATTTGATTTGGAATTGAAATGACTCCGGGTGTTGTCTTGAACTTGATGTGATACAGGCCCATCAATGTGGACAACATTTCCAGGTACTATTCAGTTGGTTTTCCCCACCCTGACGACACTCTTTTCATTAAAAGCCACCACATTAATTTGATATATTATATTCAAATTTGATTTTCTCAAAAGAATAGAAATGTAATTTTAACTGATTCCTATTGTTTTTTACTTACCGGTAAATGTTAATAATTACCCGTTCTACCAAAATACCATATTTACTACAGTAATTTCAACTACATTCAAACTGTGTGGTCTCAGCCACCAACGGCATTAAGCAAATAAATAAAAAATACACTGTAAAAAAAAAGATTATTGGAGAATGGTAAGAAAATACTATTTCAGTTTTTACTGTGAAATGTCACATTCTTTGTAATTGTTTGTGAAATTTACTAGCACTTTCTGGGTGAAATATTTTTCTGCACCAAAATATTTTCTGCATAATATAAAATATACACTCTTAAAAAATGCTGGGTTGTTTCAACCCAATTTTGGGTCAAATATGGACAAACCCAAACGTTGGGTTAAAAATGTCATTTAAAAATGTAACCCAACGGCTGGGTTTGTCCATATTTGACCCAAAACAACCCAGCATTTTTTAGAGTGTATAAATATAGATAGATGGATATATAGATATATTTATTTTATGTTAGTAAATGTGTTACTTGGGCTGAAAGATGATATTGTCTTGAGGTATATATACCTATTTGTTTTGCCCTTAGTCCTCAACAGTAAACGTATTTATCCTTGACACAGCAAATCTCTGGGCCATCAAGGGTTATTTGAGTGCAGCCGCAACCCAACAGAGCTGAATAATGACCTAAATGACTGAACACAAACACACTCGGAATAACACTATTTTACAATCTGACCAAATGAGCAATTGCAGGATTCGGAGAGAACATTCAGAGGAGCAAATCCAATTTCTTCTTCTTCTGTGAATCATAATTTAACAGATGTTTAAGAAGGAAAAAAATTGTAGGTGACTTTGATCTTTGCAGCAGGACTCATTTCAAAAGCGTGAGAGTCTGTGAAATGGCCTGAGTGATTACCCTTGGCTGTCTTTTCAAACACTTATCAAACACTTTTATTTGAGAGATAAAACATCCTAAATGCATCATAAACATCTCAGAGTGGTGATTAGCTCAGGCTGGAACCCCATTGGCTGGAGGTGCTAATGGACTGAAGTCAAGAGAGCGTTGGAAGCCGCAGCCATGTGGTTGTGACCTTTCTGGCTTTGACATCAAACTGCGTGCCATGAGGTCAGTATAAACCTTTTTATTTGGCCTCACGATTGCAATTTTCTTTGTCTCAGTGAGAAAACCAGAAACAATTAAACCCACTGAACTCCCACACCGGCTTCAACAATTCTGCCTTAATTGAACGTAATTCTGCACCACAACAAAAGGGCTGTGAAAAATGAGACGACGAATGTAACATTCTCATTTTGCCTTTCAATGCGACGCGATAACATTATGAACTGCCATTTTGTACAAATTATCACATTTCAGCATCATTAAATAATGTTCACACCCCGAGTACAAAACCCAGCGTCCAGGATGTCAGATTAAAAGGGTGCAAATGTGGCAGGACGTGCTGTTCCAGATAAGCACGACCGCATCGGGGTCTGTCTTCAAAAGCACGTCTTCATCCTGCGCGCACCAAATGAAATTAGTGTTTCTGTCTGGGCGAGAGCGGAGTTTCACAATAAAATCGCACGGCGCTACACAATCATCTGAAAAGCATCTGGACTGAGATAGGCTCCGCCGTACCGACTCCATATGGCGAATTCAATGGCCACCATGAGATATCGCACCCGGGCAGGGAGTGGGGAGATAGGCAAAATAATCAAACGCAGAAAAGAGAAAACACAAAGTCATTATAAGACATAAGGGATGAGACAGAGGCAAACGGAGATTCATTCCCCCAGTGGGAAAGCTAAAAGTGTCTGCGTGCTCGTATCCTAACACCCATATAACACATATTCCTTGCTTTCAAAGGCTGGTATGCATATTGGGATTATTCCTACAAGGGACTTGCCGACAAAAGATATTATCAGTTCGACAGGGTCGCCAGAGGGGATGGAAATGACATCAGAGTTAAGGCGGACAATAAAAAGGGGTGAGAACTCGGTTGAGCACAGGCTACAGCCCAGCGTAAGCCATTTCATCCCCACCGTATCTGATATCAGCCCTTAAGACAGTCTATGGACGTGGCAGACAACTGGCGACGGAGGAAGAGAAGGGAAAGGGGAGCAGCTAAGGGGGCCCATGCATCCCGTAACCTTCTCACTTTCACACCGGATCTCTCCTAGCAAACTTCAGGTGTCCCGTAGAGCATCTGAATTATACAAACGCTAATATGAGAACATAACTTATGAATCACTCTCTGCTGGCAGGGACCAGCGCCAGGCCAACAATTAAATGTTGTAAATTTGAAGGAAGTGTACGTTCTCCCCACTTATGAAATGTTGTGACAGGCTTTTAAGGGTGATCGATCGTTAAGTGAACTTGCCATGCAGATCGCCTGAACCAAAAGTGAACTTGAGAATGAACATGTTCTGCATTCATTCAGGCCACCCTAAATTACTCTTCTACGCTAATCTGCCCGAGATACTAACTCAGCCCATCAAAACCTTATTGGTTTCCACAGATCTGCAGAGCCCGTACTGATGTTCCAATTGGTGGGTTCTAGAAACCACTCCCCTCGATTGCTTTGCTCCGTGCCCCAGTTTTTTCAATAGTAAACAGGGACATTATAACATGTAGTAGCTTGCTGTAAATTATGGTTGCAAATTATAAAGAATCAAATTGACAAAAAAAAAAAAAAACTATTAAAAATGATAGTCAGAAGACAAATTAGTGTGTATTTTATGATATAATATATGCATGTAAAATAACTCAATTATATTTATGTGAATTTAAAGGGTAAAAAGTGAATAAAAAACCCTTACTTTCTGACACAAGCTATATGGAAAATCTGTGACTGGCAATAGCACTTGAACATCCCATGTGCATTGCGTGTCTGGACCTGACCAGCTGAACTCCCACATCCATCCACAACAATAATCACAAGATACTGAGACTTTCTTTTTAAACCAAATTTTCATCAGGTCAACAGAACACAAAACAACTAAATCTATCTGACTTTAATGTTAATATTTTAAGTTTAAAAAAATTGTTTCCAGAAAACAATCATCATACAATATGAATCTGCTCATGAAAGGCTGGGTTGATGGTATCATACATTTGATCACAGTTGTATTCAATTTTAAAAACATAAAAACCCTCATCAAAAACCTACTCAAATCTACAATGTAAAATCTTGTTTTTTTTTTGTAAATTCTATGTAAAATAAAATTAAAATAAAAACACATTACATGTACCATGAGTAATTATCCTGTAATAATTAAAACAGTAAATTGCTGCAAATTACTGCGTGCAGGTTTGAGAACATTAGAAGGTGATGATTTGAATGATTGTCTTTGTGTCTTTTCAGGGAAGCAGAAATGCCCAGAGGGCCGTAGGTACAGCCATAAAAATGGTTTATTTGTTTCCTGAGCACATTTAGTGCTTATGTTTCCATCGGAAGCCTTTATGGCATCGCAATAATATTTATGTCGAAGACAGATGGTTTCCTTTGAGTTACACTGGGATCGTATTTCTGTACATGCCTAGTGGTTGCACAAAATTCCTACTGAAAAATTTATCGGGGTTTTTTTTTTTTTGGATATGATTTTCTAACGAAGCCTATGAATCAAGAGTTATTCATTTAATAGATATTTTTTTAGTTCAACGTACATCAGGAAAATTAATTTCAAAGAATTGTTTTTGGAAAACATAGATAGAAAATGTATTTATTAGAAATGATATGCATCTTTTCAAAGCAAAAATGAATGCTAGACAAATATTACAGAAACACAGAAAAACAATGTGCTTTTAAACGCTCAAAAAAGAGAAATGTTCTTAAATATGCCTCATGTAAAAATAATCCATGAAAATATGTATAATGTAATAATTGTATGTAACATTGTTAAAAATTTAATTTTTTACTTATGTAGCCATAAAAACAGCCATTATTTTTTTTTATAAATAGCACAACAGCTCTAAACCCAACAAAAGCTCCCATCCTAATCCTAAAAAGAAAAGATTTATCTGTGCATTTACTCATGTTTTTAATCACATTTAGGATTATTCTCTCACTGCTTCATGCTTCAAAATGTTGGCAAACCAAAAAAAGCAGCAAAGCTGACAGAGACAATAGAACAAGTTTGTTTTGATCGCTGACCACATCCTTATTCCTGTATATATATTGCAGTACATACTGAAACAGGAATGTAATGTTACTTATTCAGCCCAATAAAATGTGACACTTCCAGTTTTCACCTGTCACAGTTTCAGTGTTTTGCTTTATGTCCGTTCTTATGGTCACACTGATCAAATTGGGAGGAGAAATAATGATTCGTTTCAGTAACTAGTGCTTCACAGTAATTCAAAGGGAGCCTGAGGGGAAGATACCTTCATTTCCTGCAGACTCCCTGCCCCTGAATGGTCGCGCGGCTGCTTTGAAACAGGATGATACTGGTTAGTGGCTCATTGTCTATTAGACAAAGTAGGGCTGTTCACCCATTAGCACCTCTTTGTAGTGACTGCTCAAGGTGTGACACACAACTTGTCACTGGAGCAGCATGAGCATGTCTGCAGTTTCACTGAATCACATGGGAGTTCAAAGGATTCAAAACAATGGCGTACGCCCATATGCATATTCAAAATGGCATTTCATTACAAATCAAATGACAAGCAGTGCATCAAGTATAATAAAAAAAAGTCACACGTTTGGTCAACTGGGCAAACTTGCGTGTGTTTGTTAGCCAGAAGGTCACTCTTGGGATAGGAAGTGCTTGATTGACTAGCGGCTGACACTTCGTCCTGCTTCTTTGTGATGACCTGTTACTCCAGCTGCCCTCTCATCCCCTGCAATGTTTGCTGCCCCACGCACGCGATCCCACTCCCGGCTGCCAGCAGTGCGCTTGTCCGCCTTGCCGCTTCGCTGCACCCTCTCATCGCATTACTTCTGCTATTCTAACTTTTCCATCAATTATGCACAAGAATAACTGAGGCCTGGCCGCAGCAGATACATAAAAGAGAAGTGGATGCCTCTATGACTCCACCGTCTGCCAGCATGTTCCCCCTACCAGTGATACTAGTGCCAGAGCACCAGCGTACAGAGGACATGGTTGTGCTGCCGTTGCATGAGTCTGGTTTATTATGTCTGTGCTTCTGTGGAGTAAATCAAATGTGTAAATTGAAGGTTGTTTTGTATAACTCCAATGTTTTAGGAATACATTACTAGTTTGGAATGGGATCGACACACTGAAACTGCTAGAAATCAATAAACAGTTCATTCTTTTGCATCGACTGACTGCAAGATATAAATTAAACAGAGTTTGGAAGGAAATCAGTTGCAACGTATTAAAAAAAGGCGTAAAAGTTAAGAAAAAAAGGCATCCAAAAATGAGAACCTATACTCCCAAATCTGCAGCTGTTCCGTTCAAAACACAAAATGGAAGCAAGTTTGAAAATGGCCGCGTATACACTCCTACGTCTGGAAGACAAATACTAGACTACTCATACGGACAAAAAGTGAAGGGCAACTAACTCATAGATGATGACAAACGTGACAAAAGTGTCATTTAATGTTTAAAACAGACAGAAAATGATATTTAATGACATCTAAAAATCTGTGGCAAAGTGAAAAGCAGACATTAATCTGCATAGTCATTAATATAGCAAAATGACCTAAGTTAAGATTCCGATGATGGTAACATTGACCTAATTTTCTCCACATTGCGTGTGAAGGTTTGTTGGCCAGACTTGACTCTGAGATCGCAAACAGCGTTTAATGTTTTATGGGTCCCAATGCTCGGAGAGTACTCAAATCTGTGACATGGAAATGCTTTACCACTTACCACATACTGATAATCTACTATAAACGGTTCCGCAATCTCAAACCAAGAATGTGACTGGAACATCTAGATCCCAAAAAGGTTTTTTTGAGCTTTAATTTTTTTGTTTGTTTTATTTTTCATTAAAAGAGGGACACATTTCTAAATATGAACTGATGAATGTGCAACATATAAAAATATATTTGTAAACAATTAACAGCCTGATTAAAGCATCTCCTGCATAATTTATTATTGGGTTTATCCAGAAATAAACTATTTAAAAAAAGAAAATCAACTGCTGCATTATCCTTAGATGTTTTCCTTCATCATTTATTTTTGTTCAGAAAAAGTTTGGTAAATTGAAACTGTTACATTGTATTTATTTTTCTCTACAATATTTAATTAACAATCTCATGATTTTGTTGGAGCGCTACCATAGCTATGATTGCAATATGTTCACAATAATGTAGCCAAAGCAGCTTAATGACAAACAGTGAATTTGAAAAGATGTATGTCCTTCACCACAGCACAAAAATATTCATCATCCAATTCGTCCATGCTTTTGAAAAAGTGAAATATTTTATAGAAGGCAGCTTCAAATAATGCTTGTACTGTAGGTTCCTTCTGGATGAGAAAGAAAGATTAAAGGTATTCTTCATCCAAAAGTCCCTCATTTGTGCAGGTGAAAGCAGTTTTAAGGTTACAGACCAAGTTCAAATCTCTGAGACATGTTTTTCAAGCTAGGAAGCGTTCTCTCTCATCCTATCTCTCTGTTTCTTGTTCTTTTTTGTTTTCCTTTCATGCCAACTCCTGCCAAGTCAGTCCATTTTTATTAGCTTAGCCTGTCGAACAAATGCTTCCTTCATTATTTCTCATTGCGATTAAATGTGCCGTAATGAAGGGCACAAAGAGCAAACCGCTCTGCGCTTTCGCTGCGAAAGAATGCGCAAAGTAGTCATTACCGCATGCTACATTTTCCTCCAATTCTTATCAAGGGGGCTTAGTAAACTTTAGGGTCCTTTCAGGAGCTTTATCAGGTCATTAAGGTCTGAAGCTGATTAATATGAATGGTTGTTGAGGTCGTGGCTCTCCGAGGGAGACATAGAAGGGTGAAGGGGTTCAGAGGAAGTGTTTTGTATCTTTACACAATGGGCCGATGACCTCCTAAGCCCTTTAGTGCCTCTCTGTTAATACCTTCAGCCAGGCCTTCAAAGACCCCAGCAAAGACATTTCACCACTCACAGTTTAAAAGCTCACAGAGTATGAGGAGCTTACCTCAAGCAAACAGAGAGACCCGAAATGCATCAGTTATCATCAAAAAGTTCAGAGAGGATGAGCGATCGCTGTGATGACTCAAGCGTGAATTCGTAAAAAAAGAGAAAGAATGGTTAACTTTAATTTAAAAAGAGACACTCCCTGAATTCTCCCAGAGACGCAATCATGATAGTTTATTAGCGTAACGCAAGAGCTGAGCGCAGAAGGAAGGGGGCCAGGCGCCTCTCGGAGTGTTAGGGGTCATCAAACAGCAGGATGTTCTAGTTACCCTGCAGGAGAACTTTCTCTCTGCAGGAGTGAGTCTTCTGATAGCCCAAATCTTTTGAGAGCACCAGCACACTGCCACACAGCCCTGGAGGGTTAATCGGGATGGGGCGCGATTGTGGGACTCAAACCAAGAGGCCTGCGGTTCCCATCTGTAACTCTTTCCATTCTTTAGTCGCTCTATATTTCCTTCTACAAGCCCTGCTGTATGCACTTCCTGCATGTAAGAGCCTAAATACTTGAAACTCTGGCAAAGATCCACTAAGACAGGAACAATGGCACCCTTTCACGTGAGCTGAGAGAAGACCGAGGTCTTCAGACCAGTCAATATTTGGACATGATTTTTTCACCCCCCGTTTAAAATCCAAGCGGAACCAAGCAGCAGGAGGCTAGAAGTGCCAGCAAGGGAAAAGGAGGGTAAACACACAGAACAATACTGAACCCCACACAATACCACCGAACAGCTATCACAATATCAACTGGCCACAAACCACAAACCATGGGCTTTGTTTTTAAAGTGGGGATTAAAACTGAGCCGGCACAAAAAGGAAACCATTTGAGGTCATATTGCGCAAGCTTGAGTTAAGAGGTGAAAAAGAGACGGCTTTACAGGAGATCCATGACATTTCCCATTTCTGTAGAGTAGAAATTAGCAGAGAAAGACAACCTAGAAAGCGTTTAAGTGTGAAAAGTCTAAAGAGGCAGAGCATACTACTCACTACACCACCTGACTGAGAAGGCTTCAAAAACTGTAGGAAATGTGCCACATCTGTTATTGAGAGATTTGAGAGGCATTATCAGTGATTAAAACGGGACTCCGTCAGAATGCTGAAATCCCTCTCCCCAGCTGTTAGGTCCATTCGACAGACCTCTTTGATGGACAGCGGTATCGGCTTCCATGGCACCACATACACAAACAGCCAGAAGATTAAGGTAGGAATTCAATACTGATTCCTGACTGATCCAGACCATCAACAACAAATAAACAGGTTTCGTTTTCAACACAAGAACTAGCACAACATTTTTTTTTTACAAATGAATATATTTGTAATGTAGATTGCTTATCTGGATTACAAGAACACTACTTTCTCAGATACGCAGGATAGGGAAGGAAACAATAAGCTCTCTATCTCGAGCCAATCCAGTAATGGCTGCGAACGAACACGTCTCGAACTTAGAAATGACTAATCTGAGAACGAGCTGGGAAACTTCAGAGGAAATCTGCCAACTTGAATTGAATTTGTAATTGCAAACAGCGTGGACCGCATTGGAGGGGAAAAAAAGAGCCCCCGAAACCCAGTGAAGCTTGTAAGACCACCATATGTAGAGCAAGACAGAGGCTTACATATGAATGGGTGCGCTGCAAATCTCAGGCCAAAAACTAAAGGAGCCATTCCCCCCTAAATCCTCTAAAGAATCTCTATAGACTCCGCTGTACTCACTCGTGTGAAAATACTAGCAATCACTCAGTATGTTCGCCGCTGCTTTAAAGTGCAACTCCTACGCTTGCAAAATAACGAGAGATAAGCCTTAAGAGATAAGCCTCCCTGCACGCTTTAAGGGAAAAAAATTATAAACAGTTGTGTTTCTTATTATTATTATAGAATCTCATTGCCATTAAGCTACTAAGAACTTCAATTAAAGCTATAATGTAGGCAATCTATAAACTAATTAATATTTCATGGCTATATAAGTCTTTGAGTTGGACTCTTGTACAGCTGTCTCTAATGTTCGTAATTTAGGCATGTTAATGAGTGACATTAAGAGTGGAAGTAGTGGCTATTTAAAACAACAAAATGAAATGATCAAGCATCCTAAGACCTGCTAAAGAATTGGTCTTTCGAGGGTCCTATAGATTAGATTAGAATCAATGTTTAAATGAAGAAGTCCAGCATCAGGCCGATGTGCAGACACATTCTGATCAGGAGGTAACTTGTTTTGGGGGTTATGAGTGACATTTAAGGCCCTGAGGTCTTGCCAGAGAGTGCTGCTACATTATACAGCCCAGCCAGATTTGAATTAGGCCATTGGGTGAGTACATGAATGTGAATGAGAGATACTCATTTGAACTAACTCATTTATTTGCTAGAGGGGCCTCATTTTGACCGGACAAAACATAGGCAGGGAGCCTCCAACACACACACAGATATTCACACTCACACAAACACACACTGCTGCCAGGCTATAGAAACAGGGCTCGCCCTCAAATTCACCCTGACCAGAGCTCAATACTGTCCGATGATGGTTAACCGCAGCCTTGTGCTGTTATCACTGAACGTGTGACCCCTGCATGCGCTTCTCTCTCATGAGCATGCACCCAACTGGGCATCAGCCACTCCTGAAATGCCTCTCAGGGTTTGACCCATTGTGTAAAGCCAGCATGGGGCTGGGGTGCAGGGCAGAGAGAAAGCCCCATGGCAACTGAAGAGAGACAACCGAGAATGGGGATGAGCTGGAATCACAGCACTTTCAGGCACCCCAAGACTTGCGGCAAAGAGAAGGGCACAGTGAGCCTGATGTAATTTCAATATAAATATATTTATTATATGTTAATCTGTTAAGCAAATTCCTCACATGAATATTAATATATTAAGAGATGAATTATTCAAATTAAACTACCCAGACTATTAACAGTCATCAAACCAACTTATTCAATCTCACATTCAGTCAGAATAGTACTCCTGATGCTATTTTTCATTAACACCCTTCATTGCACATGAAGGTTATATTACCCTATTAGAAAACCTTTGTTGAAAACCATTACTAGCTCATTTTCAGCCACACATTTTATAAATGCCTCAAAAGAAATACGAATTGATAGAATTGTGCCCTTTTAGAATTATGATAACAAGCAAAATCACATTTCAAAGAGGTAAATTGGATTTTAAAGAACAACTGACCAATGAGGCATGATATTTATTTCTAATGATGTTTCTAGAGGGCAATGTCTAGGACAAGCTAGTGGTACGGCATAATAACTTTTTCCTATGAAAGAGCTTGCCTGTCAATCTCCCAAACGCAGAAAGAAACCCCTCTCATATAAATCCTGTTCAAAGTTATCGCAGAATGAGGTAAAATTCCACAAAAAAATAGGATATAGGCAATATATATTTACACACACACACACCATTTACACCAGTTAGAGGACACTTTTTATAACTAGCTAACTAAACTAACTAAAACGTAAATAATTGTATAGGCTAACTATTCGCGCCTCGATTAGGCTATTTTGGCAATTCCTAGCGTCGTTTTTTTTTTTTTTTTTGTCGCGCTTGTAACTTCATAGAATTTTGCCAAATTAGCTACTGTAAAATAACGCTGCCAGTGCCTCGCGCGAGAGATGTGAACTCTTGTATTTTTAAAGAAGTTTTGCGCTTACAATTATGTGTTTGTTGTGACTGCTGTATGATTCATGAAACTTATTCAAGCGTTCCTGACGGGTCGACGAGCCTGTTCAGTTCGCAGCCGCAGTAGGCTATAGCCTACTCGCTCCGGTATTGCGGACTATGGCGCTTCTAATGACAAGTGAAACTGCGTTTTATTATATTTACTGTACAATTAACTAACTCACCTTGGGTTTGTTCGGTTCCAGTAGACTGCGAAGCGATCCGCCACAATCTTAGACGCCGGATCCAGGCCCAACACAGACATAAACAAGCTGAAAAACGCAAAATAAAACATCTCCACCTGCGGCATTTCTGAAAGTTTCAATCGCAGCCTCCTTCGATACAGCGTTCCGGTGGTGACGAACTGCGCGACCCGTCAGTGTTCCTTGAATATCCCAAGCGCGGAATATATTCTTATTAAATTATGTTTCTTTAATTGTAATGACAGATTTATACGACCGCAGTGCAAGGAATGTCAGAGCCTTCAAAGAGCCACAGTTACATGTAGATTTTTAGAAGAATCAAGAAGCCGGTTAATTCGCTCGCTGTCTGTCAATAGTCCAGTCTTCTGATAATGCGTTCATCTCAAGCACATCTTTTCTTGCGATTTATCGAGTTAGTTTTCCACGAGGAAAGGAAGCAATTAGACAAATTTCAGGTCCTTTGAGTGTTCACTTCCCATCCCAAAGTGCGGGTTGTCACTGTAGTTAGTTGGAGTGAATGAAAACAACAGCGTATGTCCACTGGCACCTCATCTTCCAACATGTGAATGAAGACCCAAACTCTGTTTGTATAGTCAAACCTTGACGTTTACCAACTGAATTTGTATAGATGCTGCCCTGATGCGCTGTCTTCAGATCAGGAAACCAAACTACCTTCCTGGACGAAATGCACAAAGGTTTTAGCGCATTCAAGATTCAGTGGTATGATATAGTCCACAACAGGAATCTTCCAGGCAGCTGAGTTGGTCAGGGTGCACCATGCTGTCACAAGAAAGAGAGAGAGCGCGCGACGGTACAGTTCCAGCGCTCTCTCCCTCTTTCTCATTGGTTTGCATTTTGAATGATGGGCGTCTCGGTTACAAAAACGACATCCCGCCCCCAAAGGTGCTTTTTTTTTTTTTTTTTTTTTTTACGGCGGTGTACCTAATTCTTAAGGATATATGCACTGGGTAATATCTCTTGAAAGAGTTTCCTATTTTTTTGGCAGATGGTAGCCTCCTCTGACAATAATATTTTGAAAAAAATTTAAAAAAAAAAAAATGTTTTACAAAAAAAAGAAAGAAAGCGCCTTCCAATTAAGCATCCACGATAATATATCAAAATAGTTATGCTATGTTTCTTGGAAAAAAAACGGTTTCGTTAAAATAGCCTAGGCTACTTCATAGTTAAACTACTTTGAACAGCCGTCATGTTTAAGAGGAACGCAGTCCCAACTCAATGAAACTGACTGAAAATATTGTGCTGTTCTGGCCATATATAATTCAGGCTGTTTTGACAGATTCACTTTAGTAGCTAATTTCAGTAATTCCTTGTATAGGATTTGAGGGATTCATTAATATAACCTGCTCAAGTCATAATTCGTGAATCGGACAACACCATGGGCCTATGGTTGTTTTTTGATTGAATCAGCATAAAGACGAGTAGGCTATTACTTGCAACACGTTCATTTTTAACTTCATCCTGACCGCATGCTCCGGTTAAACCTCTGGCTCTTTCTCTAAATTTTCTTTTGTCGTGGCGCTGTAGGCCTATCTAAGCTTTGCAGGAAATGTTGCCTAAAATAGGCTACTTGTGAGCAAATAAATCTCGTGGCATTTCTAGATAATTCCACAAATCCTACTTTTTTTTACACGTATAGTGCTTTAATAAGTAGCCAGGCCTAATCAAACTTTTAAACATGTTTGTTATTTTCGGTTTTATATGTAGGCTAATTTATAACAAATAAAGTGATATGTATAGGCTTAGGCCTATTTATTGCTAAATTAGCCTGTAGGATATCTCACGATAAATGTTCAACTGAACGCACGCATCTGATCATAAATCCTACAACGCAATAGGCCTAATGTTCAAAAAGTGTGTTTGTTTATGTGGGTGGTTTGTGTGTTTTGCTTTTTGATATATTCAGGCACATTTTCTCAAAACCACAACAGTTCCCACTCGCTCTCATCTCAAGTAAATACATGGTTCAGTTGAACAGTTGACATTGCCCGCTCCCTCAGTAGACCTTAAAGCGCTAATACGCCCCATAGTGGAGCGACTGAAAACCGCCCAAGAGAACACGTGGGCATGCGTTCAGCATGTCAAGGCTGCAGGATGGTCTATTGTGTTACTTTACACCAGCCCCCAGCTTTCTTTCTCCATTTCATGTCTGCAGATACCTAGAATAAACTGCAGACTGCAGTGGTGCAAAGAATACCACCGCATTATCATTTAAAATGTTTTATTTTTAGGCCATTTCTCATGTAAGAGGACTTCAGCGGCTGGCGTTATGTAGGCCTTAAAATAGAGCATCAACATCCAGCTACAATCTCATCAATGCATTCATTGTCCTTCTCATCTGCTATAAGCATTGTTAGGCTACTGATTTTAAACGATTGCAATAGTAGGCTATTACATGGTTGTTTGGTTTCATTCTTTGTGCAATAAAAGATGTTTTCATCAAACTGAAAATGTTTACTCTCTTCCCCAAAGCCTCATTCCAATAGTGTGGAATAAACCAAAACTACATTAGCCTATATAATATTGTTAAGTCCAAAGTCCCTTACTAGATTTCACGAACACTGATCATCTTATTTGAGGTGATTTATGATCCTCAAAGCAATTTTTTGATAAATTTTACTCTTTTACAACATGATGGATGAGCACAATAACATTTTACACCCATGTTTACTTTTTTATGTTTCTTTAATGGAGTGTTTGTAAAACTCTGAAATCTATCATAATGAATGACAAAATATAAAATTGCTATAAAATGCTGGGTTGTTTCAATTGGGCCAAATATAGACTAACTAACCGTTGGTTTACATTTTTACATTAAATAATAATAAATATTAAACCCAACGTTTTGGGTTTGTCCATATTCGACCCAAACATGGGTTGAAACCCATCATTTTTGTGCAGTTTTGCTAAAAGAATCCTTTCCTCCTCTTACCCCTTCCTATCATTTGCTCCAATGTTTCTCTCCTCATCCTACAATCTGCTGAACAAAATCCTGGAAGAATAAATGTTTATATCTTCTACAGTCACGCTGTTTATTTCTCTATTTTTAAGAGCCTGGTCTTGTTGAAACTGTAACTGACTCCAGCTGGACTGTCTAATCAATAGTCTTTCATACAGAACAGCAATATAGCCTATACAGCAGGCCCAAAAAGTTTCTGAGCACTTAAGTCCCAATTAAAACCGTATAAATTTTTATTGCATTAAATAATACAAAATTTAAAAAATGATATCCAGGTATAAGCAAACAAATGAACCAACTACTAACTTAGTCTGTATTATTTTTTAAAATGTTGTGCTTGTAAAGCATGCTTATGCTATAATTAAAATATATGACTTTTTGATATTTGACATTATAGATTTATTATACAGTCGTTCTCAAAAATTTACATACACCTTGCAAAATGTTGAATTATTTTAACAAAATAAGAGGGATCATACAAAATGCATGTTATTTGTTATTTAGTACTGTCCTGAATAAGATAAATTACATAAAAGATGTTTACATAGTCCATAAGACACAAAAATGGCTGAATTTACAAAAATGAACCCCTTCAAATGTTTACATACCCTTGAATCTTAATGTGTGTCGTTACCTGGATTATATACGACTGTTGTATTGTTTTGTAATGTTTGTTCTTGAGTCCCTTGTTTGTCCTAAGCAGTTAAACTGCCCAATGTACTTCAGAAAAATCCTTCAGATCCTGCAAATTCTTCAGTTTTCCAGCATCTTTTGCATATTTGAACTCTTTCCAGCAGAGACTGTATTATTTTGAGATCCATCTTTTCACACTGAGGACCAGTTGAGAGACTCAAACACAACTATTAAAAAAAGTAAATCACTGATGCACGATGCATTAAGAGCGGGGGGTGAAAACTTTTTGAATTTTAATTTCAAGGTAAATTGTACTTAATTTGACTACAAGGGACAAATTTAAGTACTGTTGCTTCCGAAGGACAGTATAAATGAAAAAAAAAAAAAAAGTTTAAACAAAATAAAGAATATTTGGACATCTTCATCCTGTTCAAAAGTTTTCACCAGAATCAGGTAACGACACACAGTACTAAGAACCAAGGGTATGTAAACTTTTGAACAGGGTCATTTTTATAAATTCAGCTATGCTTTTGTCTTGTGGACTATGTGTAAACATCTTTTATATAAAATATCTTATTCAGGACAGTACTAAGTAAAAAAAACACAAAATTTTGTATGATCCCGCTTATTTTGTCAAAATAATTAACATTTTGCAGATTTTGCAAGGTGTATGTAAACTTAGTTTGAGCACAACTGTATGCAAAGACATTCATGAGTGGGGCTTAAGTGTGCACTTATTATATGGGGCAGATGCACAAAAGCGTTGCATACATTGGCCCCAAATTGTTATTTACGAAATTCAAGAGAATAATGAAAACGTTTTTCATATAATAATCAAATACTCTAAATAATCACTAATAATGAAACTTAGAATTTTAGCAGTTGTTGTACGAGAAATAAACTGGTCTTTCTAATTCAACAGAGTGAAAGTACAAATATTGATTGAATTAAGCATGATAAATGTTCAATAGATTAACCATTATAAGTTTAGTAGCACTTGTGTGGCATATTGTAAATGGTCACCTAAAATAAAAGATGAACTGTGTCATCCAATTATTCCAAAACAAGAAGAAGAAAAATATATTTTTATCCGCACACTCAGTATATAATGAGATGATTAAGACTAATAATGAGAGGTTATTTTCAGATTCATGGAAATAATTCTGCAATGTCTGGGGTGAGACTATGTCTCGAGGTACGTCTGAATGTTGAGCTTGTTTAAAGTCACGATTTATTTGAGTAACGTGCAAATGTGGTGAACCATCTGACCTCTCTTATCTCTACATGACCTGCGGTTCACACACATCACGCTTCTAATACCCTCCAACAGGACGGACGGCGCTCAGCACATGTTTCCCACTGACAGGCATGTCCTTGCTCCAAGGTACCAAATCCTAGTGACCTATAGAACCTTCCCTGTTCAAGCTCAACGTATGAAACGAGCGCTGCTGACATCGGAATCCCAACTATTCCAAAACGGGAAGTTCTCACCGTAGTTTTACATTACTTTGGAGACTGACCGCATGTCTCTGATCACAGGCGTGACAGACATAGGAGGAGAAGAGGAAGCTCTCGCTGCTGCGGGACACTCACCGGATAGAGCCGGATCAGAACAAGACCCGGATTCATTCACTCAGTTGCAATCAGCTCACTTATCAGTTTCAGCTGACTACGTTCGTGTGATCTTTTTCCCCGAACAAATTTTCAGATGACAGTCTAACAGATAAAGAAGTGCATGTCAGGAGGTATTATAGCATATACTACATAAGTCCTCAGGGATTTTCTGATGTGGAGTAGAGTAGACCAGGCAGAAAAAAATAAAATACAATTTGATGTAACTGGGCAACTCTATAAACCCAACAAAGGGAGGAAAAATAAAAAAATGAAGCAAGAACTACAATAAATATACAAGCCTTTTTTGAAATTTAAAAAATATATATTTTCGGCCAAATAACTGATAGATTATAAACATAAAAACATAAGAATTCTGCAAAATCTTGTCAAAAATACATGTGGACATAAACACTAAAAACTATATTCTACAAGTGAATTTAGACATCACAACATTCATGAAATGCACCCACACACAAATGCACGTCATTTTGCCAAGGAAGACATGTTCCTGGATCAACATATTTTTTTGATCCTGGAATTTTTTGTACGAAAATGTTGTCCTAACCCTATCCCCTTACACCTAACCCTGCCCATAACTTATCCCTAAAATCAGAGAGAAAGATATTCACAAAGATATTTATCAAGGAACGTGTTGTACTTGAAATCACGTTCACATATGGTTATACCATGCATGCCTACAAACATGTCTATAGTCTTTCATCAGACTTTTGAGATCTATATATTGAGGTTTAAATTGTCTATTCCCATTAAAGCAGCTGTGTTTGAACCCTACCCCATGAAAAACCACTTGACACACTCATGCAGTCTTTGATGGGAACGTGTTTCTGCTGAAAAAAGCTACTTGTTGAGGACAGGTCTTCAGGGACAAAGGAAGTCCAATCTGATCTAAGACCTTGTGAGTGTAAAGAGAAAAAGAGAGACAACAAGCTCCTTATCAAATCAAACCAGCTGGGATTTCTTTAACGCAGACTGAGATCTGCACATTACAGTGTCTGTGCTTGAAGAAGTGGGAATACACAGAAAAAAAAGGAATGTCTGGCATCATTTCCGAGGGATACCTGACCCTCCGGTGGGATCCGCAGAGCGTGAATGAAACAGGCAGATGTATTTCAATAAAGTCAGAGGGCCAGAGGTGGCCTTTTACTCAGACTGAAAAAGGCATAGCCTGCTTAAGTCATTCTTCGCATGTCCCGCTGATGATGACTGACACATCGAAAGGGAAAGGGTCACTTCTGAGAGGAATTTTGAAAGGATAAAAGGTAATAGCAGTCGAGTCCTGCTTGCATTGTTTAGTGAATAGAAGGTGTAGGTGAAACTAAATTGTGAGAAAATGTCACTCAAGTCATAATAACTTGGCTGGAAAAATGAAGGAGATTCAGTGAGATATTAACCCATATTCTGAATGAGGATATTGTTTTCATTTGATTTATTTTTAAAGAAAGGAAAAATAATTTTCACAACCTGGCAAGCTTCAGAACTGTTGCCTTTCCGTAAAGAACTGTCACCCAAAAATTGAAGTAATCATTTCCTCGCCCATATCTTGTTCCAAACCTGTATGACGGACTTTTTTCCCTGTCTGAACTGAATCATTCTGGGGTGCGTTTCCCGAAAGCATCGTTAGCCAACTATGGTCGCAAGTTCCGTCATTATCAGCATTGTTCAACGATTTGGTGTTTCCCGAAACCATCGTTCTGACGAACGTTCGCAAACAGCATCGCAAACTTGTGTGGTTGGAACGACAGCTCTCGAGCTGTGGTTAGAAGCATAGTTTCTAGTTTACATGAGATATAGACTGAATAAATCCTTATCTTTAGCAAAATAAGCAAGCTGACATTCAGTACAACCCGTGTTATTTATTTAGAATACATACAAATGTAATTTACGTCTTTTAGTTTGTCAAGAGATTTAAAACACCGTTTTTGAAGACTGCGCATGTGCGAACGTGCTCTACTATGTAAGAACGAGCCAAATATTGAGTCTGGTAATAAAGCAAAATAACTGAGAAAAATTAGAAATGATCTTCAGATGACATGTCTGTAACTTATATGACAAAATCTAGCGTTAATTCGATCTCAAAAAGATGAATTAAAATAATTTATTAGTCCACCACGCGCGAGACGTCATAAACCAACGTGGTTGAACGATACTTTACGACATACGGTTTCGGGAAACAGTCGTGACGAGCTAGTTGATTTCTCCAACGATGCATCGTACTATGGTAGTTAAGCAGTGAGCTATATAGTTGTACGGGAAACGCACCCCTGACCGGTTTTGTGAACAGGATCACCTGGATAATTAAGTCAACAGAATGATTCATTGACACTAAAATCCTACCTCTCAGAGTTATTTTAGTATTTCTTTGGTATTTATTCATTTTTGAATTGGCTTTTATTTTTTATGGTATGTTGTTTTGTTATATATATATTTCTAATTAGCTTTAATTAGTTTTCAATTCAGTTTTAGTTGTAGTATTTCAACTCAAACATTTCTTCTTCCATCTAATATATTATTTTTATTTCATCTTTATTTCAATTACCGAAAATGACTTCTGCTTCTCTCACTAACTCTCATGAATGTGCTAAGGAGAGCTAGGGCAGATATTAGTACATTTTCAATGAACAATTACTTAATTTTCAATCAGTTCCTCAAACAAAACTAATGTATGGCATCCGAAAACTTGGAATATAGACCATGAGTCATATGAATGTTATTTGTTTATAGTATCATTTTAGAGATTTACAGCCCCAGTCCTCATTAACTTTAATTATAATTGAATAGATTGTATATTTCTCAAAACATTTAAGGTTTCATCGTGGGTTTGGAATGAAACGAGAGTGACTACACTAGAACTATTCCTCTAACCCACATACTGAATGAGGACACTGCATGAGAATCCGTATTTTCCCTCACACACACACCCAAGATTCAGAATCAAACTGCGCCTTTCTAGGCTTTTTTTTTGCGTATTAAAATAACTCACCATCCCTATGCGCACTCTGCACCATAACATTTGAGTGAAGATATTATGGCGTGCAGAACAGTAAGCAGCTGGTGTCTCTGTGTAGTCATGTCACGGGTGAACGCCTGTGACCTTTATATCCAATGCGGTAGAAAAGCACCACAAGGTGACCACTGCTCGTCCAGCGAGCATCAAACACGACAGAGCTGAAAATTAGCAGTGGCACAGAACCAGACCCTGTCATGCAATGAAAGCTGCTGTCATTTCTTTCTGACTTCTCTCATCTCATTACTAATCTACGAGCTAAACACTGCTGACACGAAGAAATGATTTATTGGTTGCTTGATGCGTTTAATAGCTTCCTTATTAAGATTTACGACATCTGTCAGGCCTATGATTCATTAGTTTGAACTGCTCTTCTAAGCACAACTTGGACTAACTCACATCTCAGACTTGTTTTTTTTGTTTTTTAGTTTGTCCAAATTTCACATTTACGGCCCACGCTCTGATATCACAGGGTACATTTCTCTCTCTTTGTTCCAGTGCAGTTTGGGCCATATTGCTGGAAGTGAGCGAGTGAACGGTGAGGCTCATGTTCCGGAGGGTCTTTATGAAGTCAGGGGTCAGTGCCAGACTCCTGATGCGTGGCATAATAATGAGCTGCCTCTTCACTCACCCTGTCAGGATGCATTAGCGCTGGAACGCCTCACACTCTTTACTGCACTCTCAGCCTCACTCTCTCTGTTCGGTTAACTCCGTTCGTTTGGCACCTACAGGGTCCCATTCTATCCAGCCAAAGCCAGTCAGCTGGCTTGGTCCCATATTGGTTTGTATCAAAGATTAATTGGCTGTTAAATCTGTGAATTATGACTAATCCCTGCTATATGATCTATGGGGCATTTTCCCCTAATCCCAGAAATGCACCAGTAATCCACAGTGCAGTAAACATGGGGAGGTGGATTAATCGTCCAGGCCTGTACTTGAGGGTGGCCTGGAGAGCCTGGATATTGTCAGGTCGCTACCATTCCGTGCAAGGGTCGTTTTACAGAGTTTCACTCTCTCATGAGAAGTACAGAGCAGGGTTATTGTCTAAAACTAAAAACTAAGAAACAACTATCTAAAAACATTTAACGGAAATACAACAATTAATGCAAATGTAAAAATTAAAAGAAACAAAGCAGCGGTGATTTAAAAACCAAAAACTTAAAATAACCAAATAGTTCAATCACATAACAAAATCATAAAGTCTAATACAATTATTATAATTGTTTTTTTTAAATAATATATAATTAACAATAAAATCTACAAAAATACAAATATCTAAAAAGTAAAAAAATAAAAATAACATTAAGTTACAAATATCGATACTATTCAAATGTTGTTTTTTTAAATGACTACTTTTGTTCTGCAAAGATGCAGTAAATTTATCAACAGTGACCATAAAGACATAATTTATAAGATTTATATTTCAAATAAATGCTATTCTTATGAACTTTATATTCATCAAAGAATTCTGAAAAAAAACATCAAGTCTCCATAAAAATATGAAGAATTGAATATTACGTTTTCAAAATGTATAATAGGAAAGGTTTCTTGAGCACTAAATCAACATATTAGAATGATTTCTGAAGGATCATGTGACACTGACGACTGGAGTGATGGATGCCAAAAAAATGCAGGAATTAATCACAGAAATAAAGTCAATTTTAACATATATTAAAATAGAAAACCGTTATTTTTAATTGTACGGTAATAATATTTCACAATATTACTGATTTTACTGTATTTTTAATCAAAACACGCAGCTTAGTAATGGACTTCTTTCAAAAACATAAAAAAATCTTACAGACGGTAGTATATATATAAATGCATTAGTCAAAGGTAGAAAAAACAGTGTTTACAGGCAGGAAAGCGATGTTAAGTGAATGCTGACCTAATGCATCAAACACGCTCAGCTCAGCACAGCGGGGGAAAAAAATCACCTTAGGTTGCACAGGTGACAGTTTAACTCACCCAAACCAAACAAAGCCTCCCCACTTCCATACCATGTGTGCACCAAATAGTCTCACTTCTATACATATTGCACATATGATCTAAAGCAAACACACATATACTTCCACAAATACGCCTTGAGCTCGCTTTCATACTGTAAACCAGTTTACGAGCACCGGCCGCGCAGCAGAGCAGTTTTAGCGGTGAAATGGTCATTCTCCATCTGTGCTCCCACGAGACCTCCCCACAGAGCTGGAAAGAAGGTGTTTTTTTAAGTGCAGTGCTTTTCTTCAAGCGGTAACTGCAGAAATGTGCTCTGTGGGATTATAGATCCATTCTAATGAGACCAGGGGGCCGACACTGGATCACATCAAGGGCCCCTCGCACTTCACAATGTGATTCTTTTGTGGGAACAACGGCGGTCGGGAAAAATGACTCTGATATGGAAGCTAGGCATGTTGAAAGTGGCGACTGAAAGGTAGAGGAAGAGAAAGGGTTACTGTGATTAGTGCAGGAGATGAGATTTATGGTCTCCAGAGACCTGTCTGTAATGATATGTGAGAGGAAGAGCGCCTCATTACAATGCTGCACACCGCCAGCCTGGTCATGGGCCACCATCTTTCACAAATCCAATAACAGCCCAGAAGTGAAGGCAACACGTTTTACTGGCTTCATGCGAACATGAGTGGAGGAATAAAAAATGTGAATTGCATTGCACACACAAAAAAAAGATTACAGGAGCTGAATTCAAAGAAATCTCTGTTAAATGAAAGCTGGGTACGATTAAAGAAAATAAGCATGTATTAAAAAACCCAGATGTTATCAGAGATGCAGAAGCGGTTCTTTGAATAGCTTGTGTTTCTTAGCCAAATGCAACAATCAACTCTGATATTAGACCTAAAAAGTGAGTGAGAAGGCAATCTAGATCTAATCAGGTCTCTAAAACAAAGTGTGCTTCTGTTTTTCTGAAGGACTGTAAATTAAATAATTAAATCAATAAATAGTTATGCCGAAAAATAAATGTACCAATGTAACAAAAGCAACCACGAAAACAACATTTATTGTTTAAAACATTCCACAATATTAAATCTTACAGAAGTACAATTGATTAAATGTAAACACTTTGCTTGTCCATAATGAAAAAATATTATTTCCCCCCAAAAATCACAGATTTCTAAAATGTGATTTCCACAAATACTTTTTTTGTCATAATAATGGAAGAGTTTTCATAAATGTCAATCAACAGCACTTGGAGTTGATTGGCTAATCCTAAAGCATAAGTATGTATATAAAACCAAAAATTGTGATTCATTCATTAGGTGTCATTTGGAAAATTATTTTTGTAAAAAACATTTAAACATGAAAAATGGATAATTTAAGCATATTGCAAAATACTTAAGGTGAATTCAATTGTTGGTTAATTTATTTATTGATTTAATTATTAATTTAAATATTATTATTTTGATTTACCATTTGGAATATCGGTGTGTAAGTAGTGAGTGGGATAAGGGCAAATATAGGGTCAGAAGCTCTGATGAAATATTCACATTGTGTGAGCAAGAATCACATTCAATGGATCTTTTGGCGATGCACAATTTACGATTGTACTCAATCTACCCCATTTACTCTTTATGAATATGCTTTTCCCCATTGCAGATTTGGTCCAATGAATAAATTATAGCAAATTATGTAGATTGTTTGGCCCACCAAGCTGACAAAAGGCTTACAGTTCCAACTGGCAATTGTATAAATTTGCCACATATTAACAAAGCAATTACAAATGTGCTTGGAATGGTTCTCTCTTACTAAAAAAAATGCCAGGAAAGGGTGAAGGGAGGTCATGGCGAAGTCAATTATGTTTATTGTGTTAGAGTTATTATTAACAGCAAAGGTTATCTCTTCTCTGTTATCGTTGTTTCGTTAATAGCCCCAATTGCAAGCGGTGCAGACAGCAAACATGCAAAGACAAATATCTATCATCCTGAATAACAATGAACGACAGACTCTCACGTGGTGGACAACCAAGGCAGGAAACAGTGTCTGAAGACCCCTGATAATTGATTGTAAAAGACAAGCAACCAGTCAGATAACTAAAAGCATGCATTTCTGTGCTTCATAAAGACTGAGCCATCTTACGGAGCAATTTCACAGTTCAGATGTCTCACTGCCAGTCAGTATAAAAGGAACCCCTTGCCCTTTAGCATGTGGCTGATCATTCAGGAATGACCCAGTACTATTTGCCCGCTTGGCACAGCGATGACCCCGGTGGCATTTACCCCCATCCCAGGGAGAGCAGCGTCTGCCATTTAGCACCACCATAATGACCGTGGTATTTACCCAGGGTTGTAGGATTTTATAATGGCTGCAAGCTGTTTATTGGGCAAGACGGATAAGAGACTGGCCGCAGCCCGCCGTGATGTCATGGCCTCCCCCAAGAGGAGAGACAATTATTTGTTAAGGGGACGTTGGCGTTGATCTAAGCGTGTCAAGCCGGAAAAAAATGCTCCGCGGCACCCTGGCTTTGAGTGATGGACAGTTCCCCCTGCCTCCCTGGAGGTCCCTGATGGATGTGAATTGGTTTAATGAGCCTTTACAGACGAATCCGATTCATGGGCACATATTTTATTCACATATCCGGCGCTTTCGCTGATTCATTCGTCACAATCCACAGCGCACCTTGGCGTGCATGCATGTGCTTTAAGATGGGGGAGGGGGCAGAAAAAAAGGAATAATGCACCAAATAATGCATGCAAAATACATTTGAGTTCATAGAATTTTCTCATCTTCTTTTTGAGCGTCAGTGTCAGGGACACTGCATTCAGCTGCACTCCTCTGAACTATTTCTGAACCAGACTGGCAGATGAAACATCTCAATGATTACAATAATACGCGTCTTAGTCTGCAACAATGAGATTGGGCCTTGAGTAAAGACACTCTCCGTGATCAATATCGCCCCTCTGTTAAAAATGATGGTATTGATCTCAGCTAGCTCAAGCTGTTTTACACATTGAGCCTGAACAAATCTTCAAGTTGCAAGTATTGAAGACCCAGTCTGAATACTAAAAACTTTTTGCACTTATTGCAGCACGCAACAGGGGCTCCTGTTGTTTTTGTCCCTGTAAAAAAGTTGAATTTATTTGACATTTATTTGAGATGTGGCGCATAGCCAAGCTGGTGGATATAACTGTTATATCACAAGCAGACTGGGGTTATAAAGCCATCCGTTGAGTGACGTGCTTGTTAAACATCCATTACTCATCTACTCAGGAGAATAACATTTAATTTACCTACAGCTCGGTGGAGATGCAGCGATGGAAATTGAGTCTTAAAGACTTCAACACAGCAATTCAGACATTTGCTAGATAAAAAGGTGTTTTTCTGACAGCCGAGCCATGACGAACATTTGTAAAATGACTTTAAGGAGACTGGAAGCACACATTTAGCAAGCTAAAGGATAATACGTAAGTTAATTTGGCTAATTGGATAGTAATAGGACCTTTAACACGTTTTTAGGATCTTTGAGTCGATCCGCGTGTCTGGGTTTAAATCTGTGAGCGCTCGTTACTGTGACAGCCGGCCATTCTGAAGACTGACACTTGAAACAAGGTGCAAAACAAAGAGCCGGCTCTCTCTTTCTCCCGTAATTAGAGTGTGAGAGAGCAGTGAGCAGAAACAACATGTCACAGGTATGCTTCATTTAGCAGGCTGTCCTCTAATTAACAGGCCATCGCAGCACTTCAGCTAGATCTGACCACAAGGCAATTAAACATTCCGTCTGAGTTTAATCTCCAGAGTTTAATCCCGACATCTGCTTGTTGCTTGTTGATTTCACACAGTGACCCAATTAGTTCAGGTATATATGTATATGACAGCAATAAACTACCAATAGCTTCTTTGTTTGCCTCACTTTAAAAAGGTTTTGATAAATAAAAACGTACTATGCAGTATATGCAAATACTATGCAATTTATTCAAGATGGAAATCATATTAGTTAATTTTAGCACAATTAATTGGAAATAGAGGCAAATGTTGGCTTCTAATATGAAAAACTGGATAAGAAATATTCCATGAATATTCATTGTTTTCCATTATCTATAATAAAAAAAACACGTTTTCTTGGGAAGAAATGTAAAGAAATCAGTATCATAATATAAGAAACTCATCAAAATTCATAAAAATATCAATGCTGATAAGCTTATAATTATTTTATAAGTTATGGTTGATATATGGTAAATATAGACTGATATAAATATTCTAAACTAATTGCCTCCTCAATAAATTTAAAACTAAATAAAAACCAAAATCAATTAATTGAAATGCTACAAGTGAATTCAACATTATAATGTTCAGTATGAAAAAAAAAAGATTTGCTAAAGATTACAATGAACCATGTTATTAAATATATTAGATTTTGAATATATTATATTATTTTTTTTAGATGAACTTGAGCATTAGATAATGGCAAAGGTAATCTAAATACAAAGGGGAATTAAGTGTGTGTTTTTTAATTTTTTTTATTAGTTTCTGATAAGTCTATATGCTATTTTATAGAAATACTTTTATAGAATTACAAAACATCTTTTTTTTTAAGTTAAGAGCTCAAAAGCATGACCTAAGCATGACCTTAACACATTTTTTTTTAAACAACAATAAAAAAAATCATAACAATAATAATTTAATTTGGTTGCAGCCATCGAATCAACTGTTTCCATGGGCAAAATGATTTGAAAGTCCCACTGACCATATGTGTGCATGACTAAGCAGTGGCATTAGCACACATCTGACCCGAATCTCATGTTCTGGATGTGACGGCAGGAGCCAGGCTGTTATTTCATAATCTCTGTGTGAAGCAAGTACAGATCTCTCAAATGGAAAAAGGGGCTTCTTATCCTTAATGTCATCTTTCTCTCATGTCATATGCTTCTGGAGCTTCCAGACTGTACAAATAGCACAATGATTAGATTTGCATGATCTTTAATTTAATGATAAGGTCTGATGACCTGCATCGCTATTACCAGACGTCATTTGAAAGTGAAGTATGTCAGTCAATGACTACATCTGCACCCGGTCACTCTGTTCAGTCAAATGAAACTCATTCCCATGAGACATTTCGTCTTGCACAGAAGCGGCGATATAAATAAAGCTGTCATGTTGGAGAGAAATATAGGAGAATATTCTCGGTGATAAAACATGCAGATCCCTAATCTGTGAACGGTCCGAGTTCATTCGTCTGAGCCGCCTGCTCTTTGCCCTGCTGTCTGGCCTGTGTAGATGCTCTGACTGATAACATTCACACTGAGGAGGGTCGGATTAAACAAACTCACCTCATTCGCTCACCAACCTGAGTTGTGAAGGTACAAGGGTCACAGCTGAATCCACAGATTAGTTCACTGCTCTCCGTTAGGCAAATCTGATCATTCTTAACCCCCGAAAAGGGAGGCAATTCATCATAGACGCCTATAAATCACACAAGCTTGACCCACTGAACACATTCCACAGCCTCAGGTCCCTAAACCTGTTTATCTTACAACTTAAACAATCCATAATACTCCAGGAGGGCAAATTCAAGGCAGCACGCTGGGCAGGGAGTCATTTTGTGTGTAGTAAAACAATTATTGTGGCGCAAATTGCAGGAACAAAAAAGGAAGAGATCCATAAATGGGGGCTATAAATGAGTAAGAATGTCAACCCCCTTCCCCCACCGAAGGGCAATAGAGGCGAGCGGTCACTGTGGGTTTTCTCAAAGTGTGGCTAATTTAGATAAGCTAAGCTAACATACTTGAGGCAGTGGTGCTTTACTGCCTCAGACAGTGGAAAATGTAAACAAAGAGCTCAAACTGAGGCCTCTGTTCAAAGCGGAGACCCGCCGACTCTGAGCACCTGCGTGACTGCAGGAGACGCTCTGTTCATGCTAAGCATTTAATGACTGACTTTAATTGGACTATCCATACTGACCACAGAAGGGCTGACAGATAGCAGAGTTACTATACATGATCTTATTTCATTAGTTGGCTTCTCAATGACATACAACTTCCTGTAGTGTAGAAAAGAGAAGGGCGAGTAAGAGGGAGAGAAAATGACAGTGCTAGGTTCAGATTCACGATTTAAAAAAGGATAAATAAGGGTAAGTTCTTAGGATAAACTAACACAAATTTGTAAGTAGTGTAATTCTTAAAAAAAGTATCTTTAAAAAAAAAAAAAGAAAGAAAAATAGTAATCAGTTATTCACCCTCATGTCGTTCCAAACCCGTAAGACTTTTGTTTATCTTCAAAACATAATAATTTTTTTAATGTAATCTGAGTGATTCCTGTCCCTCCGTTGACAGCTACGCAACTAACCCTTTGACGCCTCAAAAAGTTCATAAAGAGAATGGAAAACGAATCCATATGAATTGAGCGGTTTAGTCAAATTTTCAAAATAGCGAGCATAAATAGTGTACTGACGTGAGAACAAACCTCATTGGTTTTTGCTGAAGCTCAAACGTGCTGCATAACACGAGAATGAACCTCATTTGTTCTCTCACATCAAGCAAACATACTTGAGAGTGTGTTGATGAATGTTTATGTGAATAAAAGCCTAAATTCAATCTGTTCTTCATATAAAGCAATCGAGTCTCTTCAGAAAAAGACAAAACCACTCAATTCACTTGGATTCATTTTACAATCTCTTTATTAACTTTTTGAAGTGTCAAAGTGGTAGTTGCGTGGACTGTTAATGGAGGGACAGAAATCTCTCATATTACATTAAAATATCTTGTGTTTTGGCTTTGGAACGACATAAGGGTGAGTAGGGCTTTGACTTTATCCCAAAAATCATATTCGAAGTTTGTTTGTTTATTAATATTCTAATATATTCTAATATTTATTAATAATATTTTGACCATTAAATGCCTTCAGTAAGACTTTTTTTTTAAATATTCAAATTATATTCGAATAACGAAGTTCGGAGTCAAAGCCCTAAGAGTGAGTAACTGAGTAACTGACAACATTCTTAAAGGGTTAGTTCATAAATACTATGCAAATCCAGGCTTTTGAGAATTTTTTTTGAGTCAGTGTAATTTACGTTAATGGACTGCTGTATGTGTTTACAAGTGAGTATGTTCTCGCAGCATTTAAGTTGTAGTTGAGTCACAGGTTCAGATGAATGTTTCCAGCATTTCCTGCTCTGACTTTGAGAGGAATGGAATGGATATAAGCATGACAAATATGTGTACTACAGTATTCTTGGTAGCTAAAGCATAATTAGCCAAACATTTAATTTATGAATAGGCAAGGACTTGTGATTGATGTTTTTTTTTTAATCCACAGAGGTTTTTGTGGGCGGCAGACGCAGATTCCATGTGAGCCTGGTTAGTGGTAGAGTTAAAGGTGGGGTAGGGAAGGAAAAGCAGAATCCAGGGATTTTGAAAGAATCCTGCTTCGTTTCAGCCTGTCCTGTTTGTATACAGCTCTGTCCAGGATGTCCTGTGTCACTGTGTACTGAGTTAATGCTAATGTGCCTGCAATGCATGGGAAAAGGTTACAGACTCCAGACACATGACATCATACATACCATGCTGTTTTGACAGCAGCTAATACCGAACAGAGCGTCCCCTTGTGGAGAAAAGAGACTGTGTAGGTGAAGAATTTCGGAGTCTAAATGTAAACTGTTGAGTAAAACTATGATCAAGGAATGTAAAACCTCTGTGCAACCACCATAAACACTTCATATTTTATATTATATTTGAATTATATATATAACATTATATCCACTAATATTTGGATTATTGGTAAACCGATGTGTTGATTCTTAAAGTCAGCATGAAATGAAAGTTGCGATAGTTTTTTCCTCCCTATCATTTATAATAAATGCTATAATATTTGGTGTTACTATGGAAGCCCATTTCCACATCAGAGTAAAAAAAAAAAAAATCCAAGAAATAAAGTTGTGATTACTGGATAAAGGTGCAATTACGAGAAATACAGTCATGATTATGAGATTGTAATCGCAAAAACAAAGATGAATCAAAAATACTTATTTATTAAACAAAGAGAAAACACTAGGAGATAGTTATAGCAATAACACATTAACATAAACAATCCTAAACCTGAAACAGACCTAACTAAAGGTTTAATACACAAGGGAGTATTTACATGGGAGTAACTAACCCTCGGAAGGCACCTCGCGGTGAAAATGAGCAGACGAAAGACCAACTGAGGAGGGAGGGTGGGGGATCTGGAGGAGGACGAGAGACTGGTGAAATGGCAGGAGGAGTACCAGGGCAAAGAAGACGGAAGGAGGAGCCAGGGAGAAGGGGCGAGCAGGAGGACCCAGGCGGGAACCCAGACCACAGCTAAGGAGTGAGATGCCATGGTGGCGACTTGGCCAGGGGACCCAGGGGGACGACAGATTGGGACAAAGCTGATGAAGGGGGAGACCCAGGCGGAGCCGCAGCAATGAGCGTCCGAGGTGGAGCCAGGGTGCCACAGGACTAAGCCGGAGAGAAGGCGGAGTCCGACTAAGCAGAAGGAGAAAAGGGGGAAGAATGAAGAACAGCTGAAGGCCCGGAGGGACGAGGGAGCTCGTTGGAGCCATAAGGACAATGGTCCCAGGTGGAGCCAAGGTGGAGCAGACAGGTAGACGAGCCGAGGTGGAGTGATGGGCTCGGCGGATGGAGGCGAAGCTAGGGGATAATCTTGACAAGGCGGAGCTGGAGACCGGAAGACCCGAGGCAGATTAACACAGTGGAGTCAGAGGAGGAGCCGAGGGACTGAATGAAACCAGGAGAGATGGGGCAAAGGAACTGACTGTTATGGGCAGAGGAGGTGGGAGAGGGAGGCAGGAGACTTGGAGCTGGACGAGTCTAGCGGAGACACAGGAGACTTGGAGCTAGGTGGGACCAGCGGGGATGGGAGGCACAGGGAAATATCCTCTTCCATTTCCTCATAATAGTTAAGGCCAGCTGCAGCTCACCTTCAGCGTCGGGACTGTGGGTGTGGCTCCACTCCATGCCCTTAAACTCTTAAAGTGACGGATGGTGTAGATGGCTTGCGCACCTGGTCAGGCAATCCATTGGTGTCCAAGTGTCCATAAAAAAAGATTGGTACAGTAAAAACTGTTAAAAATTTAGCACTCTTACAGGGGCATTCTTTATGAAATTCTGACTCGGCTCATTCAACTCTAATTCAAGTATCTTAATTTGGGCATGCAGCACATGTACAGTAGACATCGTCAATGTAAGTAAAATAAATATAATATATATGCATATAGGTCCATATATTCCAATATATTTTTTTTAATACAGGGGCGAGACCATTTCCATGGTGTTGAGTCTTTTCCGTTGTGTTGTGGCTTGTTTCCGTTGTGTTGTGGCTTTTCCATTGTGTTGTTACTTGATTCTGTTGTGTTGCAGCTTAATTCCACTGTGCTGCGGCTTGTTTCCATTAAGTTGTGGCCTTGAATATGTAAGTTGCGTTGGATCTCTATGGAGGGTCAGAAAGCTCTCGTATTTCACTAAAAATATCTTCATTTGTGTTCAGAAGATGAAGGAAGGTCTTACGGATGTGGAACGACACGAGAGTGAGTAATTAATGACATAATTACTGTAACAATTGGTCTTGCAGGTTTTTTAACACTTATTATTTTTATTTAATCGAAATCAAATCTTTGTCCAGCGTGCAATGGGCTGTGGGCAATATTAGCTGTTAGTGTACATGCATCTGCACTTCAAATTCTAACAGGAAATAGTAGACCATCTGGGTATCTCTGGAATACTCATTTCAACTTATTACAATTTGGGACACACTAATTCAAATTTTGAATAGGACAGATAGAATGCGAATTGGGACAGCAATAGAGTTGAAGTTACAATAAATATAGCAAAATTTATATTAAGTCTTGTTTTCTGATTTTTTTATAAACTTTTTTCAGAAAAAGACTTAAAGGGTAAGTTCGGTATTTTACTCTTAAAGCCCTGTTTACAGATCGTATCTGATGAAATAGAACGGTTAAGATAAAAATTTGGACACATGCTCCTGTCCCGAGAATTTTAGGTTTATTTCGCCAACCCCCCCCCCCCCCAATGGTTGTCTATGTGCACTGGAAGATTCCTTCCTAAAAACACATTAAACTTTCGTTTACAAAGACGTGAAACTCACCGAGTGGTCAGGGGTGTTCACTGATATGCGCACTCAAAAATCGCTGAAAAAGATGCATTCCAACAGGTTTTATCGTAGTTTTTGTCCAACTCCATTGACTTGTATTGAATGTGCTGTGTGAGGTACGGTATTACTCCGCCGCTTCTTCTTCTGCTTCTTCTGTGTATTCAATGAAATGCCAGCGGTTTGCTTGCAATTGGCAAAGGTGCATTATCGCCACCAACTGGGCTGGAGTGTCTATTATTCAAGCTCTCAACGGAAGAATCACGTAGGGGTGTGCTAAAAAATCGATACAGCGATACATCGCGATTTTTATATTCATGATACACAACATCGATTTCCAGCTCAAAAAATCGATGTTAAAAAAAAAAAAAAAAAAAAAATTAAATCACGTTTTAAACGGGGTGTGACCTGGTGAACTACAACCTCCGTTCCTGCAACGTTAGATGTCGCAGTATGGCGGCTTTATGTTCTTGTCGTGGACAAGAAACATATCAGACTACACCCGTTGCTTTCCGTCAGTCATCGCGTGCCGTCTCACACACACATTCACTCGCACACATACTCGCTCGCGCTCACTCACACACACACACACACAAACAGCGCTCACACACTCTCTCACACACGCACTCTCTAACGCTCACTCACTCACACAAACAGCGCGCGCGCACACACACACACACACACACTTTCGCGCTCACTCACACACACAAACGCACGCTCACTCAGTAGCGCACACACACTCTCTCGCTCACTCACTCACACAAACGCACATTCACTCACACACGCACTCTCTCGCGCTCACTCACTCACACAAACGCACATTCACTCACACACGCACTCTCTCGCGCTCACTCACTCACACAAACGCACATTCACTCACACACACAAACGCACGCTCACTCAGTAGCGCACACACACTCTCAATTTCGGTAGTGAAAGCTGCATATTTCACTTCATTGTTTACATGGACAGTACCTGAGTATCTGCACTTTATTTCCATGTTTTTTTTTTTAATTCAAGCTCAGCCCCACATAACCTCAGTGAGTTAACTTACCGTAACTGTGCACTACACTTTAATTTAGTTTTAAATATCTAATGCACTTTATTTTAACGTTTTTAATGTGTCCATTGTTAAAAGTTCAAGTCTATTTTGTTATGGCAGCTAAAAAAATTAATTGGAAAGGAAATTTTGTAATATATTGCTTTGACTCAATTCTTCTGCTGATTTATCAATGTGATCTGATGTAAGACTACTCAGATGGCACACACCGTAACTTGTATTTTATTTTGGTTTTACATTTTTAGTTAACTGTGTGGAATATCGCAATATTTATCGTATCGTGATGAAATCGTATCGTGATCAATGTATCGTGATGCGTATCGTGAAGTCCTTGCCAATACCCACCCCTATGTGACGCGTTTGGCAAAATAGGTCCACAAAAGCGAAATAAACCTAAAATTCTCGGGACAGGAGCATGTGTCCAAATTTTTATCTTAACCGTTCTATTTCATCAGATATGATCTGTAAACAGGGCTTTAAGTGTAAAATACCGAACTTGTCCTTTAATATTTCTTCTCAAGTAAATGTGTTGAAGTAAAGAATGTTTACATATTTGTATTGGAAAACATGACAAAAATACTCAGTAAGAAATGTATTTTTTTTGCAGTGTACACATACAAACACATTTTCTACTACAGACTTTCCATGTAAATCTCAAAGCAGGTTTCTAAATTTGCAAAACGTGTGCACTGAAGTGATAACGGCAGGCATAATTATCCTCTCTGAACAAAGCGACAATAAAACCGCACATTCCTCATTGTAGGAGCCCTATGGCAAAACCAAATGGGGGTCTTATTAGCAGGAACCCTCTTACTAACAGCTCTTAATTCTCAAAGAGACAGCATGGCCCCTTGAATCACAGGGCCAAAGGTCTGAACCTCCATCTTTTTAGCAATGTGTAGAGACACTGTCTCTCTATGAGTTTCCAGTGATTTAGCCCCTGCCAAGATTTCCTCCCTCAAAAGACTTCTTTTAATCCTCTGCTCTAGTTCAGTTTATCCAACCCTGACACCCCACTCCTCTCACCCTGACAGGGAATGACGTTGCCGTCTGCATCCGCCGTCCAGGGTTCAGACCACCACTTGCTGTTTCAGCTTGAGTGATCACCATTAAACTCATTTCAGAGTAGACAGCAGATGTGCAGGTGGAGCCGTGCACAGGAGGACTTTGTGTTACGAGATGGAAGATGTGGAAGGGAGGTGCCAACAAGAACAGAGGCAAAGCCAAAAAACATCTGTAAGCATATGCTAAAATGGTGACGATTACGGGGTGTATTAGTCATTCTAAGCTAATATACATATATTAAAAAGTTCCCTGTAGTTAGAATAATATAAAGGTTAGAAACGGAGAGGGAGCAGATGAAAAAGAGAGAGAGACTATTCAGCAAATAATAAATGCATGATTTTATATAATTGATGTCAATATTCTTTGAGCATTTTGTTTTTGTCTCCAGATGCTTGAGAGTAATGCACTAATGTTGTTTAAAATGCAGAGTGCTGAAGTTATTAAATATGGGCAAATACAGAATGCTTATGTTCAGTCAGATAGGCAAATGCAATTAAAATGCTTAGGTTGAAACCGTAACACACGCAAGTGGTTTAAAGCCAAAATTCCTTTATCTTTCATTTCATATCATAATCACAGTTCTTCCTTGTCATATATGCTGCTATTTTCTAAATTTGATTTACAAGTGCTCTGCATCACAATTTTGCTACAGCCGGGTCTCTGACAATAAGCGGGATTCCTTCATGCCAATGTGAGCCAATTATATTTACCTATTTAGAGCAAATATGACACTTAGTAGAATCTGTACCAAATTAAAACAGGAATCACAATCACTAAAAACAATGTATTGTGTTAAACTTTTTCAATATCATCTGTATTAACTCTGCATTACAGTGCCAAACATGTGCATGGGGAAACAATGCAGTGTTAGAATGTTACAGCTAGATGCTTAACAACGACAGGGAATCACATGCCTTACATTCACATGCCTTGAACAGTCACGGAAACACAGAGTGTCGCATAAACAGTTGTGCAGCGTTTGATGGGTAAAAATGTCAAATGACAATGGAAAAAGCATCAAGTGGATTGAAGAGGAGACTGTTTCATTCTTACTTTATAGTCTGAAAAATCTATTCAGAAAAAAAACGTATGAACAGTATGATATGTGAAGATAACCCAGCATTCCATTTACCAGGGTTTAAAATGTTTAAAATAAAGGGTTAGTTCACCCAAAAATGAAAATTCTGTCATCAGTTACTCACCCTCATGTTGTTCCAAACCCGTAACACTTTGGTTCAACTTCGGAACATAAATTAAGATCTTTTTGATAAAATCGGAGAGCTTTCTGTACTCTGCTTTGACAGCTCAGCGAGAACAAACCTTTTGCGGATGCTCAAACGTGCTCCGTCACACAAGAATGAACCTCATTGGTTCTCGCACATCAAGCGAACATGAATGAATGTTTGATGAATGATGAATGTTTATATGTGAATAAAAGCCTAAATTCAATCTGTTCATTATTGTGGCGAGCAGGACGGGTTGGGTGATTGTTGATGAGCGACACCTGCGCGACGCACCGGTCTGGATGGATGGATGGATGGATGGATGGATGGATGGATGGATGGATGGATGGATGGACGGGTGGACTAAAATTCACAGTACGCCATTGAATTTTCCATAAATAGCCTATAACCCAAAAATGTACAACACATTACTAGAGGTTACCAAGCATTTGCCTCATCAAAGTCCACTTTAAAGCTTGTCGTAAATTTTCTGCCAAGTCGTTTAATGCTGTGAAAGCACCTGTGAGATGCAGCTGTGTAAGCTGAAGCTCGGTGGAGTGGTGACAGAAAAAAAGAATCATTCTGTCAGCCTTTAAAGCAGAGCTTACCATTAAAGATCACCAGCAGTGGATCAAAGCATGGGTCAGAGCCTCTGAAACCAGCCCAAGCTCCACAGAATCCACAGCGGCCCACTTAGGTCTGCCAAGCCTCAGTGTGCAATGGCATGATAAAAGTGCACACTGGAACAGTTTGGTGACCGTAAGTACACTCACACTGAATTTACACAGAAAGAAGAGGTATGAAAGATTAGAAGGAAATATCCAAATCTGAAGAATATTGGCACTCAAGTTCATGAATAGAGAGCATGGTAAAGCCAACTAACATCTCTGAATATGAGACAGAAGGGTATTAGTTGACACGCATCTACTTTTTTGAGGGGGCACCAGTGGCAGTAGATCATTTAGTTCACTGCATAATATTAGTCTAATGTTTTGTTATGGCATGCAAGGGTTTATAATTTTGAACTAAACTATCTATTTGTTTTTTAACAAACACCTCAGAGTAAAAATAAATAGATAAAAACATAGATATTTTTAAATATATATTTAGTTTTTTATTCTTACTATAAATCCTGTGATAACCATGCGTTTATGATACATGGGCAAAAGCAGAGTGCAATATACAATATAAAAATAAATATTTTTTTCCATTAATGAATGAATGAATGTATGAATTAATTCATTAATTAATGTGTACAAAATGTAGTATTAGTGACTTTTTCATTATTTATTAAAGTTTTTTTTAATTGTGACTATAAAATCAGTGATAACAATTTATGATACTTGGACAAAAACAAGATTGTGGAAGAGTGCACGATACATACAGAAATACAATACAAACAATAAATGAGTAGATCAAAATCTCAGGAGGTATTTGAACGTCTGATTGACCCATTGATAGATATTATTGATGTTAACCAGACAGACATGGCCCACTGAGGGTGTTTTTTTTCAGGGGCAGGAAACAAAGCTAAATATTCACATGATGTAAATGTCAGGGCGAGTCCAGAGGTTAAAGGTCAGCATGGTCCAATGACTGCAGAACCGGTCAGAGGGTTAACATGTCAGCAGCTTCACAGGGGTTGTACATCATCTCAAAACTAGCCCTCATTAGCGTCAAGGAAACTATAAATTCAACACAATCCTTTGTCCTACTGAAGTAAAGAATAACGGATTGAACCACACTGGAAAGAGCCCTTTTAAAACTGAGACAGGGTGCTACTAGGTCTGTTGGTGAAAAAAAACATACATGCCACAGACACACCAAAAAAATGCAAAAACAAAAGAGGAAGCCCTTAAAAGGGCTCCCCTAATGCACCCAGCACATTAACTACTGGTTGATCCACCATGAAATCGCAGCAGTCCGTCATTTTTCTACAAAAGCAGGACTTCAGCAGAGTATCCAAACACTTAAGTCCTCCCCCTCATCCTTCACTCTTCACTCTGCTCTTTCTCTATCACTCCCAGTCTAATCCAAACATCTCCCCAATGCCTGGCGGCCAAGAGTCTGAGGAAAGTCATTTTTCCCTTGCGCTCCTCTTTTGAGATGCTCTTAAAGGCTCATGCGCTGCTCTTTGTACTGCTGACTGAGTATCGCCAATGTACTCCTTCCCAAGGTTCTCTCACTCCTACATCCCAGGCTCCAGTCACAGCTTCTGGGACATTCACAGAAGCAGGCCATGTAATTCTCGATTTGCTAGAAGGAAATTCCACCATAATCAATTCAGAGGGTTGAAGCTGAAGGACACTGTATACCCTCTACTGGAGTTAAGTGTACCAGAGAATAATTTCAGGAGAGCTGTGGTTGAATCTTTTGCTCTTTTTGAGTATCGCAATTGCTGATGGGCACAGAAAATGTCAGGTGCTCAGTGGGGGGATAAGATCATTGAAGAATGATAGTTTGCTCTTCATTGGTGGTTGAAAAGCACAAACCGGGGGCACGTTTGTAATCATTCAAATCAAACAGTGCAGTTTTTGTAAAGCCAAACCAAATCAAATATGATGGAGAAGCACATTTTAGCCTCATCAGTGCTGTTGTGCTCACTGTGGTGGTCCTACATAATATAATACAGTGCCTTGAAAAAGTATTCGTACCCCTTACATTTTTTTCTTCAGATTTTGTTATGTTAAACTACTTTAAATTACTTTTTTTCACATAAAATTAAACTAAAAAATTAACAAAGTAAACAAAGTAAAAAAAACTGATTTGTGACAACATTGCAAATGTATTAAAACATTTAAATAAAATAATTACATTGCATATGCGTACCCTTTTCTGGGGACACTTAAAATTGAGCTCAGGAACATTCAAATTTCGCTTAGATTACCACACTTTGAGTGGAGTTAACCTGCGGAAAATTCATTTGAATGGGTTTGTGAAGCGATACGTTTTTGAAAGAAAAATATCCATATTTAAAACTTTATCGACTAAAATGACTAGCTTCCGGCAGAAGGCCTATGAAAGTCGACTTACGCCAAAAGAGTAACCCTTGAACTTGAAGCACAACGTAATGATGAACGCGGTTGCCCAGCCATTTGTTAGAACCGCGAGAGGTGTCAAAGCTTGCGCTACTCCTACATCCTACGTCATCAAATGTTACTCTTTTGGTGTACAGTAAGTCGATTTGCATAGGCCGTCTGCCGAAAACTAGTTATTTTAGTCAATAAAATTTTGAATATGGAAATTTTTCTTACAAGAACGCATTGCTTTGCTTCAGAAGGCCTTTATTAACCCATCGGAGCCGTTTGGGACACTTTTATGATGGATAGATGCACTTGAATTGCCCATTCACTCCCATTATAAAGCTTGGAAGAGCCAGGACATTTTTTAATATAACTCCGATTGTATTCGTCTGAAAGAAGAATGTCATATACACCTAGGATGGCTTCAGGGTGAGTAAATCATGGGCTTATTTTCATTTTTGGGTTAACTGTCCCTTTAATTGAGAACCTCTGTTCAGTGGCAGGTTTTAGAGTTTCAATGGAATTTCAGAGCTGCGTGACAGATTATATGTCTGCTTTCTGCTTTTCAGCATCTCTCTCTCTCTCTCTTTCTCACTCCTTCTCGCTCTCAGGTGCTGTATGATGGAGAGTCCTCTGGTTGAGTGTTTACTCTCATTTGAAACACTAACAGGGAATGAATGTGTCCCATTTGCACAGTGTCAGGACTGATGCGGTCATGGCGCCTGCACCCACGACACATGATAGAGCACCTGCCGTCCGTATCTATCATGCACGCACAGCGCATGCACTCCCTCAGTGTCACTTAGTTAATGAATATGAGCCATAACTGCAAAAACACCCTCTCAACCAAGCGCTAGTGTGTGGGTTTCTTTGCCCGTGACCTCACACTAACAGGCAGGCCACATAACACATCGAGCAAATAATAAAACCAGGGCCTCACTTGCTGCATATGTGATTCAATTATAAACAAATATACAGAATGCCGCATCACAAAATGATCATTATGAATTCCGATGACCCCATCTACGCCGGTGCACAGACTTGATAATGTGTTTACCTCGGTTATAACGAATGAGAGTTCACCCCGTCCGTCATCCCAGCAGGATCATGGGAAGAGTGATGTTTGAGTGCTGGGGAGCAGCAGGGGTGCGCGTTTTCCTGCACAATGGGTCACATTAAGAGTCACTACACCCAAAAATTTTAATTGTCATTATTTACACACCTTTGTGTCATGATACACCACGTTTTATAGGGAGCAGAGGGTGTAAAGCTCCAAAATGGACAAAAACAGCATTATAACAACACAATAAAAGGAGTAAGACTTGTGCGGATGTGCAGCAAAGCCATGCAATAGCTACGATAGATTTTTGAGAGAAGCAAACCACCTTCATCTGAGCGCACAGCACCTTTTTTTAATTATGAATGAGAATGATAAAAAAAAAAAAATAATAATACTTTTATTCAGCAAAGATACATTAAATTGAACAAAAGTGCCAGAAAAGACATTTATAATTATAAAAGTCTATTTCAAATAAATGCTGTTCTTTTGAACGTTCTATTCATCAAAGAACCCCCCAAAGTAATGATTTCCACAACAGTATTAAGCAACACAACTTTTTAACATTTATGATAATAACAAATGTTTCATGAGCACCAAATCAGCATATTAGATTTATTTTTGAAGGATCATCATGTGACACTGAAGACTGGATGATGCTGAAAATTCAGTTTTGCCTTCACAGGAATAAACTACATCTTAAAATATATTAATAATACATATACAATATAATTTGTAATAATATTTCACAATATTGTTGTTTTTACTATTTTTTATTAAATAAATGCAGCCTTAATAAGCATGAGATATTTTTATCTTAATGAGCATAAAAATATTGTAAAATTCTTACTGAACGATCTAACTTTTGAACAGTAGTGTAAATTCAGTTTGTCAAAAAGCTATCATATGGCTTCCAAAGACTTAAAATATAGTGTACAAGTCATGCGAACAATTTTGAATTGTACTTACAGTGCTTTCATGATGTTTTTCCCCTTTTATTTGTCACTATGAAACATAGTTGTATGGCAAGGCTCTGTAACACACAAAAAAACACTATATGGTTTGAAGCGGCATGAGAGGGAGTAAACAACATTAATTTTTGGGTTGAACTATTCCTTTAATGTTGAGTTTTATAGTATAAATGATATCATGTATAAATTATTAGTAATAATAATTCACCACAATGAGGAGTTCAAAATGACTGTGGTATTAAAAAAGATCTGAAGTTCGCCCTATATTTAGTCCAGATGGTTTAAGGTGAACGTAATGACAGGGTTCGGTCAGCTTCATATTCTCACATATAAAAGCTTCTCCTTTTTGCTCTCTCTCTCCCTCTTCCTCTCTCATTCGGTCTGCTTTGTCTCATTTCTCCGGCTCTCTCTGCTCTGTTAATCACTGTGAGCAGGAGACAATCAAACACAGCCCAGGAAACCAGGCAGCCTGTTATTACTGGCAGCTAATGCAACACCAGTGTTTTAATATTTATGCACTAAGCCCCTCGTAGCACATAAATCATAAACTGAGGTGCAGTACCAACTTTAATTCTCCATTTCGTGGCTCTAAAAGCCTTTGACTGTTTCAAGAGGTAAATACTTTAAACGGAGCTGTAGGGTTGATGCCATCCGCGCTGCCAGGAAATTCTGGTCAGCAAATCAGGGGTAAGTGAAGAAACGAGCAGCCTCTGACGAAAGGAAAAATGTTTTGGCTTACTTACATTTCAAAATGACACAAAATAGAGAGCTGACAGTCTAAACATCTCATTTCAAATGCCTCCCCACTTGCATACAAGCTGTAATAGATTTTTATCTGGTTTCACGAAACGGAATATTATCTCAAAACCTTTCTAAGCAAAGAATAAATTGCTGGGTATTATTTGTAATGCTAATATAAGGTCAGCAGACATTACTGCAAGTATTGCATGTTCTTGAGTGCCATTATAAATGTAAGGTATTTCAGAGGAATGAGGTGTGGTGGTGAGAGGGTGAGATTTAGCCCGCTGTGTGAGAACTAACAGCTCACATCTCTCTCTACGTCTCCCAAAAAATGCAGGTACTGTAAGATCATGCCTAAATGTATAATTCACTTCATTCTTCAGTGGAACAAGAATGGAGACTGATGCATTGAAGCTTCAACAAAAAGGACCCAAAAGAACCAATATTGTAAATTATGGTTCATGTGAATTATGTACTGCATTTAAAGTCTTCTAAAGCAAAATGGCAGATCTGTGTTAGTTAAAGACCGAAATTATCCACCAATAATACATATAGCGGCTGGCAATCGTAAACATTGAGTCAGTGAGTTAAACTTGATTACTGAATCAGTCTAATTTGTGAAAGAATCATTCAGACCGTTTTGAGAACAGATTAAAAGATTAATTTAAAAAAAATTACAAAAAAAATATTCATATAATAAGATTTTTCACACACACACACACACACACACACACGCACGCACGCACGCACGCACGCACACACACACACACACACACACACACACACACACACACACACACACACACAATAAAAACATACTGTAACTGTAGAAGACTTGGAATTGAAGTATTTCCCAACAGAATTGATCATTTTTGTTACTTTTAGGATGTTTATTTCACATTAGATTACTATTTAGAGTAAGTTTTGGTTCACCAATGTTTAAAAAAATAATTTATTATTATTAATATTAGTATTATATATTAATATTAGTAGTAGGTAACTTTTGAGGTGCAACAACAACAACAAATCTGAAATTGCACTGTTTCTGGCTTCAAATTCTGTACTGCAAATAAGAGAAGCTATCAGTCAAGACTCTGGTATATATCACTGGTTGGTTCGTTGCAACATTAACACACGTGTAAATAATGAATGATGTTTTGCATCGCCCTGTGCAACATCCCCAGTGTTGATAAGTGTTAACAGAGGCCACATATGTGTGGCAGATGGGAGCTGTAAATCATTTATATCCTGTAATGTTTGGTTTTGTTACATCAGCTTGAGCCTCCTTTATCAAAGCGCCGGGCATAACCTCAGCGTATGCGGATCAATGCTTCAACGGCGTGTGAGAGGGTGTGAACATATTTGATGTAGTGAAAGAGGACAGCCTACAGAGATGTATTACCTTAAATCTCAGGCCACACCATTTCACCCCCGTTATTCAGCTAGAGAAATGGACACACGCTGAATTCACCAAAAACCCATCTGGAGCAGATGGAGTGTCATGAGAAGCGAAGCAGAAATAAGAAAATTAGACGTCTCTATTATATGATGGCAAGATGTAATCCTCTTAAAACTGGGAATAACAGCTACAGAGCAATGAGGTAAACACTTAAAGCCTCTGTTCAGTACCTGCACATAAAATGAGGACAATACAGCCATAGAGGGCTGTCCTTTCACACACAATCAAACCCATTACGTGGGCTTTAGTGTGGAAGAAACTGACATGTTGCGTCATTGTGCTCAGCATAATAGTTTAAAATATATACTTAACATTTACCTTTTCTAATCTCATGAGAAACTGATTTGAAAAAAATTTAAAACTTGCCCTAAACAAAAAATATTACATTACTTCAGTTTATGGTCTCAGAGACCCCAGATATAAAACATAAATAAATACAATACATTTTCACTGGCTAACATTAGTGTGCAATGAATAGATACTCCTGACAGCTGTTTATCCTTATTTTACACTGTGTTTTTACTGGGGGTCAAACTGGCAGAAACAACATCACTAGGCACACTTTTGAAAAATGCATGTCTACTTTGTGGTAAAATATAAGGTTAAAGCATCATTAATATTTTCCTGCCAGTTTTGATTGTCAGATTAACTTATTAAAAGAATCTGAAGGTAAATCTTGTTTAATATTATACTCAGCTTATCCAACAAAATGCTAGTTGTTTGGTTGAATATAGATTGTCATTTGAACCTAAATAAAATGTTCTTCAAAACTACAAACAGTATGCTTTGAATCAACCTGTAGCCAAGGGAGTTATTGGCAATTCTTCTGTATAAATGCATTTTAGAGTCTGTACAAGACCAGATGTGCGTCATAGATCTCATATGAACTCACACATCCCGCTACACATGGGCACACATGTACAAGGACGAATGCTCTGACAGGCAGCCAAAGTTTTGGTGAGATGAGTAAAGGACAGTAGAGGGGGAGGAGAGGACAGCAGAGAGGAGGGTAACACCTGAGAAAGCCTGTGTCAATAAAAGACCAGAAAACGGATCACTCATGGGTGGTCAAGGCAGACACATACAAGTCACAGGCACCATGATGGAAGAAGACACACCATTCAGATTCACTGACAGCGCTACTCCAATCCAAACACCATGAAGATGAAGGATATGTGGGTCAATGACAAATAAGAGAGACCAGCATAAAGAAAAGGCACAAAATGTAGCCACATTCTTAGAAATGTAATCTTTACCTTCAAAGTTTTGATTTTTTTATACCATTTTCAAAGAAAAAAACTGAATGACTCTAAAAATGTCGTGTATGAAATGCCCTTTTACATTTTGAATACATTCATAGATCTATGAGTGTGTTTTTGAAAAATGGGTTATTCCATTTAAGTGTTAGCGCTAAAGTGTATCCAAATTCTTTCAAAAAGAGCAAAGAAAAACTGTGCTCTCCACGAAGGCCTGTTTGCTAGTTCTTCAAATGCAGCTCTTCAAAGTCGAGAGCAGGAACTCCATTAGTTCTATGAGCTTGTCAGGGGAACAAATATAATCCAAAGTGAAATCATTAAAACACACTGAGCCTGGTCAATTTTGTGTCTAAAGAATCTCCTAGCTACAGACCTTCCATTTACAGAGTACATTGACACAATATGCTGTATTGATCTGGTCTCTCTCATATCTCTCTTCGCTCCTGTCCACAGGAAACTCCAATGAAATAATGCGTTGGAAAGGGTTGAAGGACAGCCAAGATCTAACTGTGACAATGTTTCTGTAATGCGTGCCATAGAGAGAAAAATCAGTTAAAAGAGAGGGGGGAAAATGGAAGAGAGAAGGAGAGTGCAATCTTGTGGGCAGCCCAACATAATTCATAAAATTTGCTTGATAGTTTGCTGTCGGAAGATTGAAGACAATGCATTAGAGAAGTCACACTAGGTATATCAGCGCTCAATCTTATTGCAGTAAGAGTCACCATCACACTCTGTGTGATCTTCCCTCCATTACGACACTGGCAGAGATGACAAACATCATGAAGACAATGGCTAGCAATCTGAACTATTGTGCTCACCCTTTCTCTGTGAATGGTGCTGTCACTATCCTTCATGAAACCAAAACGGAGTGGTTGGGCTTCAGGCAATCTGCCTCCATCTTTTTGTGCCCTATAATGGGACTCTGAATTGGTTCCCATGCCAACAAAAATACTCTAAAAGCTACTGTGGGGATTGAGTGGCATTGCAGAGAAATGTTAGGCTCTCAATGTTAGGGAAACTATATGGACTCATGTGGAGGTATAAAAATAAAAAAGCACGCTAGAAACAGTCAAATATTGAACTGGGATTTTGTTGTATTCTCTGCACCGTTTTACAGTGATTTCTCTGCACAATGTCCCCATGCTTATTTTCATCAGTGCTCGCAATAATAAAACCTTAAAAGTCACATATCCATTTTGTTCATGACAGTGCAATGGTTTTCAATTAGTGTCTGAAAAGACTCACAATAGTAGGTGATGGAAGACGAGACATTGCTAGAACACAAAATAATAAAAAGAAAAAAAATTGAGACAGTATGCTGCCTTGAATAACATCGTGTCTGATTCACAACCAAGGGCAAGGGCAGCCTTTTCTATGTCTTGCATAGGGTACTAAAAGAGAAAATGTTGAGGTCTGAAGGGCAACAATTCATAAAGACTCAAATGAAGACTTAACGACTTAATGTGAAGATACAGTCAAAGACTGAGCACCACAAAGAGATCTGGAATCCATTCTTAGAGCTGTACATGTAAACTACGAACTGAAGACAGGTGAATATGTTTGAGTATAAACACAGCAATTAAAGAGATGGTTCACAGAACATTTTAAAATGTCATCATCTAATTTAATAATTCAAACATAAAAATGTAAATAAATAAAGGTTTAAATGGACACATTAATTAACATTTAAAACGTTTTATAATTAAAAAATATAGTTTAAAAGATACACGAACCCAGGACAGTGTTAACAGTGTTTAGAAAGAAAGAAATATGACTTTTCAAAAGTTTTATTTTACTTTTCAAAAGTTTTATAGTGTATTGTACTTAGTTGCCGAGGAGAAAACAGTTTCAGTGAAGAGCACGCTTGACATGCTTGAGGAGACACATGATGGGTGAAGAAAACCAAACTAAACGTAAATATTCAATAAACAATTTAAAAAAAAAAATTTATCTTAAGCTGTAATTTTGTGAAAATATGCAAATAATTTTTTTTGTGCATTTAGGATTCATAACATGCTATGACAAAAGACAATTTGTTTGAGATGTAGTGTAAAATGTTCCTGTCTTTTCTTTCTTTTTTATGACAACAATGGCAGTATTGTCCAGTAAGACGTATGATTTCCATTAGATATTGTCCATGGACAGATTAAATAAATATACAATTGTGAAACACTAAATTCTGAGCAGCTCAACCTGTAAAACTGACAGCTAGTCATTAGTTTCACATTTCAAATAAAAGAATGAGTCTTTTGTTTGCAGGTGAGACCTGGGCTGTGATGAGAATTATGAACAATCTCTTCTGCCTCCAGATTTGGTGGTGCTGTTTGGCAGTTGAAGAAATGAACTACCAGAGTGACAGCAACAATAAACCGGCAGGTAAGACAGCACAGGAGAATATAGAGAGTGTAGTCTTTGAGTACGGTTCCACAAGGCCCAGCTTCATGACATGTCTATAATATATTTTACATGAGACGGTGTGGCTGCACTACTCCTGCGAGCAATTAATTGTTGAATATTTCCTTTTTGGATGCTGTGTTTTTCTCCAGCCATTTCACAGCCCATGCAGGGCCCTTAATGGTGTCTGCTATTTACTATCATTGTGTTTCTCTCTGCAGTCGAGCGATCATTTGCTCACTCGTACCCCCCAAGGCCTCGTATGGAGCTAATCCAATCTCCTCCAACACAGCTGTGAGAGGGAGTGGACCAGCAGATGATGGCGAAGGCACTGAGCATCCACCAGACTAACACCTGCGCTCACCATGCCACAGCGCACACCGGATCCCCGTACAATCACAGCGGAGATCCGCTCCAGCAACAGAACCTCGGTCGGCACATGGTGACAAACAGATAATTACAAAAGGAGTGATTCATGGAACGGAGTGACTCTTGTGCAACCCAAGAAACGGGTTAAGCCATTATGGGAGGAACAAAAGATTGTAGGATTGAGTATCAGGTAGTGTGAGATATTGATATCTCTGGCTTCTCTTGAGAGTTTCCTCAATGAGCCTGCAGCAGCAACCAATTGCACAAACATGAAAATTCTTGAAAAATGAGTGCTGGTGAACAGATGCGGGCAATAAAACCGTGTCGTAAGACTCCTGTGGCCCTCTTTAGACCTGATATGTTGACCGTCTGCAGTTTCTGGAAGAGCTCATACTGTAAGTTGTTGCTGACTCTTTGACTCAGCTCCATTGAGACTTAGAGAAGTTGGGATCACATTATTTGTCTGTTTGGGATCACATTATTTGTCTGTTTACCTCCGAATTTGTCAGCTTGTTAGGGAGACAGATGACCCATTAAGGGCACATGCTTAAATGAGTTATATAACACTAATTTAAAAAGAAAATAAACTTAAGAGATCTGTCTTCTAGACACATGATCCTCGTTTTGGTTTCAGGGCAGATTTTGAACCACTTTGCCTTCAGAACAGCATAGAGCTTAGGGTAGACATGGAAATTGTAACAACAAATTTTTGCTATGAATTTGTATCTTACTTTTGAATTTCGTTATAGTTATAGGGCCCTATCTTGCACCTAGCGCAAATGACTTTGTACGCCGACGTACTGTATGTATCATTCCTATTTTGCACCCGACGCACAGCGGACTTTTCCCTCCACAGACGCACGTCTGTAAATTAGGGAATGGACTTGCGGTCCCAGGGCGGTTCAGCGAAAAGAGGAGGCGTGTTCCGGCGCAAACGTTCCCTGGTGCTATTTTGCAGTTTGAGAAAACAATTCCGGCGCTGACCAGGAAAAACCTAGTCTAAAGTCAGTGGTGCGTTATTCAGATGTTATTTTAAGGGCGCATGCTTGGCCATAATAGTGTGTGCACAACGCGCATACACTTTGCTTCTCTCATCTACACAGACGCAGCAGTTCATATTTTTGCAAACCATACATAATTACAAGGAAACATATTACCACACGAGGGAGATCATTGTGGTGTCCATGAAGATGGGAAAAAATAGGCATAAATCTAGCTTACTCATTTACCCAAATTATTCAGGCTAATTGTAATGACGGATCAAACCTGTTTGATCAATAGTGGCAAGACACATACTATAGGTATATAAGGACATCTGACAAAGTGGGTTGTCCGTCAAGAACCAGGAAACAACATTCTGAAGACTGTGAAATCACCTTTACCATCATGGAAGTTGCGTGCGCCTGGCAAATCCGCTGTTATAATAGCAATCCGCCATGGAACAAGCGCGCCTGCTCTTAAAGGGAATATGAGATGACGCTCTGATTGGTTTATTGCACGTTACGCCAACAACCACACCTATGTAGCTACTTCAGACCAACCCATTTTAGATTTGCGTTGGGCACAAGAGTCATTTATCCCGCAAAGATCCGCCCACAAAGTTACTTGTGTTTCGCGTTTGATACTTGCGTTTCAGATCGTTAAAATAGGCCCCATAGTGGTTTAGCAGTATTTTATATGTTTTGACATGCACATATATATATATAACTAAAATATATAACAACTTATATTTAATACTGTTGCTGTGTCATCGATTTCAGAGTTAAACACTTCAAAAATGCAAAAAAATAGACCTGACCTCTGTAAAGGGATAGTTCACTTCACCCGAAAAAGTCTCAAACCTGTATGACTTTCATTCTTCTGTAAAAGAATGTTGGGCCACGTTGACCCCAACATTCATCAAAATATATTGTTTTGAGTTCCACAGAAGACAGTTTTGTAATGAAACATTTGACAGACTATATATTTGTCCTACAAAGTCTCATTTCATTGTACTTAATATGTTCAGTTACTAATTTTGAATCCACATTCTACATCAAGCATCTCAGCTGTTTGAAATAATCTCAAAACTGACCTTCTCACTGATATTTCTTCCTGACAGTTATTTTTTCTCTTGGCACATTGTTTTTATGTGCTGCCAGGGTACCCAGGTGTGCCGTCTGAAGAGCCCAGCTGTGAGTGCTCAAGCTTCAGTGTTTTTAATCAGAGAAAAACCTCCCACTGTCACAGTCTGTCACAGCCCACAGGAACTTCAGCAAGGCGTGCAAGAGAAGAGCTCTCCTTGGCATGCACCGCTGCTGCAGACTGGGATATGAACGCTGAGCCTCTCACCGAAAAGTTTCTAGGCTCCTCCGGCCCACTTTGGTCTTAGTGACATTCTGTATAAACCGTCGTGGGTAGAATTGCATGTTAGGTCTGTACCATTAGAATTTGTTTTCAGCAGAGGGATGTAAACGACGAGGGTCGATCCTGCCGTACACTTCATAGGCCGTGTGCCACAGAGGCCCCATACATTTGTACCATAGCTCTTAATAATGAAGCCAGTGACCAGAACAATGACGGTTCTGTGTGGTCTCCCACTCAGCCTTTTAAACTCATATGCCCCTACAGTATATATCTCCTCTTTCCCATTCTCTCTCGCTCTATCTCTCCCCTGCCCTCATCCTCCGTGTGCTCAGCATTCATAGAGCTCAGTGGTGCGAAACTGGAAATCCATTTGAAATTCAGCCTCCGCACTCCATGTTGTGTTGGAATGACCCATTATTTCACACTAGGGCAAACTGTGCGAATTCATAAATATAAATAAGCAGCTTCACACCCCTGCCTCTCAAAGCAGCACGCCGCACACAAAGCAGGCCTGATGAATTCAATCACGGAGAGAAAAATACTAGGGCAATTATACGGAGAGGGCGGGTGATGGGCTCGGGGCGACTGTAACTCACTTCATCCGCCAGACCTGTGGGGTGAAAGTTAGAACCGGATATTTTATTCAAATTTATGCGTCGCGAAATCGCATCAGGTGTGGGTTTCTTCTTATCAGTCAATTGGGATGGGGGCTATGATGTCTCCTAGTGTTAAGCTTTATTGTTGGAAGAATACACTCAGATAAAGGATGAAATGTTAAATTAATTGTGGTTTAAATGTATGTAATTTTGTATTTTACTTTTGAATTTCATTTATGTATATTTTGAAAATGATTTAGTTTCAGTAGAGTTCTAATTTTGTTTTACTACATATGATTATACATTTTATCAGAAACGGCAGCATACAGAAATTAACACCACCAGTAAAAGTTTGATCATATTTAGACAGAACACTGCAGTGCTTTTGTATTGTAAGTCAATTAGGGGGTATGATATGGAAGTTTCACCACAAATAAAAATAAACAAAAAAGGTATTAGCAACTTTTTTTCCTCACAAATTTTTCACAACTTTATTTCTCACAATTACGAGTTTATAAGTTGATATTCTGAATGTTTTCCTCAGAATTGTACATTTAAACTTTTTGGTAAGAATAGCATGTTTATAGCTTATAATGTGGAGTTTGCAAAGCGCAATTGTGAGAAAGAAGTCAGAACTGCGCCAAAAAAGCTACAAAGAGATAAAAACTTGTAATTACCTTTTCTAATTGTGTTTATATCTCACAATTCTGAGAAGAAAAAGAAACGTTTTTGTGACTTATAAATCGTAATTGTGAGAAACAAAGTTGCAAGGAAAAAAGTCAGAATTGTGAGATCATTCTAAAAATTTCAAGTTTAATAGTTGTTAGCTATAAAGTTTGAATTGTGAAATACAAACTTAAATTTGCCGGAAACTAGTCAGAATTGTGAGACAAAAAATCCATGGTGGAAACAAGCTTCTATAATGATATTTCCTGTTTAGCTTTATATTGTTACATTGTGCAAGAACACACTCATAAAAATAATTAAATGTCAAATAACTCGTTGTGGTTTAAAAACAGCTGTTTTTTCGTGCTCAACAAGTTGTTTAATGTCATACCTTGTGACAGATGGTGCGGAGACAATTAGTCAGAGTAATTTCAGAAGTGATTGTGTGACGTCAAATTTTTCATTCGATCATGCATTATGAAAACATCAGAATTTAAAAATAGACGCATACGTCTGAGTTCGAACGAGCCCAAAATTCATCACTCCCCCTGATGGAAGCAGTATGGTCATTTGATTTGTCACTCAGGGCATTTGAATAAACTACAATCAGTAATTATGGAGGGGAAAATCCATTAGTGAAATATGCCAATCTAATTATGTGCAGGGATGGCGAATTAGCGGGTTGTCCTGGAAGCAGATTGCTGCTTGTGGAGACGCAGCTTGACTCATCATATTGCACATTAAATCTGAAGTGATGTAACTTACAAAGGTCAAACTGTTTTGCCTGATAACACTCATATTCTGCACATCAATTATGGTGCTCAGTGGCCAAAACAATTATGTGTCTTTTTCTTTCAGCCCTTCTGTAGTTAATGTGTGTGTGGGTGTGTTCACAGTGGCCGACCATAGATCACACAATGTGTTAAAACAGTGTGAAGCACCAACACTTAAGTACTGTTTAGTTCAGAGTTAAACACACCCACAGTTGAATGCTGTACCGATTCAGCACATCACAATGACATTTGCATATTGTTTCTAAAGTGCTAATGCAATATTTACCAACTTTTCTGACAAATGTATCCCCAATGCACGACATCCTTAAATAGGCTGAAGTGTCCCTTCATTGACAGCAAATGTGTCAACAGAAAAACATACAGTATTACGTCTACAGATTCTGGAGACATAATATTATATAATATATAGTCTCATTTTTATTGGCATATATGTCTGTGTGTGTGTGAAAAAGAGATGCATTATTTTTTTCTGTTATGCTTTCTTGTGTACACAGAAAAAACAAATTTTAACTCTCGATCTTTTGCATAGGAGAGATTGTAAAAAAAAAAATATGGTGGAAAAAAGTTGTCATTATGACAAAACAAGTCCAAATATCTTATATTCCATGGTATTTGTTTACAGCAGATTTTAAATGGGCCTTTGTTTGCATAACTATAATACAGCAGCAACAAGAAGAAAAATGCAACAAAATCATTAAAACATATAGAGAGGTGTAATTTGAGTATGTGTGCCTCAACCTAATTGAAGAAACAAAACAAGACAGAAATGTCTGCATCTTTTACTTCAACAGAGAGGCCAAGTAAATGCCTCAGACCTCTTCCTGAACCAATCGGCACAGCCGTCCAGCAAGACCAAAGCATGCGTTTCGGCAGAGCAGCGTGGAAGAGGGCCGGGTCAATGGGAAATTGATTTTCTGTGCTGTATCTACAGAAATGCCAACTCTCTTCAAAGAGTCACTCTGTGGAGGAGTGGGTTTGCATTGTCTGTTCATCACAGAAAGCCTCAGGAGAAGCCAGAGGTGATAGATGGCAGAACAGAAAGGAAAGAAAACCATGCACTGGAGCCATATATAAAAGATTAAAAACCCACCATCCTGGACTCTCACCTTTTTTTATTATTATTGAGCCTTGTATTTACATTCGTCTATGTTGCTGAATTCCCTGTGCTGACTTCCACTTTAACTTCCAGTGTTAGGGAATAACTGACTAAACTTAAAGGTATATATAGGCAATTTTTTCTATAAACACTTTTTGTTATGCTGGTTGAAACTCTCTTCACATCCTGATAGCAATCAATAATAGAAGTGGTCTAAATATTAAAACATTTACGTATCTTCTGTGGAAATCTCAGGACCACAATTTTTTTACCAAATGCAATGATACGATGTCCTTCCTGCCAGTCAACTTATGTATGCTCGGTCACACGTCATCAGCGTAAAGCGATGCAGAGTTGAAAGCTGTGTGAGGCTGCATCCTTCGCAGGAGGAAATTCAAATTGGGACAGCCTTTGTCGCGCCGCTGTGACGCAATTGGCCTTCGATGGATGCAGCCTCTGAATTGGAATGCATCTATAGACAGACAGTCACCGAGCGTCGTAAACAAACCGCAGCCACCTTTTACAGTTTATCCTGAACAAAACAATGAGCGTTCATACCATGTCTCTATCTCACTGTCTCCATGAAATCAAAATGGACTATTCTTATTTTTATGGAATAGTGCAGTATTATAATGATATACTGATGACGTGTTTTTTTTTGACGCAAGGGCGGGAAAACCTGTCACTCACATGAGATCACAGCAAACCACAACGATCTAATCCATTCCCAATGGACAAAATCAAGACCCGCCCTACTTTTTTTTTCTAATTTGAAGAAAAGACTATCAACTTCCACTTCATGCTGACATACAGTATACTTAACTACTATACACTGGTATAGAATAGTTTAGCTAAACTCAACTCTTGGACACCATGGACAGGACGTTGAACGAGTCTGCTCTCTAAATAAAGCTTTGTCAGGACCGCCTGTGGCTCTTCATCGATTTATCAGTGAGCTGTATGAAAGCACACAGCACTCTCCGAGGAGCAAGACAGATCAGAAATGACTTGAAAAGAGTTTAAAGGATGTAGAGAAATGTTTCTGAGTCTGAATACCAATTCCCATAATCAAGAGCTGTCTTTTCTTTGTTTTATAATGAGCATTGATTGAATGTGGCGGGGAAAAAGGAAGGGTAAAAAAAAAAGAGAGAAGAAAAATCATTTTTCAATTTTCTCTGTGTGACGGAATGTAATTAGACTGTGTGTGAGAAAGACAATACTATAATATTCATCAGGAATGATTAATTTGAAATATAAAGCATGATTCATTTGAAGTCGTTCCCGATTAACGGTCCCTCCATGGATGGGATTTATATACAGATTTGTGCTGTTTCTGACAGACAAATAGATGTAGAAAGTAAACATATGCTGAATTTGTTATCGTAATTACATATAAAAGATGCAACAGACATTTGTAGATGCCTCAAAATGCCTCAAGCGCACCACACAAAACCACAACCAGCCAGTTAAAGCATGCTCTTGTCGTTGACAACATGAGCTACACAGACTCAATGTTTCTCGACATATATCTGCATTCTCCTGTCCACCCGCTGAATATGATGGTCTTTGAATCAAGAGCTCCGAGCCAAATTCAAATTGCAGGCACCTTTCATCCCGGGGGCATCCGCTGTGGGTGATATCCTGTGAAGAAATGTTTCCAGCTGCTCATGAATTCATTATGCATTATACACCTCCTCCAGGTGCTGCAAAGATACCGGCACTCGTTGACATTCTGAAGCCGGTGTGCGCCATCTATCCAGTAGACCTTCCAGCAGCTTGCCAAGGGACTTCATCCAATCCTGAAGATGGGCAAGAAGCACTCACTATGGTTCACTCACCTTGTTATAACCTGACCAGAGGCCATGGGTTCCTCCTGGGAGCAGTTGTGAGCCCTTGTCACAAGCACTATGAAAACTATAAATGCAGAAGGCCGGATGTGTTGGTGAGAGAGGGTTTTCAGAACAGTACAGGGATTATTAGAGAGCACAGTCAGGGTCACACAGCAGACATGTTCAGTGAGAATGAGACAAGGGGTCTATAGAGGACTGTACATGGAGGATTCGTGTTGATATTGTAATGTACAGGGATGAGATGTTGACATGTTGCAGGCATGTCAAGAAGGAAAAGATTTCATAGCATAAAGAATGACAATGCACACGCACGCACACACACACACACACACACACACACACACACACACACACACACACACACACACACACACACACACACACACACACACACCCACACCCACACCCACACCCACACCCACACCCACACACACACACACACACACACACACACACACACACACACACAGATCATGAACTGCAAAAAACAAAAACGAAGGTTTGCATATTAAAATAATAATTTTCAACGTCCCTTCCATTACATGTGTGGAATGGTTTTGAAAAATTCCGCTGTTAAAAAATGTCAACTGGTGAAATTCAGCCATACATAAAGTATACTGGGAGTTACCACAGTTATAGTTGACAAAGGATAACTTTAGGGTGTTTTGTGTAAACAAAGTATTAATGAATGTACCATAGTTTGTCGCACTGTCATTCTTATATTCATTGTTCATCTTTTTCAGTAAAGTGACTACATATCAAACGATCTGTAACAAACAAAGCAATAGTGACACATTGTAAAACAACATTGTTACCAGGACGTGACAAACTTTTTTGCTCAACAGGCACTGTGGCTAGTTGTTTTCCAGTTACTAGACGCTCAGCATTTTTACTGGCCACAATTTTGACGTCAACACCATGGAAAAAAACTAGCCTGGCTCCGCCCTCCTACGTACTTCCGCTCAATTTTCATTTTCCTTCAGAAGTACGTCTAGGATTGTGGTATATTCTTGGGTTTTCCACAACTGCACTGCACTGATCTTGTATCCTTGAGGCATCTCTATCGTTTGGTTGCTCCACTAATCTGTGTTTGCATCTCTCTCCTATTTACTTGCGCGAATCATTGGGCGGGACTAAAGAGGGAATGATGTAGAAGTAGGCGTAGATTTTCTTCTGCAGATGTAGTCTTTCATCACACTAAATGACGCACACAAAATCAGAAACAACTCGTTTGGGCAGCTTGGTTTAAATAAAAGCTGTTTTCTTTAATAATTAAATAATTTTGTTTTGGCAACAAATATATATTCAGGCCTTATACCCACTAAAAAAACTACAAAATGTTCCCTTTGGTCATGTCTTATCTCACGTAGAGAATTAAGTGAACCAGGACCGGCACTGGTGCATGACGGCCCCAAACTCTGCCTCACACCTACGTCAACCACCCTAAACCCCAGACGCACTCATTCCTTTTTTATCAGTGGATTATATGGACATATTGCTCCATTATATGATACAATTTCAATCATAATTTTTCATTTACCTATGATTTATGAGTACTCTGCACTGAAAACATATTAGAGCATTTTGACTGGCACCAGCATTTTATTTTTATTACACTGTCAAAATGTCTGATGACTCAAATGTCTGATGAGGTTACTATCTGCAGGGTATGTATTCATATAACAGATCATTTCCTTCGAACATTTAACGTCCATTATTTGTATTTCTTTCAGGCAGAACATTAATTCCACCTTTCGGCTCACAAAGACTCATTGGTCAACATTATGAAAACCGCATGGTTAACTGTCAGCTTTAGGATATAATCATGTATCATGGAAATCTCGGAATAAAGGTAATTTTTATGTCCCAGGGGTTGTTTTTTATTAAAATGAACAGATTTGAACTTTCTCTCTTTTGGTTATATGAAAATCCCATTATTTGAAAGTCTTGGGAACTTTTGACTATGCACTCATTTATTTCTGCAAATTTTTAAATGCATAGATTTTAAAAATTACATATGTTATTGCTTTACCCTTGTCCTAGACCCAGACTTTAAATATGAAAATATGAAACTCATAAAATCAAGATGAAAAAAAATTATTAAATATGATCAAACAAAGGAAAAATTGTATTACTGCGCATAATTTCCAAATAAATTGTAATTGTCAACTTGTCAAAAAATTATTCAACTCCACAATACATGTAAAAAATTATCCTTAAGAAGACTGGTTCATACTTGCCGCTTCTGCACAAGCGCAAAGGTGTGTGCGACAAAAATCACGGTGTGGCTGGTAGTGAATTTTTGCACGCAGCTCCGCTTTCGAAGAGCCGAGCAGGTACGTCTGTACTGGCATCCAGTTTGTAGTTCTCTAAATTAATTGCTTAAATTTACAAAACGAGCTTACAATAGCTGAATTAAGCCTTTTTAATTCAAATAAAAGGTCTCTGTTTGATAAAAATGATTAAATGATAATGTTTAATGAAATTAGAAAATATTTAAGAGATTGTTGTGGATACCTTCTTCTCAGCGCTGCTTCCTGATGGTTTTAGAGGACAATTACTCAAGAGTCGCCTCCTGTCGTTTCAAAGAATAGTACAAGGGCGAGCGGGTCAAGTAAAAACTCCTCGTCCCTTTGGGGAGGTGCGCACGCAGTCAGTGGAGGTTCGCGGTGCGGAGCCAGTCGAAAGTATTAACAAGGCGTTAGCTCGACAAAAATAAAAATAAAAAATCAGACATTTGATTCCAGAAATATTTAAAATGTTATTTCCACCACTGCCATGCTATTAAAAATTTGAGATGTGGTAAAATAAAATACACAATCATGGACATCGAGTTGGAAAATGTTTATAAGGGCCAAAAGTTGAAGCAACACCCTCACATTATACAGGTACACTGTCATCAGTCACCGTGTTGATTGATAGCCCAGTTTTGCTGCTCTCCTCAATCCAAAATACATTCAGCTTTTATTATGTCACTTCCTCTGGCTATTTGCCTCTAGACTCTCAGCAACAAACAGAAGAAATGGGTATGAATGAGCTCAGTGTCTCTGTGGGTGCCGGCAGAAGGAAGCAGCACAGACTAGGTGGACAGCCAACAGCAGGGTGGAGCTGCTTTAGAGCCCCTCTAGACTCTGCGCTCTCGAGTGCGGTGCTGCACTCATGAGGTGTTTCTGGACAGTGACAACAGTCTGGAGCTCATGCAGGAACATGTCCATAAGCAATCATTTATATGAAGCCAGTTGCCAGGCTGCAATGTCATCTTAGGGCAGACAGTGCCAGTGGTAGGTTATGGTTTTTAGCGGCTGTGCCTCGGCTCCCAGAGTTAAATAACCCCTTCTGGATATTAACAACTCCTTTTTTCCTACCTATTAAAGGGGTTATGTTCTCAGGTTTCCTGAGCTTTAATAAATAGCTTTCTCCAGTTTAGTACATTTTGTATTTTATTCATGCTGCTCCAACCTATGACCTCTGAATTCAATGTATCTCAAAGGACCAATGAAAAACTCAACTCTGTTTTCAAATAGATGTAAAGAAGAAAACCATTAAAGAAAGTTATATTCCTAAAAGATTTAGAAACTTAAGTAAATTCTAGGAAGTTCATTTCAAGACCATTATTAGCACTTTAGTTCAGGACTCTGGGTGAAAAGTCATTTGTTTAACATATGAATAGGCAGCGTTGTGTTAAGTTCCCGTGGAGCACATATCTCTCCGTGACGATAAGAAAAAAGTTTTGAATCAGTGCTATGAGCAACCCCAGGTCTTAGGATCGACAGCTCCCTCTGAATTAAGCCCATTTTTCATCAGAACGTGGAGCTTTCGACATTAAATCGATTCCCAATTGACACAGCAAGGTAGGCAGAAGAATAATTAAATATAGTCAGTTAAGTTCAGTCGGCAGAGTTCACCCCAAAAAAAGAAAATATAAAAAATATGATTTAATATTACATTTTATTTTTAAATGTAAATATTTTTGATGACTAAAATTAGATGACATTTTAGACTAATATTAAGGAAGGTGACAAAATATTGGATATTTCATGTGCCAAAATTAACACTTAATCAGAAGTCTCTGAATAGCACTCAAATCATATGGACTTCCTTTTAATATCATTTTATTGTGCTTTTTGTTATTTTGAAGTTTGGTAGCTCTATTACTTTATTATTAAAGTTCTATGTACTTTAATTATATGGGGGGGGGGGGGGGGGGGGTGTCCAGTACATACAGGGCTGTGGCTGTATGATGGTGAGAAAATAATGACAGAATTTTCATTTTTTGGTGAACTATTCCTGACCAAGCTAGACACTCAAGCCACTTTCTTCCTTCCATAAGGATTGTCATACTGGCCAACTGTCTTCATGTCACAAAACCATTCACCAAGCGACTAGACTGAGATACACATTCTTTACCAAACTGACAGGACAAGATGAAACTCAGCTCCAAAAGTTTGGCACAGGGGGAAGCACACAATCCAGGAACCTTCAGACTGATATACAGACCTTATTTCCAGTTTCTGCACTCCCATCACAAGCATCTGATTACTTCCACTCTCTATGAGGTCACAGAAATCCTCTTTCTCCTTGAGGAGAGCAGGAGATTGTAAGTCCTCATTATCTTCTCTGTTTCTTTTTAAAACTCTCCACATGTGGTCTAATCGTATTAGCCAGCTCCTTATTACCGGTGGTATTAGACAGAACATCAGTTCTGATGTAGGGCTTAGCTCTGTTTCTCAGCATTAGTGCCGAATAACAGGGGGTCTCCACCTCTACACATTATGGTTTATATGCCTGTCAGTTATTTGCTGTTTTCTATATTACACTTCATGTAACGCAGTAGGGCTTCAGTCCTTAAGCCACAGTTGTTTTTCTGTGTCTTACACCACCCGTCTGCTGTTCTAACACACCTCTCACTTTAGAGCAGTAGACAGGTGCTGTGAGACATAAAAAAACAACTGCAAGATACATGTTACACGTAAAAAGTGCAAGATTAACATTTTTATTTTATATCTTTAGTGGGAGTCCACCAATTATTCTTTCATCTCAAATTGAAATAAAATGTAACTATTATAGTATTATATTGCAATATTAAGTCCACTAGTATTAAGCTAAATGTTTCATGCCTCTCCCGCAAAAAGGTTTTAGGTAAAAACCAAAATGTACAAATTCTGTATATGACTGTGTACATCAATAATAATTAGGCTGTTATAATGCGATGAAACAAGGTAAAATACACTATAATAACATGAATTTCTTTCTGTCACATGTAAAACAGAAAGAACCAACTCTAACACACAGTCACTCAGAAATAAATCTCATTAGAAATTTCTACCCTTAAGTAAAATAATTTCCAGTTACATGCAGTAGAAAGCAACAGGGCTAAATAGACGAGAGAGAAAAAAAAAACAAATGCGGGAAACCTGACAGAGAGCTGACAGCAGCAAGCCAAGAGACTAGATGCTTCAGCACAAATCCAAAGGCACAATGGACTGGCAATTTAATGAAATAATGAAAAATTAATAGAAGTCGCTTCAGGTTATCATGCCTGAGCTCTAGCGTCTGTACGATGAGGTGAGTTTCCAGAACGGCTGATGGAGTCTGTACCTGACTACAGGGGGAAAAGCGAGACGATAAGCAAAATTAAACTAATAGAGCTGCTCTGCTGTGAGCAGAAACTGCTGCTGTTTTCTTACCGTTGCATTAATTAGTCTGACCTTCTACTCATTACTGCCAGTGTTACAGCCAAACTAGAATTAAAGAGCCCCTCAGCAAGTATGCATAATATAACTTGCCACCTACTTGCATATGGGGGAGGACATTTTAACCAAAACAATAATTATGGTACATTAAACAATGCAAAAAAAAAGAGTCTAAAACATACATTGGGATATTTCCATCGACAAAGTTTAGATATAAAATGTTGTATTTATTGGGAGTAGGTGCTGATAATTGAGATTTAGATCAGATGTTAACAGAGCAGATCACATAGAACAAAAGACCATCAGTGTGCAGACAGCTTATCAAAAAGTTGACCAATGAACCTATCATTTGAGCCTACATACAGTAAGCTTCTCAATGAAATCATTGGTGATTTAAAAATTAAGTCAAACATTACATTATAACTAATGAATGCTGGACAAGAGGGATCAGCTCAGTCATGAGACGTGTATTTCTTGCTGAACTGAAGCCAAAGCGCTGATTGCCAACTTGATCGCATTAGTAATGGTTCTACACATACATTTTCAGGAACTGAAACACTGACAGCATATGAAACTTAAGCAATATATACTGTACATAGTTTGGGGTTAGTGAATTTTTTTAATGTTTTTTAAAATAAATCTCATATGTTTACCAAGGCTACATTTATTTGTTCAGAAATGTGTTCAAAAATATTATGTAACAGTGCTATTTTTTTCAGGATACTTTGATGAATATAAAGGTCAAAAGAACAGCATTTATTTGAAATACAATGTTTGCCTCAATAAACTCCTTATTACTGCTTGTTAGTTCGTAAGGTAGTTGTTAAGTTTAGGTAGGATTAAGGGATGTAGAATATGGTCATGCAGAATAAGGCATTAACATGTGCTTTATAAGTATTAATAAACAGCCAATATCCTGGTAATATGCATGGGAATAAGCAGCTAGTTAACAGTGACAATTGGACTCTAAACTAAAGTGTTACCAAATGTTTTTGCAACAGTTACAAACAAAGCCACAAAGTCACTTTTTGTCATTTTCATCGATTCAATTATCCCTTGTTAGGAAAAAATGTTTTTTTACCTTTTTTAAATTAATATACATATACTTTCATGCTGTCAATACCTCGATATTGTATATTTCAGAGTATATGAAAATGTATGTGCAAGTTTTACATATGATACCAATAAATATTAATGAGATCAGGCTGTTTTCTGTCACTTTTATTAACAGTGGAAAGATAAACGAACGATAGAGCGGGGGATTCAGGAAATGACAACACACAAGCACCCCAGTTAAACGTGCACACGCCACCCACCCAGACACATCTCCAACCAGACATTATTTTCAAAGATTGCTATTGATTATTGCAGGGTGAAACCACCCGTTTATCAGGCTGATTTAATAAAGATGTGAACGTTCGGTGCTCTCTAAACACTCTTCAAGTGTAAAATATTATGTTTGAGTTCAATCAGATTTTTATCAAACAAAAACTACAGAAGGATTGGTGCATTTCCTGTTTATATTGAAAACCACAAATTAGCAGACAGAAGAGCAGTACTAAGAAACGGCACAAAAGATCTGCCGAAACATATTATAACTTCAGAGCATGCATGCTTTATGATGTGTTTTCATATCACACAAACCTGGTGAGGCAGGATGTCTCTGCACTCAAAGTATCAGAGCCCAAGTTCACTAATGTCAACAAACCTCAACTGACAACACAGCGGGGATGCAGGAGTCAGCCAGCGAACAGGCCAAACATCATATTACCATACCATAAAGATTAGCCAGAAAGCAGACGGATGTGTTTTCTGTATCCCAGCCTCTGTCATAACAGCGCCCACATGGAGAGATTCAATCACGTCTCATTCAGTTAATGTGAAAGCAGCAAAAGCTGGGCCTGATTACCTCTCCAAACAAATCACCTGAGCTTCGCATCCACGACGGCTGACTTGAGCATGAATTCACTTACATACTACACCTCGTAAACCTTTCATAGTATATTAGGAGGTAGTCATAACTGTGGCAATCATCCCTCCAGAGGATGTTAACCGCTCCAACTGGAACGAAATGCCTAACAGTTCTGATAACACAAAATAATTTGAGTGGCATTTCGGAGGGTGTCCATATAGCTGTTCATTACACGGCAGGGAAATTACATCTAATACACGAAATCTTCATGTTCTCTATAATAAAATTTAAATCCGAGTGATACACACTCAGTAGCACCTTTCGGACGGGATTAGTTTTCTACATAATGTTTGAGTTATAACTATTAACATGATGTCTGTGATTTCATGATTCTAACAGAATTGGGATCTCTATGGATCATGCGCTCTGGATGCATCATGAAACCCTTTGAAATAAACAAGACTGTAATTTTGACATTATTAACATAATTAAATGAGGTATTAATTAAAGTAAGGATCTTTGAGACTTTGTTCATTTAAATTTCCATTTTAATAGAAGGGGATGCCGAGAGGATTTGATACTAACATATTCAGAAAGTTAACAAAAAGGACTAAATCCATAATGCAAGTGCACTAGGAAGCACAACAAGAAAAATAACTTTACGGTAGGCCAAAATAAAGCAAGACATCATTTGATAAAAATAAGTATGTCTGCGAATTATATATATATATATATATATATATATAAAAAATATATATATATATATATTTATATATATATATATATATATATATATATATATATATATATATGAATGAATGTATCGAGCAGACATAACATAATGTGCCCACTACATACATCGTGAAGATATAATGATGCACAGCAGGAAGGATATAATGGATATGCCTTAAAGATTATTTATTCATGCCTAATTCTCATGAAATATTGCCTATCTGTGGGAAATTTATAGACAAGTGATTAAGATATAAATCTGTTGAACATGGACATTTTAAATGCCATTGCATAATAAGACAAGGACTTGACACAACCAGCCTGAGAAATGAGCCTCCTCATTAGCAAAATAAGAGAGCTGACATGATGAAGTGTTATATTAAAATAATGGTTTTATTGTTCCATTTTTACAACTGGACTGGCATTTATCAAAAGGTCACAGACAAAAGTGAAATACTGAGATGTTCAAGGACAGTCAGAGGACGAGGAGAATTCAATAATTGGGCATTAAATGCTTGAAATGTTTTAGTCTCGCCAACAAACCGCAACTGTATAACCACAATAAATGTCACCAAGTCTCCTTATTCTCTCTCTCCGAAGGCCTCTCCGTCGCTCACACGCCAATGCTGGATATGCAATGGCCTAGTTGGCACGAAAATCCGTAATGACCAGAGACAGTCAACAGCACTTACAGACCCACAGGCATAACTAACAAGTCTGTGTATTGTTATCATCTGTTTGCCGAACTGACCCAAAGTGTGGCTCTGTCAAAAGATAAACCCTAATTACTTTGGCTATCAGTCTTCTTCTGTTTGTCCACATTCTCCTGGGCTTTTCTATTCAATCTAATTGAACAAAAGTACCACATGTAAAGGCCATAAACATGTCCTCTGAGAACATGCTCAGGCCTAATGGTGAGCTAAACGGCTCCCTTGTAGCTCATTAAGTGCTTAACAGCCAAAACCAGAATATAATGAGAATAAAAGATGCCTTCCATCTAAATCGAGGGAGCTTTTAATGTGAAGATGCAACTCCGCTGTAACTCACGGTCGAGTTCAGCTGTATGGCCAAACAATTGCGGTTATGTGAGATCTAATGGTCCATCCAAAGAAAGTACTGTGTAATTCTTGTTACAAAATGAGGCCAGGCAGATAAAGATGATTGTATGTGTTAATTATCAAATTAATAGTTCAATTTGCTAGTCAGACTGGGAAACCAGCTAGCTTAGGCTGCTGTCTTTTTTTTCCCAGCAAGAACAAAAAGTCAGACTTATTTAGTAAGAAAGGATAGTTTCCAAACTGGTTCTAAAACTTAATAAAATCATTTTTGTATTATCAATTTTTTGTATTTATTAAAAACGTAAAACTAAACAGATAAATTAAAAAATAACTGGGAAAAATGAAATGAAATTGGTATTTTCCATTTTACCTCTCATTTTTGATTGATATAATATTTTCTCACCATTATATTTTTAAATATTACAGTAGAAATATATTTGTTAAATATAATTAAATTAAGCATCTATTTACTTTCTTGTGCCTTAAAATAGCATTATCTTATAACTGCAGGAATACTGTATAAATCAAATCAAAATGTGACATTATGACATTCTTAGTTCCACAGAACGTGTTTTTCCATTCCAATGCGCTCCTTTTCCATTGTTTTTCTATGTAAACCCACACTAGACGGACGTGTATGACCATTGCGTCTTTTTCAGCGTCTCGCACATGACACAGCATTCCAAAAACACGTCTCTAGACCTTGCCCTTTTTTTCCCGTTTCACTGACCTGTGTTTTTTAACAGCAAAAATGTGTTCTGTGTGACCCAGCCCTTTCAATCCTTACAGTCAAATAGATAAATGCTCAATTATAAATAAATTACACTGTTGGGACACTGTTGAAGTTTCTGATTTGATCAGATGTGGTACTTGCCCTGAAAAGGGTTAAAAAGATGAGAAATGCTATATGATCATGATATCAGAGCTAATGGTTTTTACACACTCTTCAGAATTCACAGAATCATCCAATCACACTATACAGCACATGGTGCCACTGGTGTTTCCTTCCGGAGAGAGAAAGAGTGACCATACTGGAGCGAGCCAGTTGGTGATAAGCTTTCATTAATGCTGAGCAGTTCAGCAGGGTTTGTCAAGCAGGGGATAAAAAGCGATCAGATGCAATTAAGCATCAGGAGAGCTCCGGTAATTGTATCATTTTTATCGTCAGCATGCTTTATTGCCCCACGTCTCTGAAAAGCAAGAGTCTGCAAATTACTGCATTAGAGCCGGTACTCATCTCATGGCCTGCACACTGCTTGCTTATTAAAGTACCGTCAGTACAGCCACTCAGCAGGCAGAGTTGATGAATCACCAGCTAATCACCTCCCTTTACCCTGCTCCTTCATCTCCATACAGACCCCATCTCCTTCCCTAAACAATCCAGCTGTTTCTGTCTTTTACCCTTTAGCGTCCTGTTCTCCACATGACACCGAGCAGCATCAGCTAGCAAACAGCTCTACAACATGCGATAAACTGCTGTTTCTCCACAGTGACAGTCAAAGAGTTCTAGAAAGCGATCCATTAGTATTCACATTCATCTCAATGGCAGTTGCTTTGCAAGTTTAAATCTATTCACTCAGATGAACGCTTAAAAAAGCACCAAAAGGTGTCAGCAAAAAATACCTATGGCTCTCTAATCATGTTTTAAAAACAGTTTTACTGAAAAACAACCCAATATTTAAAGAAAATGTACATTCAAATTGTGGAGACCGTTATTGCTCTCCTGTGCGATTACTAGCATTTCAAAGTACAATAGATTGCCCAAATGTGGCGTTTTTCTTCTTCCTCTTCTGGTGTTAAAAGCTCAATTTCTGATACTTTGGAAAGTGCTTTACAGTTGCTTAAATACTAAGTTTTTGTATACCAAAAAGCATTTAGAAAATGAACAGCCACATAATTCTTTGCAAACATTCTTGGGTGCTAATGTATGCTAATGCTAATGTACAACCCTTATATTAAATTCACTGAAAAAGACATTCATTAAAGACGCAATTAAATGGAAGTAGCAACAGATCTTTTTTCCATATTGTGATGTGCATCCAAAGTGAAACTGATTTTTTTTTGTATGTAGGGTTCTGTCCATCAGTTGTTGACTGGATGGAGGCAGATTGATTGATTGGGAGCTTGCAGTTGGCTGTAATAAAGGGCCGGGGTTTAAGTGGACTAAATGATTGGAGAAGTCCTGCAAACAGAAAATGTAGAATTTAGAAAAAATTGTATGCCAATTTTAAAGTATTTTCCTTTGTGTTTGGCAGAAAAAAGAAAGCACTAGCCTACTATAGTAAAAGATAATAATTGCAAAAAAATACTACATAGTAAAATGTTACAAAATACAAGTCAGAATACAAGGCTAATAATTTATGTCAGTGGAGAAAAATGCTTGTTTGGAACCAAGATCTAGTGCAGATCCAACAACTACCAGGAGGGGCAAACAGGACCATGCTAACCAGCTAAACCTTGAGCCCTTGGTGACATACACTTATTCTCTGAGTACTGTGTCGAGTTACATTGTATCTTGTGACATATGATACTTCTAATCCCGTCCTAAGGGATCAACCAAACGCTGTCCCCACAAGGGGGCGAGTGCGCGAGAAACCCAGTCCGAACGGTGACTCATAACTTTATGAAAATAGGCAGCGGGGAGACCTGGGGAGAGGAAATGAGATTTCCTCAGTCTGTCACCGGATAGACAGGGTCGCTGAGAGGAGAGCAGGTTTATGTTTTATGAGGCTTTCTTTTTCTCCAGCTTTCATCGCTCATGTGTCACTGTTGAAAGAGTTCATAAGAGCTGCGGCTTCTGAGTCTAATGTCCCATAATGCCCTTCGCTTCCAGTAATCCTTGGGTCATCTGTTCAAACCAAACCAAATGCAGAATCAATCTTCGGTTTGTTTAACGTCTTTTAGAGCGTTTTAAACAATGGTACTGAAAGTCCCCTCCTTCTCTCGCTGTTTTGTTTGTGCTGGCACAATTCATTGCAACAATGTGTTATTCATATTGAGAGAGATTGAGTAAGTGCACGGGGAAAGCAAAATTCATCCCCCACAAAAACTGCCTGAATTCCCACCATATAACACAGAGCTTTCATTTTGATTTCCATCCTGTCAGAGGAAAGAGCTATGATGTTATTTCTACAGTCGACTTTTCCTTTGGATTTCTGTTTTGGATGAATAGCAAACTCTTTTTTTTCCTGGTGAAATTAGCTCAACATGCAATAGCTGCAGGTGCTGGCTCCCGCTGACAATGACAGGCCATTTCATCTTGCGCACTCCCGCACGTTCCTTGCAGTGGATGAAAGCATCATTTTCAGCGGCTACCCATTTGCTCCAAGCCCTACACGGTAAGCATGCCACTAAAAGGCTCTTGAAAACACGGGAGCAAAGTTGAATCAATCTGTTTGTTTACCCTGGGAACGACAAACATACGTTCCCGTTTCCAAGCAGTGAGACATTTTTAAATGCATTTGTCCTCAAGAAATAACAATGTCATGGTTACCTGGAGGGAAGATTTCCCCGAAAACATGATAAATAACGAGATAAAATATCAGAGGGCAAGTAATTACACTGGCTTGACTATGAAGACAACATCAATATGAAAATAACCCGTACTCTTTCAAATCAAATATTTAGGCCTACAATATCATAAAAACTGCATTTAGACTATTCTCACACGTTTTCTAATCATATAAATCACCCACAAACTAAGCAAAACATTTTTTTACTTGTATTAAAATAAAAGGTCAGAAATAACAATGCATCATTATATTTGAATCCAGAAAAGTCTCACTGCTTATACAGGCATATAAAGTGATCATGAGATTGCAAACTCATAAAAAAAATATATATACTTTTTTTTTAGATATTTCATCATATATGACCTTGTGTGAACACGCCACGTGACAAAGTAGCACGTAGCCAAATGTAGACATCATTAGTCATGTCTACTTTAATGAATCTACAGTTTATAGCTTGCGTACAGTAATGTCAAACAAAAGGAACATTTTAATTTGACTTGGAATTACTAAAGGATCAAGCAAAACATCTGCTTTGCTAAATACTATAAACGACAGACTAAAGTAACATAAAATCATCAGTAATTAAAAGAATAGATCAATTATTTGCCCGCAAAGCTTCATACACAGACATCAAAGAAACGACTAATGTGAAAGTTCATCTCTTCCTCATCATTGTGTCGAACCTGTCTTGAGATTTTCCTCATTTCATCAAATGAATCATTTGTGCAGATGTGTTTCATGCCAAAATTAATCTAATCTTTCTTCACAAGAACAATATAAGTCAACAGACCTAAAACATCTCTTTCTAATATATGCATTTGTTATGCAAATTGAAGCGAACTGTTTCTGATGGTGTCATAGAAGTTACTGCCAAGCCATTTTGCACATATTCTCCATTTAGAAGTCTCATAAATACTCTCATTTGCTCTAAAAATGGACAACTACATAATCCATCTGGTATTCATATATTGACTGTTTAAAGAACAACTGAATAATTTTGCTAAAAGAAATATGGATATAATAGTAGTTAATTCTATTAATCTCTTTGTTGCTTATTTCAGGTGAAATATGAATAGAACAATGACTCAGTTTCCTTCCTATTTTTTTGACTCCATTATATAAATGAATGTTTTTTAGTTCACATTTAATGCTATACTCTAACTGAATAACTGATACATTCATTTAACAACAGCTCTGATTAACTGATCAAATATATCATCAGACAGTCACATATTACTACTATCAAGTAGCTTCAAAGTAATTAGCAATTTTTTGTTCTTTGTAGTGCCATTTTTTAAAAGAAATTTGAGTGTAGTTGAACTTTAAACTGTTCTTTTTATATTCCTTCTGCCCTGAATGGAATCTATAAGCACAAATATAATTTCACATTTTATTAGGACTTCATGATTTAAGAAAAGTTAACCCTCAGTAGTGAGTTTTGCTACATAAATGCTGGGGGGAAAAACTGTCTGTTCATGTATATCATTGTAAAGTGGGCTAATTTCTTCAACCGTAACTCAAACACCAAAGACTCAACCGAAAGAAATCAATGAATATCATTTTCATAGTTCCCTGTTAAAATGTTTGTGGTAATGCCAAGCATGGATGTGCAAACAGCCTCTGTGCCTTCATTTGACGAAAATAATAATGATGGTGTTAAGCAGCTGCAATTTTGCATAGGCTTGTTTGACTTGAAAACTTCCCAAGGAGTTAAACGCGGTTGTCGAAAGCAGCAGTGCGACTTTCTTCCCTCAGACTAAACGGTAATTACTATTGCAGCCCAAGCCACATCCCAGACAAAACAGAGAGAAGGAGGAAGAAGAGAGAGGCAGAGAGAGCTGTAATATGAGCTGCTGTCTCTCTTCTAATTTCAATTAAACAGTCATCATTAGCATGAGCCACTCTCTCCTGTGGACTCCTATTTACTTTGTTTATCTGCAGACTCACTGTGTGTGTAATACACGCTGACAAACACACTCAGAGACACCTTATCCATCAGTATCTATCAACACATTTAATTTGATCTTACTAATTCATGGCTAGTACTAACATATGCACATATTTAACCTCAAATGATTATTGTTCATGCTTTAGTTTTCCTCACCATTCCTGACACATTTTCAGGTCAAAAGACTCATGCAAGTCAATGGGCAGCACCACTTTTTTCATGAGGCAAAAAACATGTTACGTTTCATTTCTGAAACACTAGGGAAGCACCAAATACAAATCTCCAAAGTTGTTGTGGCCCACTGCGATATGGAGATCTGAGTGACCACCCTTGAAGGTCCGCATATCAAATGTTCCCACCTGGACAAATCGTTCTCACCACTACCCAGTCACCATGTCAATATGCAACATAAAAAACAGTGATCTTCTGAGATACATACCCTCTCAAGGGGCCTTTAGAGACGGAAAAAAGCTTGTTGCTGATGAGCAGACATGTATCTTAAAGCTACACTATAACTTTAAAAACTGCAAAAAAAAGTATAACTCTCTTGTGAAAGAACATTGTTTTGGTTGCGCTTTAGCATGAATGTGGTTCGAGATCTCTATGTACATTTGGATAAAGAGTATCTTATCAGAGCAAATGGACAAAAAAAAAAAACCCCACAACTGGTGATTCCCTTGAGGTTAGCCATTTCGAATGATCCATGTTCATTTTTCGTATTTATTGTAACAAACTTTCAGCTTCAACTTCAGCTTTTTTTTGTGTGCAATTTCTGTCCCAACAGCTCTAACATATAACATTATAATAGGGTTTTCAAAGTGTATATGGGTAAAGACGCGGTTTGCGCAATTAATTTTTTGCACTCTATTAACATTTTTCATAAAAAAAAAGTTTCATAGTGTACCTTTAAATACATACATTTTTACATCATAGAAATTAAAATTGTGTTATTATTTACTCACCCTTGTGTCGCTGCAAACACGTATACACTGGGGTTTTTTTCTATTTTTGAAGTATCTTCATAGATCTTTGCCATCTAGCTTAAATTTCAGTCTGTTCCTCGCACATCAAATATCATGATCCCCTTTGGAAGACATCTTCTTCCTAAAACATGAAAGCAGAATTTTCATATTTTTAATGTCTGAGAACAAACTTGATTTGATGCAAAAAATTGACTTCGTTCAAAAGTGTATCTTTTTGAAGATAAACACTGATCTTGTCACTGTTAAAGTTGAAAAAAAAAAACCTATTATTTGTGTGTTCCTCTGAAAAAAACAAAACCAATGGCAGCGTATGGGTTAAAATGAGTAAATAATGAACATTTAACTATTTCTTTAAAATATAAATCTAAAAAGACTAGCCTTCCTATTCACATTCCTATGGTAATTTGCGTCTAATATTAGGTTGCTTCATTGCACTTTAACAATGCTACTGTCTAGACAAGCAACCTAAATGTTTGATAATGGGCTACTAAGCTAACTTACATGTCAAGTCAAGTCATCTTCATTTATATAGCGCTTTTAACAATGTAGAATGTTTCAAAGCGGCGTTACAGTAATAAACAGATAATTTAAGGTAACAGAGATTGTTTTGGCTTTATAGCGATTCTTGAATAAAGAAGATATTTTCCAGCTAAAGTAAGTTTTGATTGATTCACTTCCGTCGCAAGGATCATTAGACATTAAACGCGAACCTGTGAGAAACGCTGATGGCGCTCACATGCGCATTAAGAATTAATTCTATAGTTATGCGCATTTTGTAATGAAGACATCCACAAGCTTCCACAACTTACACACAGTCATACTCAACATGATCTACCTCACCGCCACAGGTTTTAGGCTTTCAATTACTACAGATAAGCAGTGCTTTCCTCAGCCAGAAACAGGTTTTGCACATTACATAAATGACTGCAGGTATTACACACCTGAGCTCTGTACCATTTTTTCACAAACAAAATGAAGACAACCAAATGAAATGCCCTTCTGAGAATCCCAGGAGGGGTTTATAGGGCAGGTGCCCACCTCACCACCCACTAGAGCCATTACAATAACCTTTACATGGTCATGGGAAGTTCTGGCACAGTCTCGGGATGTTAATAATAACATAATAATAAAAGGCAGATATTCACATCCCTCAGGCCAAAGCGGTCATACATATGCATGCAAAACAAATAGTCCTTGACCTACAGCTCACAGATTGTTTGTTGCTAAAATCACATCTCAAATGAAATATTCATAGCCGTCACATGCCTACACATATCTTATTATTGCACAACACTGCTTATGCATAGTTAAAATAAAGACGTACACAGTTGCAAAAAGTGCCACTGGATTTGCAGCGTAGAGAAGAACAATTCAGTGCCAGTAAGAACAACATCGCCTGTACGGCCTCGGCTCTCGAAGGAACCAAGGAGGTCGGTCCCTGGTGATAAATGTGCCCTAGGTTATTTCTAACGGTAAACACATTAAGATAAAGTAAGTGTGCAGAAGGGCCTTCTGGGTGCCTACCATGGAGAGTGTGAACTAATTAAACAGCCCTACAGTGCTGTGTTTGGACTGCACTTCCATAACCTGTCAGGGCCATGTTGTATCACACCACAGGGAGATCAGCAGTTGACTAAAAGAGAATCGCCTGAGGGCATTTATACACATTCAATAGGCTAGATGACATGGTTGGGCTAGGGTAGGTCAGACCACACACTGTCTGTGCCCTAAAAAGACAGAAACCGAATGGAATACAGAAGATCTCCAGCGACCTGCTTGTGTTTTAATGAAAAAGAATAAGTAATTGCAAACAGTCCTGAGCTGGCTGTCCAACTCTGGTGCTGGAATCTTCATATTTTGCTTAGTCATCTCTGAAGATGTTTCAGACAAGGTTAGTCATTTTCATTACAATGACATTGAAATGATAAAGAACCATAAAGAAAAAAAAAAGTTTTAAAATATTTCACGTTCAAATGCAACCATGGAAACCGGAGCAGGAACTTTAGTCACATTTGTCTCTTAAAACTAGAAAAACTTCATTGAGTACCTCAAAATTCACTCTTGCTTTCAAAAACACACTACTTTTTTTACAGATTGTTCTTTTATAAATGATTGAAGATGACAGCTAATTCTAGCGTATTTTGTTTTCATTGCCTGTGCTTTCTTTTTTGAGTATTTTCGCTCGTCGGGTAGACACTTCAGGTGTAAAAACAAATACTCATGTGAAGTATAAGCTATTCATTTGGCCCTCATAGTAATCACATTATTACAAAAAGACTACAAAAGACTTTAATATTTAAGCCATCACACAAGAAAGAAGAGTGTTGTTGTTTACTGCCTTGCTGATATTCAGAAAACATCGTAATTTTGCTTTAATACAACAGGTCAATAAACAAAGTGAATATTGAGTAACTTACTTTTTAGACATTAGAATATTAGTTTATTTTTTTGTTTTTGCTCCAATGGTGAAGAAAGATGCGTTCATGCCATGTCGTAATTACGAGAATCCAACTTTTATGCTAAATGCGTTCACGTCCTTGTAGAACTTGTAATTACAGCTTGTAAACTGGGAATTTTCTGAGAGCCCGTACTTGTTCCATGTGACCATTGCAGATTCATTTGGGCGTTGAATGTTGCCATATAAATGCATAATTCCCAGTCTGAGGACGTGAATATGCAGGGTGTGAACACAGTAAGTTTAAAACAAAACGTCTCAGAGAAACACACAGTAAGCTGCGTTTTGTTTCTGTTTGAATCAGTGTTATGAAACGGTTGAATGAATGATTCAACAATTCACTTAGTTTGTTCCTATATGAACTGGTGTTTTTCGAACAAACCGGTTGAATTAACTACTCAATGACTCACTCATAAAGACAGTCACTTTATTTCTGAACGAATCCATGTTTTGAACAAATCTTTTGAATTAATGATTTAATGACCCACTCATAAAAACAGTCATTTGTAACAATGTAACTAGCAGAAAGAGTCAATGAAAAATCTGTATCTGTATGTTCACTACTCACTGCTCCTAATGTGTGTGCACTAACTTGGATGGGTTAAATGCAGATTAAAAATTCAAAGTATGAGTTACCATACTTGGCCTTCACGTCACTTCACTTCTTATAAATAAGTTTGCTTGAAGATGACAGCTGATTCAACCACTAGTTTTACCACTGCCTGTGATTTCACCATTCATCTCTTGATACTTATCCATAAAAAAGACAGCACTGCATCTTAAACAGAATTTGTAATGCCTATAATTCTATATATATAACATCTCATGCATGTTCATTTCCCATAGTGATGACTAATATTACTTGTTGCTTGAATACATTTAACATAGAACTAATCAATACCAAGAAGGCCGAATTGTGATGGATACACTTTGTGCTGACACAGAGCTCTATACTCAGTGGGGTAGAGAGCTAAGAGGTCCCATAGCTACTGAATTAATAATGAGCATGGGCACTGCTGATTGGCCTCCTCTCTCCCTGCAGGGTAAAAGCAGCCTGTGTCTCCAAAGCCCTGATTGATTAGCTGCTTATTATTAATAGATATGGGTTAAGACTTTGATATGTCCGGCCTGTTTGAAAACACACACATCAAATATGTATAAAAATAGTACAAATATGTGCATATTGCAGTATGCATAATTAAATCAGAGCAAACAGTCTTGTGCATTTTGTCTTGTAGTAAACAATTGTTCTGTGAAGTAGAATTTCTTTGTGTGAGATGAATGCAATTGAGTCCCGAAAGTAGCATGTGGTTTATCAGACTCCATTTTCTTAGTCGACAAGTACATGCTCTTCTGGATTCAAGGTTTCTAACGGCTCTAGCCTTAAAGCCCTAACCAGTATGTTGGGTTTGTCTCCTATTTACCATGGAGCACAACCTTGAGACACCACAGGAAAAAATGATGATGCAGGTTTTAATATATATATATATATAAACCTGCACCATAATTTACTTTCATCCATACCGATCTCTCTGTAGCTCATTACAACTCATGTCCAACCAGAATCCTGCAATGTGATTATTATCAAAAACTATTTGAAAATTAATCAAATGCAAACTACAGGAACATAATTTTGCATTTGATTGATTTTCAAATAGTTTTTTGTAATAAATATCTCTCAAGTACGATTTTACAAGTATGACTTAACTAATAACTACAACTAGGAACTTCCATGAAACTTCTACACTATTTTTGTAGTGCAAAAGCAAAACAATAAAAATGTACCCTATATATATATGGTTGGAAACGCTTATTTTCATCCATGTTTTAAAAACTGTGTAAGAAATCAGGACGTAAATGTTATATTAAATCATTCTGTAATATCTTTCATAACATGTTTGAGAAACTGTTCAAATGTTTAGTAGAAGTTAGAATTTCTGTGCCAAAGTGCTGAAAAAAATCACTCATTTAGATTAAACACTGCTAATTAATATGTACACTAATGTACATACACAAATATAAAATATAAACATCTGTCAACTACGTATATATAATCAGTGCAGAGGACAGTGAAGGAAATGAGCACAAAACCTAAGAATTTATATTAGTCTCTTACCTTTATTTACTTAGTACCCAAGTCCCAAATTCTCTACAGAGAATTTATTTCTCCAAACACTATAAATGTCATGAAAAAAAAAATAACGTGGGGGGGGGTCCCAGGAGGATAACATGAACAAATCCAACATGGATGAAATACAAGCAGGTCCAAGACTTTTAATGTCAGCTTAGTTCAGATCATCTAACGTTGCTTATAGAACCGACCGCTTCACTGCATCTGTAGCAACACTATGCAAAAGACTGTGATACAATAATCTGAAAGAAAATAAGATCTCAATTGTTTAAGATTTAGCCTAACATTTGTTCTGGAAAAATAAACGACAAAGGTACAAATGCTTTTTTGGGGTTACACCAAATTCAACACCACACTGAATCAATCACTCTTTGGGTCCCGAGGCCAACGATCAATCACCATTTGTTTCTACGCCCCAATGGATCTATATTAATTCAAAACAGTTGACAGTTAATTATAGTCACACAGTTCATGATCTCCCCAATAGCCACTTAAATACAGAGGGAAAGAGTAAGGGAAAAGGCTGATGGGAAAACACAAGATGCCAAGACAAAGAAAACTTTGGACTTGGGTGCAGAAAATATTGTACACACATCCTTCCAGTATCACTGCTTTATCCATCTGGATTCACTCTGTCAGCTACAATGAGCTCATGCATGTGTGTTTCACCAGCTCAACACTATCCACAGAAAAAACAGCCCTGAGAATGCAGAAAGAACATATAAGCCTAACATTTACAATCATCTCAGTGTTAACGCAGCCACGGGAATCTGGCTCAATCCCCCTAAAAAAACAACAGACTCTCTTCAAAGACTAAAACAGTGTGTATCATATTGCTACACTAAGACAAGACTTATAGCTCAAAGATAAGAGTGTCAGAGCAATCAAGAGGGACAGCGGAGCTGAAAAAAAAGTGAATTCAGCAGATGAGAGTTTCTCTCACTACTGTCCATTTCCTCGTTGAGGAATCTGATTCCAGAGTTCACTGCTGCCAGGCTTGCAGGACAGAGCTCCCTGGTTCTTTTCAGCAAGATTGGCAGTATGTCTAGCAAACTGCCAAAATCTATAGTGATACACGGTGAGTTGGAGGAAACAGCCCATTGAAAATTTAATTTCCTTTCACTATATGACTAGCAGTGTGACATTCCATCACCAGCCAAAGCACTGTGAGCTTAGAGGAAACTTGTCTACACACACACACAGCAAGCAGTATTTCCTGACATCAGAACTTTTTTTAGTAATTTTTCAAGCAGTGGGTGACAAGTATGAGATCAGTGATCCAGTTTTCCACCACTGCACAGGGGAAATAGCATAGAAGTACAATGGACACCCGACTGGCCACAGGAGCACAAGGGTCAGATTTCTCATATTCTCTGGGGTGTTATGCCCCCTGGTGGTATAGTAAAGAACTGTACTGAAAAGAGGCTGAGATCAAATGGTTTATTTGCACTGCAGTTAGTTACCGGTTTGAAATACATCTCTACCCAGGGCTTGACATTAACTTTTTGAGGCACTTGTCCTTCGGACAAGTAAATTTATGTTTCACTTGTCCATGCACAAAAGTCACTTGTCCGGGTAAACATTTATAATTTTCTAATTTATTTTTGATAAATGTCTAAATGTTTATATTTTTATAAATGTTCTACCCGGCAGAGGCTGATTTACTAAGGGATACTTTAAACCGTGTAGCTACTTGACATCCGAACATTAGCTAATATTTAACTATGTACATTTAACCAATAAAAATGCTGTTAATGCTTGTTTACAGTACACGAATGCCAACGCTAGCTAGCTAACGTCACTTACTTGTCAGCCGGGTTGCCCCCGACAGACGCCACAGACCATTACTCTATCTTCATAAATACCCCAGTCGAATTAATTTCCATTTGGTTACAAATTTTCGTTCCCGTTTTAATTCGTATGGTGCTGTTGGTTTAACTGTAAGGTGACTTGGTTTTGGAGCTTTTCCTGGCGCTTTGAGGCAGGTAAAAATGTTTCAACTTGGACCGAATCCTGATTGGCCAATCAAAGCATTCTGAGTTGGACGCTGGTTCGACGGATTGTGGGGGGGAAAAATTGTTAGTTTCAAATCGGTAAAATTAAATCTGGCACATAACGTGAAGTAACATGGCATTTTATTTTGTTTGAAATTTAACTTGTCCAGTGGGACAACTAATTTTCACTTTCACTTGTCCTACAAAAAAAATCCACTTATCCCGGACAAGCGGACAAGCCTTAATGTCGAGCCCTGTCTACCCATCTCCTATATATATCTTTTCAAACCCATCCTACCCAACAACGCTGCTTTAACTCTAAATAAACACTAAACTCACAAATTGATCTTGATCTTCCGGTTTACACTAATATTCCGAAGTTTCTTTTTTCCTCAATGTCTAATGCTCAGCAACGCTGCATTTCTGTGATGAAAAATAGCACATGGTAACTTTAAAATATGTTTTTATAATAATATAACTTGGTTTAAAAAAAATATTAACTTTCAGCTGCCATTCCTCCAGTCTTTACATAAACCTTTAGTCTAAAATAAAAAAATGTTTTGCTCAAACTTCCTGAATGGTTTATACTGTATAAGCTTGACTAATTCAAACAGAAAATTACATTTCAGTTCAACATTTTTCAAAACCATGTTCTTCGGAACACAAATTAAGTTTTCAAAGAAAACGGAGCGATTTCTGTCCCTCCCTTGACCGTCTACACTACCACTTTTACGCATCAAAAAGTTGAGACTATAAAACTACCCATATCCATATGAATTAAGCAGTTTAGTCAATTTTTCCAAAGAGACAAGATCAATTTATACAATGAACAGATTTAATTTTGACACATTTAAACATTGATCAGCAAACAAACAGAAGCTTAACCGAACCTGCTTGACGAGTGAGAACAAACATTATTGGTTCTCGCAGGAGCTCAAACGTGCTGAGTAACAAGAATGTCAAGCAAGCTTGAGCGTCTGTTGTCCATATCAGATGTATGCCTTGAATGTTTATATCTGAATAAAAACCTAAATGGTTTAGAGTATAAGAAATAATGTCTCTTCAGAAAATTAACCAGACTATTTAATTCATATGGATGAGTTTTGATTTTTTGTTTTACTTTTTGAAGCATCAAAGTGGTGGTTGGGTGAACTGTTAATAAGGGGACAGAAATCGCTCAGATTTCATAAATAAAAAAAGTCATGGGTCATCATGAAGGTGAGTAAATACTCAATTTTGGGTGAACGAACCCTTATACATTATGATTTGTTATTAAATGCTTAACATATTTGGACAATAAAGTTCACTCAGCGCAGGTGAATGCCTTTAATAGCATGCTTTATTTAACAAACCACGTCTCCAGCCTCAATATTAAATCCAATCAAGTGCAAAAGTTAAAGAATGATTAACAAGATGACAATTACAGTAAATGCAAATACCAACTTTGAGCATTCTTTATTTTTGATCATTTTAAGTGCACATTGATCATTTCAGTGTTACCAACATGGATTGCAGAACAGTTTGAGCTTCACTCTCTTCCTCTGAAGGAGCACTAGGCCAGTGCAGGGAAATCTTCTGGATCATCTGGGTTTGGAGCCTTAGGAAACACCAAAACATGAGCCCAAAACCACTACAGGCACATTTTCACACACAGCATGAATAAATTTGGCTTGCAAGTCTCGCATTTCACAGGACTATGTTGTCAGGGGCATGAGCACATTCTGATGCAACCAATACAACATTACTTACATATTCAAGTTTTTGTGGAGATCTTTGGGATGGCATGGACATGGGGGGAGCCCCACGGCCACGACCACCTCCACCTCGTCCACCTCTCCCACCACGAGAGGGTCGAGCCAGGCTGCCAAAGTTGATCTCCAGTTGACAGGTAATGTCGTTGGCCGGGCGACGGAAAACCACATCCTCTTCATCAATGCCATTATCATGTTTCTAGAAAGAAATAAAAAAACTGCCATTACAAGAGCAGAACTGCACCCAACAAATTCTGAGCCAAAAATAGGACTCCTTACCTGAAGGAGTTTGGACTTATGGATAACCACGGCCTTGGATGGGACAGGGGTGTCTGCCTTACGAATATTCAGCTCTACCTTGGGCCTGCTTTGCTCTTGTAGGGCTTTCCACTCATCCAGTGTCATCTCTATGGCAACCTCAATTACTTCCTCAGTCTCAGATGGTCTGTAGGACGAGCAATCATACATTAACATCCATTATGACTTCTAGGAAGCATAGGTTCATAAAGCTAGCACATAATAGTACCAAGCATTGTGTTACAAGCTATCTCCTGTAGCTGTGCGAAACAGACCTGTTTTCTCCCTCAGTTGAAGCTACCTCTTGGGTCTCCTCAGTTTCAACAACCTCCTCACTAGGTGACCTCTCTTCACTACAGGACAGAAGATGACAACCATTTTAAATGGGGGGCCGCAAACTGAGAAAAGAATTCCAATCTGACATATATTATAATTATATGAAATGTGAAGTCACCTCATTTGGTCTCTCATAGAGCCCCAGTTGCGAGATCCACTGCCACTGCGCTTCTCTTCCGAACGGACACTCCTGATTTCAAGTAATGCCTCATTTACCAGAAGACATTGCGTACACATGTTTTAAAAGGGGTCATTTGATGCTTTTTAATGTTTTTCCTTGATGTAATATATCCGTAATTGAGTGTATGAGATGTGTAAAGTTAAAGCTCAGTCTCCCACAAAAGGGATTTATTCTAATAGAGAACACCGCTCTAAACATCTCGATCCAAGCCCAGATATTGCTTTCTCAAATGTCGTTCACAATGTGAAATATGAGCATAATGAAGAGAGAAGACAAGGCTTCAGTGAATTGTAGTGCTGTCATGTCGTGGAGAAAACAAAACCGCTTTGTTTGGCCTTCCTATTTGTTTGACTGAGCCTGGTTTCTCCCAAGGTTTTTTTCTCTTCACCTGATGGAGTTTTAGTTCCTTGCTACTGTTGCCTTAGCTTTTGGCTTGCTTAGTAGGAGACATTTAATATTCAACATTATTGAGCTGCCTTCAAAAATTGCGTCATTGAGGTGTTTGGCCAATAGGGAGCTTTAGGGAAGGAGGGGCTTTGTAGAATTCAGCACGTTTCAGACAGATAGGGAAGAGCTGCAAATTACAGCATGTAACTTTTTAAAGCTGTTAGCCCATTTTATTACCAAATAAACTAAATGAAGCATCATATGAACCCTTTTAGCTTTCAGACATTAGTTCCAAAATTCTTTAAACCAGCAGGTTCCAAATAGCTACTTAACTCAAAATGGGATAAGTTCTTAAATGGTTACGGAAATAAACAAAAAAGGTAGACAATGCAATTAACCATATAATTGTACATGTTATCTATCACATAATAGAACCAAGAGATTGATGTGATATTTTTTTATCAGTTTGACATGAATTAATATATTATTGCTTTATAATATTTTTTTATCTGTTTGACATGAATAAATTAATATATTACTGCTTTATAATATTTTTTTATCTGTTTGACATGAATAAATTATTATATTATTGCTTTATAATATTTTGTATCTAATATATTCGAATATGAAACAATGTTTCAGTGATAAAGGACATGTTATCTGTATAATTTTAATTCATTTATAAGTGATATGGAATTGAAGGGATAGTTCACCCAAATTTTTTTATTCACATGGACTTCCATAGTTATGGAAGTCAATGGCTACCATAAAGTATTTAGTTACCGACATTTTTCTAAATATAATGTGTTCAGCAGAACAAAGAAATTCATACAGGTTTGGAACAACTTGAGGGTGAGAATTTTAGAATTTTAATTTTGGGGAGAACTAGCCCTTAAAGTCTAGGTCTTAAATCGAAACCAGCTGCCAAACACCACATTACTTTTTTTTTAACAGACATTTAAATAACCGAAAGAACTCACGTTCGGTCACTGCCACTGTGTCGTTCGAACTCCCGCTTTCCTCTCTGGTCAAATCCATCATTGGATCTTGGATATCCATATCCTGGGCCTCGGGCTCCTCGTCCTCGTCCAGTACCTCTTCCTCTGACACTGGGCCTGTCCAGCACATCCACAGGCCTACACGCAGACGAAGATAGATTGGGTGGCACAAAAAATAATTCCGGACGATGACTAAAAACAATAACGCCGTTTAATTAGTAACGTTACATAATTAGATTAGGTAGAGCTTTAACTCACCTCTCAACAGAGAAACTAAGGGGGGTTTCTGCATCGTTGAATTTGCGCTCAAAAGTCACGCGTCTCTCTATTCGCTCCTCAACCTCTCCACGAGCAAGGCGGACTTGGCCTAGAAATTTGGACAAAACACATGCCACAAACATGTGAACACTTGAAACGCCTAAAACTCCAGCAACTAAGTTATAGCACACCACATTCATATTCTTCTAACGTTAGTGGTTGATCAAATTCATCTAGAACTTTATTAACCGAAAGACATGTTGCGTCGAGTAAAATTACACCCTCCTTCACCCAAGTTAACGTTACCTTGTCCACCTCCAACTACTGGAAGAACCATTGTCCGGTCTCTTTGAGACTCCTTCTTTCCAGCTTTAACGTTAGTCGTGGTTGAAGTTTTCTTTTGCTCCTCTTTCTTCTTCTTCTGCTTTTTCCCTGCCCCTGCCGCGAATAAGATGTCGAAAGGGTCGGATTCATCGTCCAGCAGTTGGCCGAAACGATTAGCAACGGCGCACCCATACCCCTCATTAGGCATCTCCTCCACTAGCGTTAACTCCTTCATATTTTTCGATTATTATAAAGAAAACAATCGACTAGATATCATCGAAGGGTCAAGAAAGTTCTGTTTATCTCCAAAAGAGAAAATGGAGAGTTTAAACAGAGCCCATTGATTGAGGCCTAGTCAGTGAACACCAACAAATTTAACCGTCAGAAGTGACGTTCATGAAATTGAAATCAGGTTAATATAAAAGCAATTAGTCTCCGCCCCGGAAGTCCACTTAGTTTTCAGAACGCCCTCACTAATATTGAATACGCATTCAAATTATTATTTGCTATCTTGTATAAAATACCCGTTTTTTTGTGAATTATAACTTTTATAATTTTTTATTTATAAACTTTTACAAACACAAATTGTCATTCCAATATAAAATTGGTACAATTTCTGTTTGTGCATTTCCTCATAGCTATATTTCATAATATAGCTGTCCCATACACAGTTACAATAATAACAAAAAGTTGTGCAATAAATTAGATCAAGCGAACTTTTGAGGTAACTAAGGGAATGATTGCTGAGAAAATAACTTCCCAGTATAAATAAAAATGTTAAAAAAGTACACTGTTCAATTTAGTTACCTTAACCACTCCATCTGTGCAACACACATGTGGGATATCTTAGATCTAAAAATCGACCAGGGTAAGATATTTTAAGAGGAATAGATTAGCAAACACTGTATTTAGACATGACATTTAATAATCAACTCTTATATTTAATCAAATACAATTATTTCATAATACATTTAAAGTTAATAAGACAGAGATAGTTCTTCATGATGTTTTTTATTGCCATCACACACAAGCATTAATTCCCAGTCCTGGTTTGAAAATATAGTTGTTTACACAGTTAAAAAATACAGAGGCTTGCACAATTTTGTTTAATTCAGCTTGCCAATCAAGACCCTACAGATCATTAGCTATGAACATAATAATTATATGTATTACATAAACTATTTCAAACAGCCCTGAACATGAGATGCAATGTTTAATTCAGTGTAACTTTGCAAAAATTGAAGAATTTACATGGTATATTTACATTTATGTTGCTTAAGATTTCTATGATCCACAAACTTTTTCCCACAGCTCTCACAACTGAATGACTTTAGACCGGTGTGCACTCGCTGATGGGTCCTCAGATGCACAGCTTGATTAAACGTCTTACCACAAACATCACAACCAAAAGGTCTCTCTCCTGTATGGATTCTCATGTGCATCTGAATACTGCTCGAATACCCAAACCTCTTTCCACAAACCTCACAACTATATGGCTTTTCCTTCGTGTGAACCCTTTGGTGTACCGTAAGGGCGGCCTGTGAGTAGAACTTCTTTTGACAATGTTCGCAACTGAACTTCTTCAGCAGAGGACTGACCAGTCGCTCATGATGCTTCTCTCCTGTGTGTACAAGCATGTGCTGATTAAGAGAACTGGGGAATATGAAGGCCTTATTACAGATCGAACACACACAATCCCTCCTTCCCGCGTGAATGATTCGCTTGTGCCTTTTCATGTAGTCCGAACTGGTAAATCCCTTACCGCAAACGTCGCAAAGGAACGGTTTGCTTGAAGTGTGTTTGTGCATGTGCATCTTCAGGGCGTACGCTGTGGTGTACCTTTTCAAACATATCGGACAGCCGTACAGCTTCACTCCCGTGTGACCAGCTTTGTGCCTGTTGAGGTTTCCGGAGGTGGCGAACTTCTTGTCGCATACGTCGCATGCGTATCGCTTTTCCCTCGTGTGCACGAGCATATGCGCCTGCAAGTGTTTGCGAGCACTGAACCGCTTGTCGCAGAGTTCGCACGGATACTCGTAGGTTTTCTCGATGTGACTCTTCTGGTGATTTTTCAGATATCGTTCGCAGCTATAAAACGCGCCACATATCTCGCAGCAGTAGGGCTTCTCGCCGGTGTGCAGTGTTTGATGATCGAGCATGTTTTGTTTAATTTTGAACTGCTTGTCACATACGGGACAGCTGTAGAGCGTTTCGACTGCTCTGCATCTGTGTCTGCCGTACGAACGCTTGCCAGGAAAAACCTTCTGGCAGTGTGGGCAAGTAACCGTCTTTTCTGCCGTGTGAAGACGCTTGTGCTTTTCCAGGGAAGCCTGAAATACAAAAGACTTGGAACATATATCACATTTGAATAACTGAGCTCCAGTGTGCATCGCCGCGTGTCTGATGAGGCAGCTTCTCATAGTAAAGCGCTTATCGCAATGCGAACATTTATAATGTTTCACGTGAGCCCGAACGTGGTTAATGAACTTCCACCTCAGTTCAAAACACTTCCCGCAAGTTTTGCAACGGAACAAGCCATGATTTGATTGCTTTATCATTACTGTGTGAGGTGTGGCGTTGGGCGGAATGTCGGCATTTTCGATGGTAATATTCAAACCTTGCACAAGCGATTCGGTTGCATACTGACTGCTTTCCAAAACAGCACAAGATAAGTCTTCGTTGTCCAAGTTATTTTGTAGAATTTCTGTAAGGAGAAGAACACAGAGTATGTTTAAGAGAAACAAACTGGAAAAGATAACATCCTACATTTTCTTTTATATAGAAATATTGGTCATTTTGGTTCAGTAAATTTTAACTCATTAAAGCTGTTGTTTTTAAACTTTAGTCACACCCCCTTAAACCTTGAAAACAATCTGGCACCCCCACCCCACAAAAAAAATTGGAAAAATTAAATTTTAATTGAAACCCTGCAATGAAAAACACCTGCAATTGCTTAATTTTCACGGTGTCTATACCTGACGTGACTAAAGAACCCATTATAATCAGTGATTCTGTTTACACTGGACGCAGTGCGATGCCACAACAAATCCCCGACAGTAAACTGACACGCCATTCTATTTATGAACCTACTCCAAGCGCTCATGCTACTTCTGAAACGAAGGACAAATAGATTTGCAACGGTTGCTTTGTCGCGTACAGTGTAGACAGCTTTTAGCTGTTGCGAGGCAATAACACTTGTGTCCGGTGTAAACACGGTGTTTGTATTGCTGTTGATGGGGAGTGGCGGGTTCACAATAGCAGCTTGTGATGCCGTCCGCTGAAGAGATGCTTTTCTATGGCAAGGAAGATCTTCAATGTTCAGACAGTGTGAAGTCAACGGTCTGAAGGAGAAAGTTTCAGAAGAATTGGCATTCGGTGCCGCTTTATAAAAGGCATAGAGCCAATCGGCATTCACACACTACATTTTGTAAATTAATATATTGTATTCAAAAAGGTTTTATTCAAATAAATGTTGTTCTTTTAAACTTACTATTTACTATTTCACCTGATTTTTTTTTTTTTATCACGGTGTCCATAAAGGATTAAGCAGCACAATTATTTTCAAAATTAATAATAAGAAATGTTTGGTAAAGCAGAAAATTCAGCTTTGCCATTACAGGAATAGATTAAAATTTAAAATGTATATTAAAAAAATATAAAATCATACTATTTCACGTCGCTTGATAAAAATAAAGGTTGAGCCACTGTAGTCACTTGGACTATTTTAACGATGTCTTTACTAACTTTCTGGGCCGGCAGATGAAATTACATAGCAGCCTATGAAGGACTGAGAAAGCTCTGTTTTCATAAAAAATATGTTAATTTGTGTTCCGAGGATGAACTAAAGTCTTACAGGGTTGGACCAACATTAGGGTGAGTAATTACTGACAGAATTTCTATTTTTGGGTGAACTAACCCTTTAAGCACAGCATTTGAAATCATGTCTTACCTTGAGTGGTGACCTCTAGTGTTTCCAGGGATGTATTAACAGCATCACAGGTCTCGAGCTGCACAATGAATTCTTCTTCGTGCAGAGTGGCTTCGAACTCAATACTCACTTCCGGAGTCGAGTGAAATCGCTGGTGTTTCATCAAGCATTTCATCATTTTGAAAGTATTCCCACATGTCAAACAATTGAAAGGTCTTTCTTTGTGTAAAGCATTGTGAATGTTCAACAGGGCCAAGTCATTGAAAGAAACTCCACAGGACTCGCAAATGAAAGGCTCCCGTCTCTCCTCTGCAGCTATATTTGTGCTTGTGGAAGGTTGGCTTTCACTCAAACCCTCATTGCCTGCCAGAATCTCAGTGGGTGCGGATGGCAGCTGTTGGTACTGATTATTTGCTGCTTGTCCAGAGTTTTCCTGATGTTCTGATTCCAATTCATAATCCTTGTTCTTTTCAGTCCCAAGAAGTACATTATTTTCAGGCTCAGTTGTGACTGCTTGACCCTCTGTGAGAATAAAATAAGATTTAATAAAAATCTTAAAAATCTTTTTTTTTCGCATAATGAAAATCGTAAAACCATAATATATTCCAACACACAATGTATTATTAAAACAAACTTATATTATAATTATTATTATTATTTTAGGAATTTACAAGCAGGAATCTTGTAATATGGTTAGGTAGATATAACAGATTTACAGTGCAAGCATTTCTGGTCGTCTTGTTAGGGCCCAAGCCCTGAAAGGGCGCAGAGCCCTATTGTTCTTCTAAGGGTTTTTTGTTTTTCTTCTTCTTCTTCTTCTTCTTCTTTATAATAAATTTTTTTTCAAGGTTTTTGCCACTTTTGGGGGCCTTAACGTGCTCAAAAACTCTTGAAACTTTGCACACTGGTCAGAACCCGCGGCCATTAGAGCCGGACTGAAGCTGGTACCCGGGCGTGGCAGGGGGGCTCGACAGCGCCCCCTGGAACGGGGTCCGAAAACTTGGTCCATAAATCAAACACGCTTGCATGAAATAATATGAAACTCGGTACACTTATAGATCTCATCGGTTCATATATCCTTCATGCTCTGACTTTTTACCCCAGCCCAACAGGAAGTCGGCTATTTGGCGTAGTTTAAAAAACACATGCAATGGAATTTAAAATACTCCTCCTAGACGATTCAACCAATCACCACGAAACTCGGTGTGCATGAACTCAAGACATTGAGGATGAAAAGTTGCGAGGGGATTTTTGATATCTCGAACGGTTTGGCCGTGGTGAGGAAACGAATTTATGGCGAATATTGGAAACAGGAAGTGTGTTATAACATCCTCATACATTAATTGATCTTGATGAAACTTCAGCAGTGTGTTCGCTGTAAGAGGCCGATCACATGGATGTGACTATTGTGAGTCAAAGTTATAGCGCCACCAACTGGCAGCAGGAAGTGTGTCACTTTCGAAATGCTTTGAAATCACCCTCTTATTTTTACCCGATTTGCTTCAAACTTCATCTGTATAATGTAAACACACGACAGATGTAGACCTGTGAAAGGATTATTGATATCTTTAATACTGTCGCCATGGCAACGCTTTAAACTTTTATATTCTTTTTGGATGCATTTGAAGCTCTTAACATGCTTCAAATTGCATGAAACTCAACATGCATTTGACATTTATTGTGTAATAGACATGTGCGAAGTTTCAGAAACGGGCGTGGTAAGGGGCTCAGTAGCGCCACCTTTAGTCAAAAATGGGGTATTAGTTTTACCTACAGTAACCAAACTCGGTACGTATATTCTTCTCTTCGATCCGGACAACTTTCTAATTTACAGTCATAAGCTCCGACCAACAGGAAGTCAGATATTTTGGTTTGAATGTGTACTGTTTGGAGCATTTTCCCTCTGCCCCTCTGTGTGTGTGTGTGTGTGTGAGGAGGGGGGCTAGTTTAGTTTAACCATTTCTCTGCTGTGTGCAAAATCTCTGGCACTTTTGAGGGCCTTAACGTGCTCGAAAACTCTTGAAATTTTGCACACAGGTCAGAACCCGCGGCCATTAGGGCCGGGCTGAAGCTGGTACCCGGGCGTGGCAGGGGGGCTCGACAGCGCCCCCTGGAATGGGATTCGAACACTTGTCCGTATATCAAACACGCTTGCATGAATTAATATGAAACTCGGTACACATATAGATTTAATCGGGCCGAACAACTTTCCCTGGGTCAAGTTTTACGCCAGCCCAACATGAAGTCGGCTATTACGGGTTGATTGGAGAACGCTTGCTCTCGCATTTGAAACACTTCTCCTAGAGAATTCATCCGATGACCACGAAACTCGGTCAGCATGAAGTCAAGACATGGAAGATGATAAATTGCCAGGGGATTTTTGATATCTCGAACGGTTTGGCCGTGGCGAGGAAACAAATTTATGATTAAAAAAGGATGCATAAAGTGTGTTATAACTTAGTTATAGTTTTACCTACAGTAACCAAACTCGGTACGTATATTCTTCTCTTCGATCCGGACAACTTTCTAATTTACAGTCATTAGCTCCGACCAACAGGAAGTCAGATATTGTGGTTTGAATGTGTATTTTCTCTCTCTCTGTCTCTCTGCCATTCTGTGTGTGTGTGTGTCTGTCTGTGTGGGGAGGGGAGGGGAGGGGGGATGTGTGTGTGTGTGTGTGTGTGTGTGTGTGTGTGTGTGTGTGTGTGTGTGTGTGTGTGTGTGTGATTTTGGTTGGGTGACAGTTGTAGGTTACAGTTTGACAAGAGTTTATAGTTTAACAAAAGCACAATGTTGTGTTTCATTGCCAGTGTACACAAATATAAGGAAACACTTTGCATTTTGAATGATGGTCTGTATGAACAAAATGACGGAGTATGTTTTTATGTCTCCATTGTTCGATCGAGCCTCACACACACACACACACACACACACACACACACACACACACACACACACACACACACACACACACACACACACACACACACACACACACACACACACACACACACACACACACACACACACACACACACACACACACACACACACACACACACACACACACACACACACACACACACACACACACACACACAGCATTCCAGCATTGCAATCCTGACATCGCAGAATGTTCATTATAGCCTTAATAAAATATAATAATAAAATAGTCAACCTTACATATAAAAATTACACTGCTCTGTTTAAATAGTCATTTGTACAGTTTGTGCCGTTCATAATAATTTTTTTTAATTTTTCTATATTGGAACGTGAGTGTACAAAGTGTACAAAGTACAAAGCCTATAAAAAGAATAGTTTAGCATCCAAAAATGTTAATAATATATATATTATTATTATATATATAATAATATATATGTTAAAAATAGGGGGAAAAAAAGAATTTACATAATATATATATATATATATTTTTATTTATTTTTTTATTTATATATATATATATATATATATATATATATATATATATATATATATATATATATATATATATATATATATATATATAATTAAAGCTGCAAGCAGCGATGGAGGGCCCAAGCCGGTGGCACCGCCACCCGGTGCCTTTAGTTCCACTAAAGGCACCAGGGTGGCGGTGCCACCGGCTTGGGCCCGCAATCGCTGCTTGCAGCTTTAATTTATGAATTGATCTCATTTCTACCAAGAGGAGTACAAATAAATGCACTTTGGGTACTTTGAAAACCTTCTGCAGACCAATCTAGAAGAGATGAATAATCATAAAAATTGGACCACATATATTTATCAAACTTACTTGAAAATTATAAATTTAATATTCTTGCAGGTTTTGATTTAAGTTGGAGATTAAAGTCAGCATAAAACGGAAGTCTTTCCTATTGTAATGTATGCAAGTTCAACAAACAAGAAAGAATGTAGGGCGGGACATGTTATTGTCCATCTGGAATTGATTGGATCATTGTGGTTTGCTATTGCTGTGATCTCATGTGAGTGACAGGTTGTCCTGACTTAAGGCTAGTAAAAACGTCATCAGTAAAGAGAAAAGATGTCTATGCAATAAGGAGAGGAAGTTATTTTGATTAAAGATTATGAGGGCACATGAAAAAAAATTATCTACACAGATAAATCATTTATAAAAAACACTGCAATATTCCATCAAAAATAAGAAACGTCTGTATTGATTTCATTGTGTCTTTAAGAATAAGGACATACCATTTAGTGTGTCTTGTTTTGACAGCTGAGACTTTGCTGTAGCTTCCAATACTTGAGCTGAGATGCGATCATGAATCAGTTTCACCATTGTCTCTATTGTGGCTTTACTCAACAGCTCCATGAATGCAGCAAACTCCTTCTGAAATACAAAGACATGTATTGTATCAGATTTTAGTTGTATTGTACAGCACACTTTGTACAACCTAGAGTTGTGTTGAAAGTGCTTTATAAATAAAGAAAAGAAAGAAAAAGACAGAGAGATCATTTGAGATTTAGTTTTTTGCATGCACCTATTACAATTTGCTGCATGTCAAAAAGGGTTTGATTAAAATAAATGATTTTTGTTATGCTGTCTGATCTTAGAATAATTACTTTCCATGCACAAAATATTTGACTCTGGGTTTTTCTCTTCTTCTTTTTTTGGATCCCTAGAGAACTGCAATGTTGTCTTTTGTTTTCAATGCATTCTGACTACAAGATCCCCAAAGGACAAACATTTTGAGGTATTCATATGTAAATATCCTGCTCCAATGTCCTCAAAAGACATGCATTTCCAATCACTCAATATGAGTGAACACTGACAGACACAAAAAGCAATGTTGCATATTATATAAATCACCAACTCCAGCATTCAGTTGAATGAATGATGTTTTCTACACCATCTATTAAATTGTCAATTTGTCATCACGTCGCCTTGCGCTGGTGACAAAACATTTTCTATTAATGCAGCATTGATTGTGTTTTTATGTTATTGCTCGCTGCCTACGATCAGGAGGAAAATCATGTAAAAACACCAAACAATTTCTTTACAACTTGTGTGATGACGACTGTCATGATTTTTTTACTCACAAATTAAAACCTTGCCGAGCACATATGACTAGATTTTTCAGTGTATAATTTTTCAAATATATCTGGCATGTTGACAAAGTAGGTACAGCTGTTTAAGTGTATATTTGTGTTATATTTTTAAAATTGAACTTATCCTTCAGTCAGAACACAGTAGTTTGGTTTCTTTCATATATTTTCATGTGTCTGTCATATGTCAAAAACAATTGAGAATGATGTCTAACGTAATCATCTCTGGTTAATTTCCATTCCAATGTGGGACATTCTTCTGTAAGAATCAGTATTAATTGCCAAGCAGGAATTTAAGACAGCATCATGTTACAAAAACACGCCATTTACTCAACAACAGCTTACTGGGAAACAGATCGAGGATGCAAGTTTAACAGGTTTATTATGTTTATAAAATAATTACATTCAATATGGACTTAATATATTCGTTACTCTGTGCACTCTTCATATGCCAGTTGCAATTACAATGTAAACAACAGCCAGGCAACATTTAGAAGCGTGTTGTGAACAGGAATGGACAGTTAATGCGCTTTTCTACTCTAGAACTTACAGTTTTGGCTTGATTCGCCTGTTTAAGTCTGTTTTTGTTCACTGCAGTCCCCTTGTTGCGCTTCCACTCTTCAGATAAGACAGCCGTGAAGTCAGAGAGATGTTTGCTCAACTCCGACACGACACTTTCAACTAACACCCCCATAACGGAGGACAGTAACTCGTGAATTACTGCCGTCATGCTCAAGGATGATTACTCGGCACTTTACTCCCCAAAATATGCGTACTACCTCATTACATACAATAATGCAGGTTTAAAAGGTATCCTAGCTATCCCGGTTAATTTGCTTGTTTGTGGCGGGTGAACAAACGGAAGGAAATTCGTCTCTCAAACTAATATCTCGAATGGAGTATGTTTTGTAATCGCAGTACTGCCACCTAGAGGGTTGGAGTTATTAGTACGCTTTACTTCAAGTGGGGAAGTCAAATGTTTTTATTCCTCCTGTACCGGGAAGCACAGTCTATAAATTTGTGAGATTCATATAATAGAACTAAATGTTGATATTTGCTTATGTTTTTTCAACCCTAGAAAACAAATGTAGTTTTTTTTCTGAATTTGTGAGATGCATGGAACAATTCTTAAGAAATTCTTATTATTTTATGCATGATTTTTGTGACTCAAAAATTAAAACCTTAGATTTGTTTTAACAATTTTTTTTAAGTTTTCAAAAATATCTGATTTGTGAATGGCCGACGATGCAAAGTACACTGTGAAAAAAGTACAGTACAACTTACAGTATCATATAATTTTTTACAGTTAAGAGACAGTTGAGCAAAACAAAGTACGGTAGGCCTATAGGCCTGTGATTTATGTATATTTTAAGAATGTTTGGTAAAAGTATTAAGTGGATGAGATCCAAATTAAAGAGCTAAAATACTGATCATTGCTAATATTTCACCCCTAGAAAAACTTTTTTTTATGAATTTGCAACAATTCTTAAGAAATTCTTAATTATTTAGCCTAATCCATGCAGAGATTCGTATGAAGATTGTAATAACCAAAATGGAAGCAAAATGTATTAAATAAATAAATACAACTTAATACATTTACTAATTTAATAATACTTTGTGTAAATCTGGCAAGTTACAAAAACATGGTGGTGCCCCATGCAGGACCAGATTAGTTTTTAGTTTATTGGATGTACACAAAATAATCTTTTTGACAAAAACATCTCTTTGCAATTGAACAAAAACAAATATATTACTGAATTGAAGTGTTAGACTTCTGTTAATACAGTTCTACAAGATGTATAGCATCAATAAAGATCTTTTACAACTTGTTTAAGTTCGAGCTTTATGTCCCATAGAGTCCTCAGTTCTGTTGTGGGTATAGAGGCTAAGCTCAGTTATCTGTAGACTCTGCCTCAGCTGCCGGGTCCTCAGGCTGAGGGCTCTGAGGAGCAGGACTCTTCAAAGCAGGAGTGCATGTAATGGGAATCACTCTCTCGTTGCTCACAGCATTAGCCTCTTTGGGTGCTTGTATCTGTAGCTGGCCATTATTTAAAGAGCAGGTCACCATTTCAGGACTCACACCATCAGGAAGGTCAAACTCCTGCCTAAATTCTTGGCTTCTGTACGAGTACGATCCTTTCCCATCATCTTGCTTCTTCTCCGTCTTGCCGCTCACCCGCAACTTCCTGCCCACTTGTTTGACGGACAGCTCCTCCGGAGAGAAATCCTTCGTATCTAGTGTCAGTGCATAGTGGCTTCCTTCCTTTCCGAGCTGGAATGAGATGGGTCTGAAAGTGGTCATGGGTGGGACATGGTCAATCTCGTCAAAAATCCTTTGGTGCAGGCGATCCATGAACTCCAGGTTGTGCCTCATCTCCTGCATGTGTCTCATCATCTCTTTCTCGATCTGAAAGAACAGAGGTCTTGTCTCCGGCCACAGGCTGCGCACTGGCCAGTGGAAGTCCATGAATGGGCTGAGATGAGGCTGAAATGTGCTTGGGCAAAGCATCTTTGGTGGATTTTCGGTGCTGTGTTGAGCTGGTTGACTTCGTCTGTGCTTCTGTCCCACTGAACAAGACTCGATGCTTTTATATGCTGCCTCAGAACATTCCAGTAACGCTCTGATATTAGCACTGCAGTATGTGTCAGCCTGTCGAAGAGCTGCTATGACTGAGCACTTGCAGTCATGTTCCAAAACAAGTCGGCTGTATTTTTGTGATCCATCTGTTAAATACCAGAGAAGTGCATCGTTGTTCTATTTACAGTGACCACTCATGGCACTCCAATGGGTCTGCATAACTTTCTATTAGGGGAAGAGGTTAATGCAAGAGGATGATATAAGGTTTTCCTTTTATATTAATAATTCTGGCTAATCAGGGTTACTCTAATAAATACTTAAATTTTTTCTGTTTGTGTCATAACTTAGGCTAGCTACTTCATATTCTGTCAGTAGTGTTTAAATTTAACTTACGAGGATTCTCACAAGCTTTCTAATCCTGCCCGGATTCTGAAACTGACACCATGCATTGGCAGCATCCCGGACGACGTCACCGCCTGAAATAGTTTCAAAAGGAAGGAACAAGTTGAATCTAAACAAACAAACGTATCATCACTTGGAGACTGACAGCCTTAGGAAGGAATTCATCTTTTTAGAATAACCATGACCTGTCTTGTCAAGGTTGATTTTTTTTTCTTACAGGATTTATACATAAACAGATTGTACAATTTGTATTTGAATGACAATTGTTGACATAAATAATATTTTAAATAACTTTTTAAATATACTACTGCTACAATTAATACTAAATAAATAAATGCCCCATATTAATTGAGATGTATGGAATAAAAAATAAATTAAAAAAATAATAATTTCTGTCACACTGCCAGGCTATTTAAGTCCTATTTATCTAATTTAACTTGCTAAAAAGGATGTTAGAATGGTGAATAATAATAATATACAATAGCCTACTAAACAAATTATGAGAAATGAATAAAAATAAATACATTTATTTATAAATAGCCTAATTACCCAATGTTAGGCTATTGAGAGAATATATGGATTATAAGCACTTCAAAAAACGTATTCTTAACAACGTAGGGCCATTAAGTGAACTGCTGAAATCGTTATCAAATATAGCCTATTGAATAATAATAATTAATACTTGTATGTTTATGATATGAAACCTGTATGATACAATATTTATAATTTACAAACTCAATTGTCAACTACATGAATATTTAAGTGAACAGCTAAAAAGGTTATTACAATTCTGGTGAGAAATAAAAGTCACAAAAGTTAATGGACATGTACAGTGTACTGACAGTACAGGGAGAATCATAAATCATCCCAGAACAGAGCCGAGCGCGCACAGACTTCCTCTCCTCTCCTGCGACTGAAGACAGAGATCCATTCAAACATGGTTCCTCCCGTACAGGTCTCTCCGCTTATCAAGGTACAGGTTCTATTGACCCTCAATCCCCTTTATTCTTATTCGTTAAAAAAAAAAAAGTATCACTATCAGCGACCTTCATTCATCCTCAGCGAATTAGCTCGTTATACATTGCTAGCACTACTTTGTTATCTTAGCTTAGCATAGAATGACTTGGTCAAACTCATAGTAGCTGTAGCCGGTGATAGCTAATCGTATTAGCTTAGCTGCCTATCCTCAGCACTGCAAGGTCAGGCATGTTAACTGAGTTGAAGATTACCACGACGTGTTGCAAATATACAGGCGAATGAACGTGTCAAATGTTTAAATAGAATGAGTAATAATGGGAATTGAAAATTGTACATGCCCCTGTGGTGAGATGAATGTTACAAAAATATAAAGATCCACCCCCTCCTGTAGTCACTGAATTAATATGAGGCCATGCACACTTATATGAAAACAGTATTTTATATTTGAAAATTTGAGTTTAAAATAGTTGACTATATTAATTACAGCATGTCACACCAGAGGACATCATTGCTGAATGTTTTTGTACCCATAAATGGACAGTGGTTTACATGCATTAACAATTAATTTCCTCATACTGTATGTACAATTGTCGTAGTAGGCTATTCAGTAAAGAATACATTTATAAAATATCACAGTGGCCTTTAAAGTGCTTGACAAGCTTACCAGTAAACAAACCAGCAGTCTTCTTTCTGATTTCAGACAGCAAGATGGTCAGCCTTGCTATTTGGATTAATTTATGGGAAGCAGAGATATGGTAAGTTTTTATGGTATGTATGTGCCGATATATCAGTGCTATAGATAACAAGAAATATGCAGTGGGAGTATTTATTGATTTAAAAAAGGCTCTCGATACAATCGATCATCATGTGTTAATCAATAAACTGGAAAAGTATGGTATCAGTTGTAGCCTATTAGATTAGATGAAAAGTTACATAAGTGACTAACCTCTTAAAATTTTAGATTTTTTTCTGATGATACCAATATTTTCTGTTCTGGTGAAAATCTGAAGCAGCTTTTGGAGGTGGGCACAGCAGAAATCAATAAGTTAAAAATATGGTTTGACTTAAATAAATTATCGATAAATTTAGATAAAACAGAACTTATGCTGTTTCGTAATCGTAAAACTGACACACAAGTAAAAGTAATGATTAATAATGTTAAAATAAAAAGAGTGTACGAAAATAAATTTTTGGGTGTGATTCTGGATCACAAAATCTGTTGGAAACCCCACGTCAAATATGTTAGAAAAAAAGTAGCGCGGAGTAATGGGGAAAGCAAGGCATGTATTGAGTTAAAAAGCACTTTATATTTTGTATTGATCACTTGTGTTGATTACTTGAATTATTGTGTTGAAGTATGGGGCAACACCTACAAAACCACCTTACAAACGTTATGTTTGATTTATCTTGTTCGATTGTGATTTGGTTTGGGTAGTTACTCGGGGTTGGTCTTGATAAGCCTAGGGCTTCTACCTATCCCTTTTCGAACTGGTTGATTATTATGCTACATTTTTTGTTGTTTTTGTTTTATTTTATTGATGGATATTTCATACGTGTTGCTGTTTTATATTTATTTATTTTATTTTAATTGTTCGAAATAAAGATTTCATTTCATATACGGTACGATATATCATGATAATAAACATGCACGATATTGAAATCGTAGGCACTTCAAACTACCATGAATCATTTCTTATTGCGAATTGTTTAGATTTTTAGAGTGCATGTTTAGAATACTTTTCCATCAACCGGTAAAAATGTATAGCCTAGATATTGAAAATGTTCAGATTTTTTTGTATTGTTCAATAACAATTTACAATAAGATTCTATTAGTGTTTGTATTTTTTTTATTGAAATATAAATCTGAAAATAAAAAATATAAAAAGGTTATATTAGTAACATTAGTTAATCTTTTTTTTTTTTTTTTTTTTTGATTGGGACAGTGCATGTTAATGAACAAAACATGCATGTAAACATGCCGGATTATAGCCGAGGGCTAATTTCCATCCGTAGTCCCACGGGCTAGAATCACACAGCTCACAAAAAGGCTCACAAAGACATTGCAGAATAAAATTTACATCTACAGTCAATTTATAATTTAGCTAAATCCTATATACAATATTCACACAAGACTATATTCAACTTTACAACACTCATCCATATACACATTAAAAAATAGAACAATTCAAGAGAAGAAGAAAAAAAAAAAGATAAAACATACTAATGTGTGCAACTTTGATTTGCCCATAGCCATTTCTTCAATTGGACCTTAAAAGAGCTATATATAGTACATTCTCTTAGTGTTAGAGGAAGACTATTCCACAGGTTCCCACCCCGGACAGACAGGACCGTCTGACCGAAGGTGGTGCGCCTGTGAGATATTATCACGTCTCCTCTGGTAGAGGCTCGCGTGGTCCTCAGAGAACTGTCTTTAAATTTAATAAAATCTTTCAGAGGTGGCGGAGCAAGAGAGTGAAGGACCTTGTAAATCAGACAGACCATTTTCAAGTTAATCATATTTTGAAAATCCAATCATTTATGTTTTTTTAGAACTTGACAGTGATGGTGGGATAACGTTTTTTATCTAATGTTTTTAATGCCTTTTTATATAGACTTTCTATGGTTAACTAATTCATTAGTTAACTTGAACTAACAATGAACAATACTTTCTAAAGCATTTATTAATCTTAGTTAATGTTAATTTCAACATTTACTAATACATTATCAAAGTTGTATCTGTTAATATTAATTTATTAACAGATAAATAATATGGAATAATATGGCTAAAATGAACTAACAGTGAACAGTTGTATTTTAATTAACTAACACTAACAAATAATTATAACTACTGTAAATTATTTACAGTTCTACATTTACAATTATCTACCGTTAACATAATGGGACCTTATTGGGTCACCTGTTGTTCTTTATAGTTCTTTTGCACTTTAATCTGTTAGAAACATTTGTTTACTTTATAAAAAATGTTGTATTGTTTTTGGTTTTGTATTAAAATATTCAGTTGTTTTCTTCCTCATTAAATTGTCTTTCTATGGTGTTTTTCAATCAATCTGCTCACCAGATTATCTGAAGCCCATTGCTGCCGAAGAAAGAAGGATTGAGGAGGAAGAGAAGAAACTCAGAGAAGAGCGAGAGCGCATTTACAAACAGCTTTCTGAAGGTCTGTAACCAGTTCTAAATAGGCGTGTGTGTGTGTGTGTGTGTGTGTGTGTGTGTGTGTGTGTGTATAATTCTAAAATATGACAAAATATATGGCATCAATATATGGCATTTTCTGTTAATTTCTGACTTTGGCATCTCAATGTGGAATTTTACATTAACCAAACCTGTGTAGAGTGAAGATACAGTATGTTGAAATGGTGTTTGATGAAAAAAAACTGTTCCCTTTTTTATTTTGTAATACATTAACAGCATCTCATGATGTAGCACATTAGAAAATTATAAATTTAACTTTGGGACCGAAGGTTCTTTTGAATTCTTTACCAAAATATTTAATGAAACAAATGCAAAGAAATGTTATTCATGGAAAAGAATTTCAGGAAATGCATTTCAACTTAGTTGATGATTTAGAGAAAGTTATCGGAGTTCTGTGTATGTGTGTGTGGCATAACTTAATGACACGTTCAGTAGTTATACAGGGTGTTAACTTATTTCTGTCCTGTTTTCCAATACAAATATCGAAACATCTTTGATACGTTTACTTGAAATGCAAATGTCTTTTTTATGATTTAACTAAGCGAAGTGAATTTATGCTTAAACCCAATAACAAATATCCACCAATGAGCTTTGAAGCCTTCCCTTTAAATTAAGTAGATTTTTCAAAGCCCGTTGGCAGATATTTGTTCTTGTTTTAAGCTTAACTCGCTTCATTTTGATCAGAAAACAACACTTCATATTCATTCATTCATACATGTCATTTTGTATCTCCAGGAAATGCATCTTGATTTAATAATCTTTAGACGATTGCATTTGAAAACAAGATAAAAGTACTGAAGAAGATACAGAAAAAGTTATGTCCGTATTTTAGTGGTGGTTGTTGGTGGTTTAGTGGTTGAAAAGGTATTCAAGCTACTGCTTTTTTGAAAAAATGAAGTAAAAAGTAATTGAAATCTGTCTGAAGTTGTATTTTCAAACTCTGAAATGTTGCTAATGCAACTCGTATTTCTCAGTAGGCATTTACATTTCGAGAAGATATTGACGTATTGTATTCATGAAATTTTCTTTAAGTTGGTCTTAAAAAGTTCTTGAAAAAGTCTTAAATTTACCTTCATAGAACCGGCAGAAACCCTAAATTCTCTCTCTTTTTTATTTCCACAGCAAACTCTGACACCATTCTGAAGTAAGTCTCCGTGACGTATCCATTCCAGCACCAAATGAGATGAATCACAATGAACCTAATTCTATTTTTCAATAAAGACAGAACTTAAAATGTTTTTGTACATTTTCTTATTTCCTCATTGCCATTATTTAGGTCATTCTGATTATATGCATCATAGGGATTTCTGCATAGTATTTCAGCAAGAAAATATTTTCATTTGTATGCACTATGTGCATCTAACAAAACAAGATCATTCTCTGAGAAAGTGTAGTATTTTTATTTTTTTGCATAACTTTGTATTTTTTTATTTCCGTTGTGGCATTTATAGAGGACGGACAATTGTATAACACGACACGACCATGGTTTAGCATAAATCCCAGGATTCAGGTCAAGCCAATACAGTACAAGTGCTGATTTTGCACACTTGCTACTTAGCTGCAGTGCTACACTTCATTAACTATTTAAATAAGCAAGATATATATTTGTTTAATGTCTCAATTCAGCTTTCAACATTTCTAGTGTATATCTGAAACCCAGAAAGCTACGAGTTTAAAGGCCCGTTCACACCAAGAAAGATTAACTATAACGATAACTGTATTAGCCTCCACACCAGAGGACGATAACGTTCTGTGTATTAAGTGCACACTGAGTTTTATTGTCTGCCACTTTAAAATGCTCAAGCTCTTTAAAGCAGGATGGAATATAATTGGCTGTAATTGTTTTTATCATTCATCGGAAAAAATCTCTCTGAAGTCTTGTAAGAATATTGTCAGAGGATGTATTGTGAAATGGAATAGGTAGGGATGTGTAGCTGTTCAGATAACCTTTGCAGATGACATCTAGGAAGGGAAGGGTGGAAACTGCTGATAGTTCTCATAGGATAAGAGGCTTTCTTATCGAATGAGTCACTGAGCAGATGTGTGAAGAGAATCAAATCCTTCTCAGATTACTATTACCGTATTGCTTTCATACTCTATCATTCACAAGTTTGAGATTGGTACGATTTTCTTCATGTTTTTGAAAGACGTCTCACCAAGTCTGCATTTATTAGATCAAAAAGAGAGTAAAAACTGCAATACTGTTTGTTTAAAATAACTTTTTTTTGTTTTAATATACAGTGTTTTAAATTCCTATGCTGAATTTTCAGCATCATTACTCCAATCTTCAGTGTCACATGATCTTTCAGAAATCATTCTAATATGCTGATTTAAATAAATAAAATAAAAACCAATATTAATATTTTCCTGGAAACCATAATGCTATTTTCAGGATTCTTTGATGAATAGAAAGTTCAAAAGAACAGCATTTCTTTGAAATGATAATCTAAGTACTATGTAAAAAACAAAAACACAAGTTCATAAAAATATATGCTTTAATTGTCATGGTATTGAGCAAACAAAGTGAAGCTTAACATTTTTACCAATTGAATTGAATCACCCATATTTGATGATGTGTTGTGGATGGTTGGAGAGCATCTTATTTTTTGATGATGAATCAAAATAATCAAATTCTTGTCAAAAAAACATGATGAAACTTGCTCTGCAAGTAAACAAGTCTAATAACCGGGCCCCAACTGTCAGATCTGACACATCAATTTAAACATCAACTTATCTACTGCCTGAAACTTTGCTACTTAAATTAAACCTTTATTATATGTGAATCAGAAGCAGCAGCTTTGCATAATAAGCATGTACAATTCCTTAAGTGCGCTAAAACGCACCTTCATAGTATTTATTTTAAAGCTATGTAAAGTCATACCTCATATTTATAAATAACTTACGTATATTGACACAATTAGATTCACAACCGATGTTTTCAAGATGTTTTATAGACAACCAGTGAAAGAGAAACTTGATTCCTATAAAAGTCAGACATAAGAGGAAAAACATTATGCCTGAATCTGGATACCTTTGTGAATTGAATCACAGACTTGTCAAGGTACAGTGTGATGACATGTCAGCTGAGAACTCAACAGATGAATGGTATCAAGGCCACTGGAATTAGTTTTCTCTGTGAACGCATGTCCCAACAGGGGAGAAACGGAGGAACGGGACATTGCTCAGTAAAACACACCCATGACAGCACTTGACGTAAATAATTCTGAAGGACAATTGCGCATTTCCTGTCAAAAATAAAAATGAATCTATAAAACAGCTATAACTTAAACTAAACTATAACTGACCACCACTGTATTCATATCTTGCTTACCAGAAGCTATATTTTATTGCAAACTAAAGTCTGTCACCTACCAAAGTCATCAAATTCTTACATTTAGCGACCTGACAGTTAGCTTCCAAACTGTACGATGTGATCACTTTTAGAGGGAATGAATGACATAAAAACTGCATATCACTCATATAATGGCCTTTATGTTCAGGGAAAGTAGCAGGTGACACTAAATGGAACATTATTATCTTTAAAGTACAATAACTTGTACGTAATTATTTGATTCCTTAAGTTTAATTACACACATGCGTGAACTTGCCGTGGACCTGCTTGATATTAAATAGCAACAGTAAGTAATTTATAGATTATGCAAATATTTTTGATTGGTTGGGGGATAAATCAGAACCATATTTGCAATGTTCACCTCTGAATTTTCCTGTAGTGCATTTAAGACTGCATTGTGATTAATTGAAACTGATTACCATCCAATGAAAATGCTTAAACCAAACACTATGACCCAAAGGAAACACAATGGAACAGTAATACTAACTGTAGGCAAGATCCAACGTGTGTTTTGGTTAGCAGGTGGTCTTGTGGCTTGCTGATAGCATATAATGCATTGATAGTGTTTTCCCACTCACTCTTGGTTAGATCCTTGGGGATCCTGGGGTTCAGGTTGCACGTAACAGAGGCTATAGGTTGCATCTTGAACTGCCCTGCCCTCTGTACGCTTGTCTTTTCTCTAGCAGATGGAGCAGGTCTTGGACCCTGAAGCTGGATTGGATTTTGCAGCTGTTGACAAACAAATACAAACACAGAATCCAAATTATAGAAATGTGTTAGATCATACAATATATGGCTGACAGGATGTGGACACTTTCTTGTAATTAACAGGATTGGCTATTCTAGTTCAGATCTGGGTTTTGTGAAGACCAATCAGGTTCTTTTGAGATGAATACATTTCTTGATGTTTCATTACATCTTCAGGTCAGATTTTTGCTGTCTGGGTTCTTTAAAGCTCCAATATATAGATGGTTTTCTAAAGAACTAGAGAATAAATATTAATAAAAGAAAATGATTTATTTTTGTGGAAGTCAAAGATATTTTTTATGTCATCAGGCTATAAAACCTTTATTATAGCAGCAAAGTGATGACCATCTCCCTTTTAATCTGAATATTTTTTTTAATTAAATGTTCAACAAGCACATATAGTTGTGTTTGGGTGTCCACATACTTTTGGCCATTTAGCATTGTCAGTGTACACTACTGTTCAAAAGTTTGGTGTCCCTAGGTTTTATTTATTTATTATTTATTCTGCAAGGATGCATTACATTTAACAAAAGTGACAGTAAAGACATGTTGTAATTAATAGTAAAATTACATTTCAAATAAATGTCTATTCTATTTCTATTCAACAAAGAATCCCAAAGAAAAATGTATCATGGTTTCCACAAAACTATTAAGGAGCACAACTGTTTTTAAAATTGAAAACAATAAGAAATGGTTCCTGAACACCAAATCCGAAGGATCTGAAGGATCATGTAACACTGAAGACTGGAGTAATGATGCTGAAATCTAATCACAATTTAGCATCACAAGAATAAATTACATTTCCAATGTATTCAAATAGAAAACAGTTATTTTAAAGTGTAATAATATTTCACAAGATTACAGTTTTACTGTATTTTTGGTCAAAGAAATGCAGCCTTAGTGACCATTAAAATACTTCTTTCAAAAGCATTTAAAAAAACTTAACAACCCCAAACTTTTGAGCAATAGTGAACATTGGTGTGCCAAATGTCAACCTGAAGGTTTCATCAAATTTAGTACAAATACAGTAAACGAAACTGAATAAAAGCTTAAGCAAAAGACTATCAAAAATTCAAACCGTTGTTGCCAGCTGCTTCCTGTTTGGCTTTAGTTGCCTCCTCCAATTCCTTTAGTTTCGACTCATATTCCTCCTGCCTCGCTTTCCAATTCATCCGGTTGTTCAGAATGCCATCATACATTGGCTGGATGTCCTTGTGGAAACGAGAGAACTCCTGTGGAATAATAAGAGAAGAGGGTTGCTAAATGATTCTTACTGACCAAAACTTTTTCGTTTTGTTTTTGGCATTAATTTCATGAAACAGAAATTGATCAGTCTCCTTCATTCATAAAGGTACCTTGTAGACAAAAGTACAGACAAAGTCGATAAAACCACACTGAAGCTTTGGCAGCTCAGCAGCTTTGTTCCTGTCCATCATGGGCTAGATTAGGTGAAAAGATAGAGACCAAATTTTTTTTTAACCAAATGTTTCCAAGATGGCCGCTTTTCTAGTAGAATTACCACCAATATTAGAATGGCAAATTTTGTGTGAAAACAAACCGGTACTCACGATGGGCTGTTGCTCAAGAACAGTCCTCTCAAGATCACCCTGCTCCCAGAATTCAGCTGCTACAGAGAGGGCAACCTAGGATGGGACACATCACGCTTTGTATATTCCAGAGAAGCAAAAGAGAAGTTATTCTTCAGTTGACATCTCCTACCTTGCTCTGCACCTCCCATGGTTTCGTGATAGCTGAGAGGTCACACGCTGTCATCATCATCGCCCTGTCGATTAATAAAAATATGAAAAAATTAAAAGCACAAAAGGATTCTTTTTAAAATATTTATTTTGCCAAAATGCCTAATGTAGCTATAAATGGAAACACTTACATTACGATTTCTTTCCTTGTTGTTTCAAGGGACATGAAGTCCACCCATTTTTTCTCCTCTTCATATGTCTCAGAGAGATCCACAATTTTCTGAAACATTGTCCTCTTTCTTTTAGGTAGAGAAAAAAAGTTGAGCGGAGTACATTTCTGTTTTAAATTTAGTTTTTAATTCTTTAAAAATGAACAGCCAGGGTCACTATGAACTGTAATTGTATAAAAAGCTGCATGACAGCATATGAGTTTGAAACAACATAATGATGAGTAAATCATTTCATAGTGGCATTTAAAACATTCCATTGTTACATATTGTAACTTACTTGAAGTACAAGGCAAGATCAGTTGCGATAATGGCAATATCAATGAGGTGGAAGACATGCTCTGTTTGTCTTCTGTTGAGGTTTTGGAAGATGTTTAATGACTAAGGAAAAACAAATATGTAAGTATCAAATCAAATTAACATGGAAGCTTACATTCTGGACAGTTTGCTCATACCTCATCGCCAAGCAAGAATTTGCCAAAATCCAAGTGATGCCTCTCTAGTATGGAGGATCCATGCAGCTTGGCAAGAGGATTTAGGGACCTAACCACACAAAATACAAAAGTAATGATGATTATTATTATTATTATTAGAAGCAATAGTAGTACAAGTAGTAGACAAGTATTAGTAGTTTACTGACTTCACTTGGTAGAGATTATTCGTGCCTCTGTGGTCGATATCATGCAGGAAGCCAGCAGTGATCATGGCCATCACCTCCAAATCTGAGTAATACCTCTTCAGTTTGCCTGTCTGGCTCCATAAATACAAAAACAAATATTCTCATTAAGATTTTATTATTTTGAGTATGTGTTTTAGTGAACAAACTCCATCGCACACCTGCAGGTGATAGGTGCGTCGGATAATAGGACCAAACAAGTTTGTCGTTTTAGCAGATAAGGAACTCCCGCACACTATCGTTACTTGCAATTTAAAATGAATGTTTATTAACACACAACGTTTCGGTCACACGACTTTCATCTCCTGATGAAGGTTGTGAAGGTTGTGTGACCGAAACGTTGCGTGTTAATAAACATTCATTTTAAATTGCAAGTAACGATAGTGTGCGGGAGTATGTGTTTTAAAAATGTGTCATGAACAACAAAGTCAAAATGATCAAATATATTTGTCTGAGCAACCTAACTGGGCATGAGTTTGGGCAGGGCTATCCGTCTGTCTAACTAAATGTGTTTTAAATATTTACTTAAATGAAAAATACATTTTGTTTGGACCCTAAACAAGTGCTTCTATAGCTCACTACACTAACATCATGGTTTAAAATGAACTGAAAACATCAGATGATAGTGGCTTCCAATTGCATAAATGTAAATGCAAGCTGAGCAGGTCATACCGTGAGTAAAGTGAACATGGTTTGCCCAACATTGAAGCCATGGCGCCAGTTGTGGTAGGTGATTTTCCTGTAGCCTTTGCTGACTGAGTACATGAATCTCACTAAAACCTAATTAAAGCAGATAGCAGCCATTTAACATATTGTTTTTATGAAATCAAGTGTTTTTGTCATCATAAACATGAAAATGTACCTCCTGAGGGATCTGAAACTTTCTAACCACCCCAACTTCATAGTACATCTGGATCCCACACATTACAAGCTGCAGTTCAGTGCAGTCAAAGTCTGAAAAATGGAAGGCGTAGATCTCAAACTTTTTTGGGCCAGGCAGCTCTTTTTTCTGCATGAAAAACAACAAACAAAAAAAGTCAGACAGTGCATAACTTTTTGACAACACAAAACCAAGTATTTAGAATAATTTGAAGAATGGAATATCAGCTGAAACGCTGTAACTTGAACATCCTTAGCATATTAAGAGAGTCACAATAGACATCTGTAATGTTATTGCTAATGGTTTCCTATTAAAGGCGACTTTCTTTGTCTAATTTATCTGAGAACGTTGGGATCAGCATGTACCCTGATTTCAAAAATCTTGAATTAATAAGATAAAAGGAACAGTAAACAGTACCAGAATCTCCAAAAGCTCGTCCTCCTCACAGTCTCTTGGCTCTTTGTCAAAATATTGTCTTGTTTTCTAGAATAGTAATACCAAACAGAACAAAAATCAATTACAATCAATTACAGTACAATACAATAAATGAAGTCACATGGAACTTACAAGGATATTTTGAATTTCATCATCTCGACATTTGACATGGTAAAGCACCATGTCCTGGGCAATGTCCTTCCTGTTCTCCAGCCTATTAATTTTGTCGTAGGTGTCCGTGTTGAGGGCCGACCAGCCCAGAAACTGTGTCAAGGCCTATCAAGACAACAACGCATTGTTCCATGACTCAACAAGTCAGTCGTGACCCATCTCTGTCATTCTACCAATCAATTGATCAATTTTACCTCCATGAGTTGTTCATCATGGTCATCAAATGGTTTGCCATCCTTCCTGTTGTAGAAAGTTGCAACCCCAACAATTTCTTCTTTTTTGTTGACAATTGGCAGACACAGCACATTCTTTATGGTCCATCCACTGCTATCCAGAGCTTCTTTCTACAGAAGCACAAAGTGTTATTACTGCAATTCAAGGCAACTTCAACCATTAAACATGTTTTAGATAGCAAAACATATCTACCTGAAAGTTGAACATCTCCTCTGATGCTGCATTCATGATGTTGCAAATCTGGAGCACACAATAAAAGTCTATATATAAATATATATTTACTAAAAAAAAAAATCAAGCTTAGTTTGTTCCCAAAATAATAAAGGAGTAACTTACTAATCCATTTTCTGCTACATATGTGGGCAATCCACTAGACAAAGCCCAATGATCTGGAGTTGGATTTCTGTGGGGGGGAAAAAGAGAGAGAATGTCTTTTTGTTTTATAATGCCATTTCTTAAAATGCACACTTTGGATATAGGACATCAGAAAAAAGGCTACTATAAGAAAATAACAAAACTTACGGTATGACCTTGATGTCCTCTTTTCCGTGCAAAATATAATCAATAACTTTGTAGAAAATTACTTCCTAAGTGAAACGAAAGATGAAAATTTGATTTTATCAGCATTTTAGAGGCAGAATTATGAATTTCTGTCATAATTTACTCATGTCATTCAAACCAAGTGTGATTTTTTTGCAAAAATGTCCAAGCTGCTCTCTTCCATATAAAGAAAGTGAATGGTGACCACAGGTGTCACTGTTTGGGGAAAAAAGCAGCTCGGACATTCTGCTAGATTGTTCCATTAAAAAAAAAGTAATATGGTTTGCATCATTGGCATGAGGGGGAGTAAATGATGAAACGCTTTTTTGGGGATTTTTGGCTGAACTATCCCTTTAATTTGAAATATGAAAAATGCAGCCTACTCTTCCGTCTGGAGTTACAGGGCCCGAATAAGGTGGCTGCTCTCCCATCAACACTGGCCAAATATCAAAGAACTCCTGCAAGAGAATAAAACCACCAGGTCAGACTTGGAGAGAAACAGGACAGACTGAAGCCTCTAAATTAAGCATGTAGCCTTTGTTCCTCTCAGCAATTATAGTGATTGACGTACCTTTTCCTTGGTCATGTCCAGCAGGCCCACAGAGTACCTGTCACAGTTGAGGTAGGCTCGCACGGTGTACAAAGCTTTGTGAAACTGTCGTTCAATGTCTGTGAGCTCTTCAAACACCTTGTTAGCTGACCACAACAGCAGCTATGCATGAAAAACATAAAAAATGCATTAAGAACCATATCTTTTTCTATTCATTTTTAACAATTTCACCAGCCAGTGTTTGCAAGCTTATGCAGACTGACCTGTCCTTTACGTGTTTCACAGTTATGAAGGTAGCTCAGATGAAAGATCTTCAGGTTCAGAGAGCCAACTTTCATATACTTTAAAAAAAGCTTTGAGAAAAAGAGGCATATTTTGAAAACTTTAAAGAAAACAACATAATGCCAAGTATGCTTAAATGTCTCAGTAAATGCCAAGTACAGTATGTCTTTAGTGTACAACATTTTATATACAGTAGTCAACATTTGAAGTGGATCAAAAACCTTTCATCAAAGTTATACATGAATTTTGAACAATAACCGTTCTTGTCTCAGCACAACTTTGATTCACTTTTTTGATCCACTTCAAATATTGACTACTGTATATACATTTTTTTAACTCTTAAAGGGGAACTATTAAGACAAAATAGGACTCTCATCGATCTGAAGTTTGCGCACGAAGCGTTGGTATTAACCCATCTTTCAGAATCAACCTTTTTGAAAATCCAGCGTTAAAAAGGCCCTTGTTTGTGAAGCAGTCCGGAGCAAAAATTATTGGCACAAACGTATGACTTGAGCGATTTTCTTCGGGACATTTCCTTCGAAAATGAAATTTAACCACAATGTCCTCAGTGACTCAGATGGCAGGTGTCTATGGAGACTCTTATGTGCATTGGAACATCCCAAAACACAACAATAGTAATGCCTATTTGGCACAGACATTGTACAACTCCAGCAGCAACAGCGAGGATACAAAAATGGAGGACTTTGTGCTTCTCACTCAGGGCTGTGTCTATGCTAATAGGGCAGATGGCCACCGGCTGTGGGCGGGGCTTATCCCTACAATGACGTCATTGTAGGAGGGAATCTGAATCAGCGAGTTCGAATAGACTGCTTTTGATTTATGGGAAATATAAAAAATGAGTGAGTGGATTTTTACCATTAAATGCTGGTTGCTCTTACACACTGTGGACACATCAGTGTTCAAACACCTCATAAAAGTGAATTTTGCAAAATAGTTCCCCTTTAAGTCAGATAGACTCAATGCAAAAGCAAACACGTATTACCAGGCATTATAGAAAACAATATATACTGTTTAAAAAAAGACAAAACATTTTTTTTAAATTAAATTTATTGTAAAAATTTAATAAAATTCTTGTCTTTTTTTTAACAGTATATATTGTTTTCTCATATAAAATCTAACTTGTAATGCAAAAAAGTTTATTGAAAGTTGTGCTTGTGCTATCTGTACTCTGTGACATTCAAACATTTGTTTTGAGGCCACTGTATTAATAATAGGTGGTGGACAGAAAAGGCAGACAGACAGACACTTACATCCTCATCTTCATCTGTGAAATGGGGTCCAGTAGTCTTGTTGACTGCCATGATGATGGCTACTATGTCCTTGCCGTTCATAATGGGCGTGGCCAAGATGTTGCGCGTGGTGTATTCAGTAAGTTCGTCAACGAATGGGCTGAAGTGACTATCCTACAGTGAAAGCAAAGTTAGTTATGTCACACACATTGCACACTGTCCCCACACATTTATACTTGTATTTATCACTCAATGCAAATTGTCGTAGGAACTTTGGATTCAAATTTGTTTTCTCATGATGTTAATTAACCACAATATCTCATCCACAGATGAAACGCGTATATTAGAAAATAACATCTTTAAAAGACTCTTTTTACTGATATACTGATAACCGACTTTTAATTGTGGCACTAACTTCACATTTATCTGACAATTAATTATTGCAAATGGATTCATTTCTTATGGATATTAGAAAGAAAATTAAGTGTTTTCGCCCTTGTTTAACAAATCAAAATAATTGTGTAGATGCCATAACCCAAACAACATACTGTAAAAATTATTAAATGAACAATCTTTTCTCTCACTACTGTGAGGAGATTTGGTCATTACATAAATGCCACAGGTAAAATAATCCTTCATGCTGGACATAGGTCATGGTGGCATATTGAAATAAATGGGATTATGTCAAGAGGATTTGCAGAGCCTCAAAATATGACCATAGCTGCAGTCTAATAATGTATAATAAAGTAATTAGACTCTTTCAATCAAGTTTTACAAAGTGTGTTTGATCTGTGTACAGATGTTTCAGAGTGGTTCGTACCTGTGTAACATCCTTCACATTGACAGTCTTCTTGGTTTGAGCCACATGTCCTACTATACCCACGTCCAGAGGGAAGACGATCTCAGAGTCTGGAGCCACCACACAGTCATCGAGCTCAGAATCTTTATTAACGTTGAAGAGACGCGTAGCCAGCTCAGCGACGCCGTTCCGTTGTCGATACATGAAGAGGCTACATCGGTCGGCATGGATCAGAGCGCTGATCCTCTGCAGAATCTTAAAAATCACCTTCTCCATATTGACGTTCTCCTGCATGTCTGTAATGAGATCGTAGAACATCGCTCCCTCTTCTATCGAGCTTATGGCCTTAAAACTGTCCACATCCACTTTCGACTCCGGTATTTGCATGATCGAGGCCACGGCACCAGGTTTGAGCTTTTTGTCAAAATAGCTCCTGGCAAAATCTGGATTTCCATCCAGGAACTTCTCCACGTCTTCCTTTTTGACACTCATCGTGGGATCTTCTGGCCCAGTCCCAGTGCTGGCAGGTAATGGCCAAGGAATGAGAGTTCAAATGAGTTTTCAGGACAAAACAACTGAATATTTACAGCATATAATCCTCAAATGGTTGAGAAAAAGAGAAATCGTGAGATGAGACGCCTGCCACCGCAGGGGCAACCCGTGTCCAATCTAACTGTCATCAGCAAGGTGTTTTCCTAATAGTGTTGAAGGTGAATCAGGATCTGCTCTAGTAAAACTGATCAGGTGACCTGCATCAAAGCCTGAGCCCACAGCTGAAACTGACCAACGTCCTCCTCTGAACTCTCCTCTGCTCTCTGTGTCCAGGGAAAAGAAGAGGTGCTCTTAACAACAGTTTTAGAGGAAAAGCAATAAACATAAAGTATGAGTGGTAATGCACAATCATATGCTTTGTTCCTCTTTGTGTCTTCTCCCAAAAGCCTGGCCTTTATGCTACAAGCTCTTTAAGTTCTTATTAAAAACACACTCCTTATTACTAAGCCCTATTTAACCAGGCCACTAGCTGATTATCTCAGCACCCCAGTTGTCTTCTTGCTCAGTGTGACTGATGCAATGGGAGCCGTGAAAGGGATTTATATTATGCATTATTATTATAATGCATTATAATATTGCGTTACTCCCCAAACAAGTAACTAACTGAGTTACTTAGTTACTTTTTATGGATTGTAATGTGTTGCGTTACTTTTTCTCATCTGGGCTGGGCTTGCTTGTTTGCTTTTTGGTAACATTTTAGCAAATGTATAGGCCCTTTCACACCACTAGTTAAATGAATAAGCCTCTGGCTGAAGGAAATCAAGCAAATTCACGCCTATATAGTAGAGGCAAACAAACTGTTTTTCCAAAGTAATTTTTGCTTTTTAGTATAATGGAATTGGATCAAAGGTCAGCAGCAAAGACATTGGTTAATAAAGTGAGATACATGAACTATATTTATGTAATTTAACATTTAATTATTGCAGATTTGCATAATATTCTGAGTTTTTATACATTTTGAGGAATACTGAATATGGTTTTGTGCAAGATGAGTAAATGCATGCATTTAGTCTACAACTATAACCATCATGTTTAGACAGTGCACACAATGCCTCTGCTCCTTGCTCTCGATTTCACTCAATATGGGGACAGGAGAGCTGTCAGTCAATAACGGGAATACAAAGTAACTTGCATTACTTATTTGAAAAAGTAACAGATATTTTGTTGTAAGTTTAAAATTAATGTGTAACTTTACTAGTTACTTAGAAAAAAGTTATCTGAATACGCAACTTGACTAAATTCATCTAAATTAAAAAAAAAGTTACAATAAAACCAGCAATTCTTAAAAAGAGTCAATATCTGTATTGCATCATAATTCTATGAACACCTCATTTTGTATGGCAGTAACATGATAAGCTTGTGAGTATATATGTGTGTGTGTGTTCTCCAATATTGAACATATATATTTACCAAAATAAAATAATAAAAAACTGACAAATTATGTTAGTAATAAATTACTGAAAGATGTGGGTCTAGATGGAATAACGACACAGTCTTATTATAAAATACCTATAATCTTTTGTTCAGGTAAAGTACATATCTATATAAAGGCCTCATATCCATCTTAAGCAAAAGGTCATGAGGATAATCAGCATATTAATAGCTCCATACAGTGCGTGCACAACACAAGTCACAGCTTGTGAATACGGAAGGTGAATACTGGTACATTTCTATTGTATAGCTGAACCCAGCAGTGTAGAAGCTGTACATGATTATTAGTCAAATGTATCCAGCTGTCAGTTAGTTGCCCAGGTACACAGGCAAACTAAATCAGCCTGTTAAACAAAATGCTGCTTCTTTGGAGAAACTTGGAGGTTTCAACTGGAGTCAACTCTCAGTACCGTCTACAAGGGTGACATCAAACCCATAACCAATAGGATTTCATCAGCCAACATATTGATATGGGTAACTTGCTTCTATGTACAAATTTCTTTATTGTGTTAATGTTTGTTTGGCCTTGAAAATTATATGCAAGACATTTGTATCCTTTGACATGACAAGCAACACGTTTTATAAGTAAGTTTCTACCGTCCTGACCAACATAAGGGCAGTAAACATAAAACCTGAATCCAGACCTGAGTGAATTTTGCTTTAGTTCTTTTGTTACTGTACCACCTAGTGTTAAGCATCAGTAATGTTTTTGCTGATAAGAATAATGCCATACAGGGACGAAAACAAAACAACAAAAATTATTGAAAATTAAAAACAAATTCTCAAGCCCTGGTAAATAAAAGACCTCAAGAGTCAAGACTAAAAGGTTTTAAAGAATCAGAAGACAACATAAAGTGTTTTTTGTAGTCTGAATGCAGCTTTTGTCACTACCTAAAATGCCCACAAGGGCGCAGTAGACCATAGTTTGACTCATTTCACCGAACTCATCTGAACTTGCTTTTCTTTCAAGCGAAAGATGTTGCATTTGTGTAGCCTACAGTTTGACTGAACGCAACTGATCTCGACTTTTTCCTCAAATGCGGTCCTTGGATTGACAGAGACTGGATGGGAGGGGGGTGGGGGGCTGCCTGTGTCACTGGGTCTTTAAAACTTGAAAAAATTTATAAATATGACACAGTCGGAAAGTGCTAGCTAGCCACACATGTATTTGTTAACCTGTAGCTAACACAGATCTTTAAAAAAAAACGTATTCTCTAAACTGGAGCATGAAACAACAGATGTGATTCCAGAAAACTAGTCTAATCTAGTGCTTCAGCTAATTGGAACATGTGCATGGTCAGCACTTGTGTATGAATTGTGTACTTGTGTATGCCTTTGTTTGAATAGTTTCATAGATTGGCCAGGAGAAAACCATGAGAACATGGGGGATGTGTGGGATTAGGATCAGGGCTTATGGGTTGAGGTTCACGACAACAAACAAAACAAAAGGGCTATAGATGCATTTCTGTGTGTGCTAAAGCTGAAGGAAACAGTTAGCAGGAATTGAGGGTATCTACTGAGAAACAATATAATGTGAAAGGTTTAGTCAAGTTAGAAGTAATAGTTAAACAGCAATTGTTAAAGAGCAAACAATATGTTACACTTTCTGACCTGTTAAACTTCTTAAAGGGATACTCAATCCCAAAACATTTAAAATGTTGCTATTATTTACATCATCCTCACATTCCAAACCTGTTTGACTTTCTTTCTTCTGCAGAACACAAATGAAGATGTTTTAAGGAAATAATATAACCAAACAACATCAGAGCCCACTGACTTCCATTGTATGACAAATATATCTCAAAAATATCTTATTTTCCATCTGAAAATAAATCATACAGTTTTGATGTTTTCCCCCATAGTTCTTACACCTGTTTAAAGGTAAATGTGCTCCACTGCACAAGAATAACAACAACCAGGGACAAACAATAAAACATATTCATAGTCTTCTTTGCCATCTGTTTACATAGTATATATAGCAGACGGCTTGAGAACCTGTGGCCATAAAAAGAAGTAAAGGTCTTTAAAAAGAAGTGTACTAATCTCTGTGGAGCACAACTACAAATAGATACCATTGAACACTGTCTGGTGTGCCAGGAGAGGTTAGCCAGGTTAGCCATCTCTCATCTTTAGGCACAGCATCAATAAATGGATTAGGATTCAAATTATGGCAACACTGTTGAGTTACTTAAAACAGTATCTATGCATTATGTAAAGGAACCCGTCAAGCATACTGGCAACTGTATGGATACATATTAAAGTATGTTGCCTAGATCACCCCACCTGAGAGCGGTCACTGTGATTTTGCCATATTTTGTTGATCCGGAAACAACATTCCTGTCCGAAAACTTAGTCCTTATCCCTACCCCTAAACCTACCAAACCCTACCCATAAGTTATCCCTAAAATGTTGATCCAGGAACATGTTGCACTTGGTGGAATCACGTTCACCACCTAGGAGCAAAGTTTCTTGAGGTCACGGTAGCATCTGAGCCAAGAGATCTCAGTGCTGTAGTGTGGCCAGTGGCCAACCAATCCTAATTCTGCTAATTCAGCAGATTTTGGCCACAGATTATGCAGATATGCATGGGAAGTAGTCCAAAGAACAGTTCAGAAAAGACTTCTGGGGTCTTTTCGAACTAGACAAATGTTCAGCGATCATATTTTACAATAAATGCATTCTTCAAAATCAAACTGTCTGGCTAAGTATCTTAAAACACAGACCTAGGGCCAGATTTACTAAACAGGGCAAATTAGCGTGAGAGCGCAATTCCAAAATAGTGCCGATGGAAGTGGAAATGTCTGCGCATGATCTACTGATGAACTTAAAGAACACAAATTAAAGAACACAGACGCACATGCATTTCCATAATGACCAACGCAATCGACCAGTTAGCGTCTGGTTTAAGACGTGCTTTTTTGGGCAGTAAATAATGTCGCAAAACCCAGTAAATTGACAAATAGTTTTTTTAACGGCCAAAGAGAGTTTGCGTTGGCGTAAATCTGGCCCCTCGACTGTTAACAGTGATTCCTACAAACAAAACTGTGGTAACGGTTATGAATCTCGGGCTAACAGAGCTACCAATAAAGCTGGTGTGTTTTGTGTGATGCTTGTTAAGTGGCCACGATAACAGGAGACAATAACAGCAAATAATTCAATGGTATTTTATTTACTTATCCATTTCTGATGGTGTAGCTAGTAAATTGTACTATATATATACTCTTTAAATAAATAAATCTTTTCATCGAACTTGTTAATTGATTACTATTAAAATGTATGGACACTTCAAATCTTTAGACAATTTTATAATAGAGTTGAATGATGAGGGAGAGTCTGTACAGCATCTTAATGAATAAATATGGAACAGAATAGATAATGTATAAAACATTTATTGTGTTCAATGACATCATAGATATACTAGGGTAAATAAATATTATATAATCTTGATTTTGTTTGCATACGCTCCTCTTAAAAGCTGATGAATGTGAAATGAATGAGATCACACCACACAAATCTACCACAAAGAGCCAAGTACATTACATAATGGATTCTCATAATGAATAAAGCTGCTTCCGTAGTCAAGTCCATCTCATCAAATTGGCACAAAGCCACTAGAAGCTTATTGTCATCAAGATAACATGCTAAATCAACAATCACAATCCCTCCGCCACAATTTTTCTGGCCTTGTTTTCTGGTTATTGGACATTTAGTGCATCTTGCATTAGCTAAAGCTTGTTCATTTTGAAAACACATCTGTAGAATTATACTGGAGTGGAGTTACAAATAAATGTATCTTGCATTGTTTCTCTTATAGTTGATATTTTAACATTACAGACATCAACATACAGGACATCAAGGACTTAGATTTACACTTGATATGAAAAAAAAATCAACCATCCTTAGTCTGCAACATTCCAGCTTCACTTAATAATCTGTTAAGAGATGATATGGACCATAAATATCACGTTTAAAAAAAAAAGAGAATATATACAAGAGTCTATCATGAGTTGTAATCTGTGGAGGAAGACCTTTATTTCATAAATCTGTTTTTCACTTTACAAAATGACCAGGAACCTAATAGCATTACATAATACAGTAGGTGTTTAACTCAATTTCACAAATAAAGCTTCTTTCAGCCACCTATTCCCAGATGTTTTTGATTTATTTATTTAGACAAAGTCTTACTATATTCCACTTAGTTGCATAAAGCTTTTTTTGTTTTTATGGCAAGCATGGGAGGGTTCAACCGAGAAGCCAGATTACAGTGAGGATTTCTACAACCGGATTAACCATAGATTTAAGAACCTTATTTAGTCACAAGAAGTGAAAATAATCAATAAGCCTGTCTGTAGAGATGGTATAAAAGGGCTCTTGCTCAGTGTTAGACAACACAGCCTTGTGGAGAACCCACAGAGAGATCCTACACCACCGAATCCTTACTATTGGTCACTCCAAACAACAACAAAACAAACAGGTAAGATCTAGAGTTTGTATGTAGGTCCTCGGGGTTAACTAACCTGCAGTTCACACTGTTATGAAAAAGACTGTTAGGAATAGCTACTGAGCTGATTAGCTTTGCATCACACTGCTTCACCTGTGCTTTCCTTCTCCGCTGCTCAGTATGGAGTACTATAAGTTTGCCCTGCTGGTGGTTTTCCTGTCCTACATTGAGCGTTGCTGGTCTGTCTCCTGCGTTGTGGACAGTTTTATAGTCAAGGACGACTTTGACCCCAAGAGGGTATGTAGTATGCTATTTTATGATCTCGGTGGAGATAAACATTTGCTCATTAATAATGTTGACCGGATGACCTGACCTGCTGTACTGTACCTTGTAGTATGCAGGCAAATGGTACGCTCAGCAGAAGAAAGACCCAGAGGGACTCTTCCTCCAGGACAACATCTCTGCAGAATACACCATTGATGACGATGGCACCATGACTGCCTCTTCAAAGGGCCGCGTAACTCTTTTCGGGTTAGTGGAAAATCTGAAAGTATGAGTGTAATGAAGCATTCAATTTCGATGACTGATTCATAAACCAAGTTTAATATATGGCAGCAATTAGCTACGTCACATGCTAATGCTAACCCTGCTGCTTACGGATTCTGGTTTGATTCAAAAATCAAGTTTAAATATATGACAGAAATCATGTCACGTGCTAATGCTAATCCTGCTGCTTAAAGATTCTGGGTTGATTCAGATATTACGTTTAAATATATGACAGCAATGGCATCACAAAATGCTAATTCTGCTTGCGTATTTTGGTTTGATTTAGAAATCAAGTTCAAAAATGTTAGTGGTGATGTCACGTGTTAATGCTAATCCTGCTGACTCTTTACAGATTCTGGGTTGTGTGTGCTGACATGGCTGCCCAATACACTGTACCTGACCCTACCACTCCTGGCAAGATGTTCATGAGCTATCAGGGCTTGGCTAGCTATCTGTCTAGTGGAGGTCAGAAGACATGTATATTATCACATGTTTACCCACTACTGTCACATGTAATACTTGACAAATGTTTTATTGTTTATTCTTAATAAAGGTGACAACTACTGGGTCATTGACACCGACTACGACCACTATGCTATCACCTATGCTTGCCGCACTCTGAAGGATGATGGCACATGCGATGACGGCTATGCCCTGATCTTCTCTCGCAACCCCCGTGGCCTACCTCCTGCAATCCAGCGCATCGTCCGCCAGAAACAGGACGAGATCTGCATGACTGGCCAGTTCCAGCCCGTGCTGCAGTCCGGTAAGTTCACGGACAGAAGTCAGGCTCTCAATTTAGCTGCAAGACAACAAAAGTAGTCGTATTAATTCAAGTTAAATATGCAGATAAAGATAGAGTTCGGATTTCTCTGTCTGATTTCTCTCATCTCTCGTTTTACAGGGGCTTGCTAAGCTGTTAGAGGAAACAAAGATGGATTCCTTTAGCATGCTGGCAAAAGAAGAGTCATCCACTGTCATTCCATTACAGTGCTGTAGAGATGCATATGTGTATCAGGGAGACATCAAATCAATTAACTTCTTATCTCAAGGGAGTCAAGTATTGTGTTTTAAGTGTCTGTGACAATAAATATTTTGTAAACAAAACTTATTTTAGTCATTTTTTATAGAATTTACAGGGGTGGGTGATTGTGTTTTGCTTTGCATATCACTGACATCGAAGTGAGTCTGGTCAAGGATATTTTTACAGATTACTCAAAATTTTTAAATGGATACAGTTTGAATGCCCCATTCAAATTGAAAGATACATTCAATTCCAGCACATTTGCACTGATAACCAATGCCAAGAAAAACAATCAACATATTTAAAAAAACAACAACAAAGGACAAGAAATATTTCTGTAACATAATAGAGATTATGGGAAAACGTACACATACACATTTAGAACATTGTGATTAAAGCAAATATAAATGAACATACTTCCCTGTTTTAAAAAGGGAAAACGTCTGCAGAAGTTCATGGGATCTAATTGGGTAAAACTGGACAAGTGTTGTGTAGACAAAAGAAGATCAAGTTTTCCTTTACACTGTAAAAAAATATTTTCATGATTTGCTATCACAACTTTTTATCTTGTGTCAAATCAACAATTAATGTGGTTCAGAAAACATCATATATTGAGTTTCTATTTATTAAACCAATCTCACTCATTGTATTAACTCAAAATTTAATTTAAATGAACTCAAACTTTTAAGGCTTTTTTAATTTGTTAAAAGTGTACTAGGCTTTAGTGCCGTCTTCCTGTAACTGACATTATACAACTGTTTGTTCCAAACGAATTAAATGCATATCAAAGTTTAATTCAAAAATTGAGAATGGACAAATGTTAAGAAATTACAATTACATATCATATACGGTACTTACAATATCATTATTGCATATACCCTTCTATTTTCTATTATACTATTATAATTATATTTGCAGCAAAAAAAATGTTTGCAAAGATATTTGCATTCCTAACAGTAGCCTATTTACAACATTTTATGTAGATGCGTTTTTCATAGTGATATGAATTCAAGGTCTATCAGAAGATCTATCTTTCAATGTTAATTTCAGGAACCGGTGTGTGTTTTGCTGAGCAGTAACAGTTAATATACAGGTATAGTCAATGCAACTTCACCTGTATGAACTTTATTACATGTTGGGTCATCCGAGGTCTTGTCAATTTATCTACAATAGGTTAATACCCTCTGAAAACTGTTCTTATTATGACTGTCTGCCGCTAAGTATTCTCATGCCAGCTGGTGTCTTGGGGACAGGACAGATTGTCTGTACTGAGCCAAGTCTCTGCTAGAGAAAGTCAGGGTTAATGACATAAGTGGCTTTTAAAGCCTGATGATGTAAGTAAACTAGATGTAGAGAAGTCCAGACTCAATGGAAGTCTGAATTAGTTCTCTGAATGTAATTCAATAAAATGTAAATATTTACATATCAACACAGCTCCCTCTTTTGGTTATAACGTGCATCATCATGCAGCAGCTACATTGAAACATATTTTAAAAATAAACATTAAAATAAAATAAAAAAACCTAAAAAATTACATTTTGATAATGCCAGCCAAAAATAACCAATTTGATAGCAAACGCTTACATTTTCTAAAGACTGTCTCTGGAAACTATCTATACAACTGTTGTCACGAAAGTGCAGACATGTACACATTTTAAAAACATTGTGATAAAAGCAATGAGTAACCATGTATACTAATGTCCCACCATTCATGAACATTAACAAAGTGGCAGAACGTCAGCAAATTTCAATGACCATATACTGACCTATTTTTAAAAGATGATTAACTTGGGCTCATGCTTTGCTTTGTTAATGCTGTGGGATTTTTTTATTTTTTTTGAAAGGCCATAATGAGTCTTGCTACGCAAACACTGAATCTTTGCCATTAGTATAAGCAGGGTTTAAAATAATTTTTAAAAATCACCCACCGCCACTGGCCAATCTGGCTACTAAATGTTTAAGTTACCATAATTCAGGACTTATACTACAGCCAACAAAAAAGAAGAACAAATTAACCAGATTTACTTCATCACAGCTTCTATTTATAAAATTTGGATTTCATAATTTCTTATTCAAACAAAATCCTGTCATCCTGAATCTCCTCCCTTCCTCTTTCATCCTCATCACCAAAAATGCGGGTGTTAATTTCAAACCCTGAGTATGAGTAAAATAAAGCCTGTGGTAACATAACTTGATGGTACTTTTAACGTTTTGTTCTACAAGACAAGTAAATAATATTTCCCCCATGATGGAACAACAACTGTTGAACTACATTAGCATAATTTAAATTATAACGTTACAGAATTAAAAGGTACCTAATAATAATAATACTAGGCCTATGTGTCATTTGCTGCATTGACATGTTTCCTCAAACATACCTTCTGACAAAGAGATGCACGCCCCAAACCCACACCATTGGCTGAGCTGTTGGCAGATGCTCAAACAAACAGAGCAATGTTTTGACAGCAACACAGAGCCATAGACACAAACAGTGCTGCACTTTTACAGGGAAACAACCTGGCTTATTAATATTAAAATCGCATAAGACAAATAAGAGAAAGCATTAACAATCCAAAAAAAGAATACAAAAATAACATGTTATCTATGTGTCAATTCAAAGTCAAATTCCAGTGCAATTGTATAACAAAGAAAAAATGACTGTCATGTCTCATGTGGCTCTTGTGCACTACTCAGATGCTTTCAGCTATGTAGAAATTCAGTAATACTAAGAAGTGACTGTGGGTGGCACTGTTTCTATGGTGATCAGCCCACAGTCCCTCCTTCTTTTTTCTCTTCCTCTCTCTCCATCTGTCTATGATTGGTTGCTGGGGGTTAAGCAAGTGAAGTAACATCTTTACCCACAATCCTTTGCCCCATTCAGTCAAGCTACTGTGCACCGGGAAATTCAGCAGTGAAGGCATGGCAAATGTATTCTCCATTCTACTCATCCGCTCATATAATAAGGGTGAGTATTATATACATTAAATAATATTCATCCTAATTCTTTGTATGGTGGTGGGCTTCCTCTTATTCACATACTTTATATACAGTATTAGTGTGATATCACAAGAATATTTCACAAGAAATATTCTTTATCTACATTTCTTAAGAAATGTAGATAAAGCAACATCCCTCTTGCCTTTTGGCACATTCATGTCATGAAACATTTTAAGGTTTTTAGACACTTTAGAAATGACAATATACCACTAAACTGGTTTCCACACATTCTTTAAACTCAAACTGCCCAACTACTATTAAGACACATCTTACATAAGACTTCAGTGTGCCAAGAACCATATTTGAAAGTTTGTCTCTGTCATTCACTCATAACATATTTACTATTTAAGTAAAGTAAATATGAAGACTCATTTAAAATAAAGTGGACAGATATCTGTCTCTATACAACCTGCAAGACTTGATAAAGACGGTATGACTGAAATTAAGAAGAGTGGATAGAACAACATTATTCTTAACTACAGAATATGTATTCGACCAGATGACAGAGACTTACCGTTTGCAGAATAAACTGGTTTCCTGGACAGGTCCTTTGTTATTTATTGACACAACAATCTAATAAAACAAATACAAATAATAAAACACACACAAAAATGAAAATAAATGTGCACATCCACATATATAAACTATGATTTAACTTAATACATATTTGATCATATAAAAATAATTATTAAACCATTGTCAGGTTTCAATGTTAAAATCTCATGTGATCTATGTGAGGTCCCATGGGACCTATATTTAAAAGGCAGAACATTTATGATAAAAGACAGAGATAAAATGCACCCTGCAGAAATGTGTGTGTAAATCATATTTCACACGATTTCTCACAGTATAATGCCATGGATCCTGGAAGTAGCATGAACAACAGCATGCTTATAGTAACATTTTTAGACACTACATGCCATTGCACATCTCTGCATTGCCTGGAAACAAAGAGCCACTTCTAAACTACAGTAGTTCTCTAAACCATGTTTAAAACGCATTTAAGTTGTTCAGATAAAACTTTGATTCTGTTATTTTCTTTTCAAATTTTAAATTATATGAATATTGAAATGAGCTAAAACGTGGCTCGCGTTACACTACTCAGTCCAATCTATAAATCATTTAACTAGTTCAAATGAAACGTTGATTCCATTAATTTCATTATTTTTCATGGAACAATCTGATGTGTGAAATGTTTTTGCTCTGTCTGATAAGAACCAGTAAAAGATTGACTCTGTGTCTTGTTGCCAAGATGCTTTGCTATAAATCAATACATAACATTACAAACTAGCATATGTTTAACCCAGGACTGACACAACACTTCCGCCTTCTGTTCCTACAGCCTATGAAAACCACTGACGTTGGAATGAGGGACTGCCTCAAGGTTTTTGCAAACTGAAGCATGGACTTGCACCACTGCTTTTCATTTAGCCGGTGGGAGGTGGGGTAAAGAGGTTAGTGCATAAATTGACATTCAATTTATAGCTTGATTTCTATTCTTTAAGAGACCACTTATACAGGTGAGTGTTGTATTTAATAGTTGCTCACTTACATTGTAATTCCTCTCTTAAAATCAGACACCTTGACCACATCAAGGACAACTGCAGAGGAAAACAAAATAGTTGTTAATGCCAGTTCAAATATAATAAACTTTATGAGACGTCATCATGGAAAATGGTCTTATCTAAGTGGCGATTTTACGACCCTCCAATAAAAAGGCAATTATGACATAAATAGCAGTTCACTGTGATTCCAGACGCCTTTCATTGTCAAGAAGGACAGGCACATCCAAACCTAGATGCCTGCCACATTGACAAGAAGAGGATTTAATGGGACAAGGAATCAATAAGTGAGATTTTTCTTAGAACTAATTAGTAATTGGACGTTTTTACTCAAGAATTTCTTTGAATAGCCCCATCCCTTTGCTTGAATCAATGTGCCACATACATCTGACCTTGTCATTTGTGGACTGGGGGTTGTCACTTTTATCAATGATTATTAAAGGCGATGGATTTTATCATCATTGTCACCGTAAAAGAGTTGTATAAGCATAATACATAGTGCATACAAAATCCAAATTATAGTTCTGGCTGAGATGTAAATGAGATGTAAGATCAAGCTTTTGTTTCTTAGTTTCGCTCTAGTCTGTATAAATCAAGCAGCTGTAGAGGCTGTGGATAGAGAAGCACGTGAGAACCATTTATAATGATTGGTGAATGCTGTCTGTAAAACCGCTGATAATTGTGTTAACTTGTGTGACTAATTATTGACTTGAAAAGAAAAGAAAATGGAGGACACTGTATTCCATTCAGACTTGTTCGAAGTACAGCGATTAATCAGTTACCCCTATTTAACAGACATCCAGTTTGATCTTTAAGGGAGATCACTTACTGATCAAAGGTCTTTGTCCCTTTTTCAGGAGCTGTGTTAAAAGCCTCATCAGTGCATGGGTCCCTCATCACTGGAAGCCATGGAGGACCTAAACTCTGTGACTGTGGGCCCACTAAAGCGCCGAGTACGACAGAGGAGAAGGATTCGTGAGATTATCAAGACCAAGTTGCAGCGAAACCTCTCCTGCTCGGGACCTAAAGTGAAGAGGACTCTAACAGGCTTCTTCCCCGTGGTTAAATGGCTTCCAAAGTACAAGATAAAGGAATATATATGTGGAGATCTGATGTCTGGGCTCATAGTTGGCATAATACTGATCCCTCAAGCCATTGCGTACTGCCTGCTGGCCGGCTTGGACCCCATCTATGGCTTGTACACATCGTTTTTTGCAAACATCATATACTTTTTCATGGGGACGTCAAGACATGTTTCTGTGGGCATCTTCAGCCTCATGAGTCTGATGGTTGGACAAGTTGTGGACCGAGAGGTTTATCTTGCAGGCTTTGATTTGAATGAAGACAGTACAAGAAACGCATTTGGGTTAAATGGCACTGGGGAAACCAACACCAGTGTTGTCAACTTGAAGATCACGGCACTGAATATGGAATGTGGAAAAGAATGCTACGCCATTAGCATTGCCACAGCTTTAACATTACTCGCTGGAGTCTACCAGGTTCGTACATATTCTGGCCAGGTCTAAGAAATTTGCTAAATGTACTTTGACTTTAAAAATGTGTTGTAACCATCAAACAAAAAGTAGTACAATTTTTTAATTTAAATGCATGCGAGTGGACATATCATTATTTTAAATAAATAAATAACTAAAGGAAAAAGGTGTCAAAAAGTGGGAGCACTGTCATAAAAAGGTTAAATCTGACATTTTAAGTGACGTATTAAAACTATTTTGTTAAAATGTATTTTTGTAAAAATATATAATATGAATAATCTTGATAATGACATCTTCTAGATGAATAATATTAATTATATTTATATTCTTACTTTATGCCCCCCACAATATATCCACATACAGAAGTTTAAAAAGTTCATTATAAAAGAGGTGTATTTAAGTCATTGTACATATGACCTGTATTTTTTATTTACTTCTAAATGAATATCTATGTCATGTTGTTGCCCTGAAGGTGTATTGTATTTTCTCCTCAGGTGTTGATGGCTGTTCTCAGGCTGGGGTTTGTCTCCGTTTATCTCTCTGCTCCTATGCTCGATGGCTTTGCCACGGGGGCATCTTGCACTATCCTCACCGTTCAGGCAAAGTACCTGCTTGGCCTTAAGATCCCTCGACACCAAGGCTACGGCACAGTCGTGGTCACCTGGATCAACATCTTCAAGAACATCCACAAAACCAACTTCTGTGACTTAATAACAAGTGCCATTTGCATCATAGTGCTGGTTACAGGAAAAGAGATCCAGGATCGCTACAAAGAGCGTTTGAAGATACCATTGCCAACAGAGCTGGTGGTAGTGGCAGTTGCCACGATAGTTTCCCATTTTGCTGATTTAAACGGGCAGTTTAGCTCCAGTATCTCAGGTGCCATTCCAACTGGTTTCATTCCTCCAAAGGTACCAAGCATTGAACTGATGCCCCGGGTAGCATTTGATGCCATTCCATTAGCTGTCATCAGTTTCGCGTTTACCGTTTCTCTATCCGAGATGTTTGCTAAAAAGAACGGCTACACGGTTAGGCCCAACCAAGAAATGATAGCAATTGGGTTCTGCAATATAATTCCTTCATTTTTCCATTCTTTCACTACAAGTGCCGCCCTTGCGAAAACTATGGTGAAGGACTCAACAGGTTGCCAGACTCAGGTCTCCAGCATAGTGAGTGCCTTAGTGGTTCTTCTAGTCCTCCTCTTCTTTGCACCATTTTTCTACGCCCTGCAGAAATGTGTCCTCGCCTGCATCATCATCGTCAGTCTGCGGGGCGCCCTGCACAAATTTTCTGACGTCCCTAAACAATGGCGTGAGAGCAAGATTGAGGCGATTGTCTGGTTGGTGACCATGAGCTCAACGGCTCTAATAAGCGTGGAGCTTGGATTGCTGATCGGAGTGGTCTTCTCTATGATCTGTGTGGTGGTCCAGACTCAGAATCCTAAGGTTTCGTTACTGGGGCAAATTGAACGTACCAGTGACTATGAGGACATGGAAGAGTATGATAATCTCTCGCCTATTCCAAAAGTGAAGATCTTTCGTTTTCAGGCGCCTCTTTTCTACGCCAACAAAGACTTCTTTTTAAAGTCTTTATATAAAGCAACTGATCTTGAGCCATTCCTTGAAATAACCCGCAGGAGAAAACTGGAGAAAAAAGCTAGAGAAAAAGCTGTGAAGAAGACTGATAGCGTAGATCAAACAAATGGAGATGTAAGTGTAAGCTTAATTTCAAAAGACTTAGATTTTCATACTATCATCTTGGATTGCTCCTGCGTCTCCATAATAGACACAACAGGAGTGAGCACCTTCAAAGCGGTTTTAAAAGACTATAAAGAAGTTGGCATCAATGTAATTCTAGCTTGCTGCAACACAACCATAATAGATTCTTTAAGGAGAGGCTCTTTCTTTGGGGCTGGTGACAAAGACATGGAAAGACTGTCATTTCATACCATCCAGAGTGCTGTTTGTTTTGCAACTGGTATGACACAACCGGTTAATGACTCGCCTGTGTAATGTGTCCACAAATGGGCCTCAAGAGCTGAAAAAAAGAAGAAGTTTATATTAAAACATTTGAAACATGAAATTCAACTCCTGGAAAATGATCTCATGTTGAACAAGTTTATGAAAGCATTGATGGCACAAAAATTCCACTCCTGTTTGAATATGAATATTGTGCTACTGTACAAACTCAGGGGTTATGATTATACACTGTAAGACAAAATTGAATTTATGTGTCATGTTAAGTTTTTTTTTTTTTTACTTAAAAAATTTACTGTTTTTGTGATATACTGTATTTCTAATGACAAACTAATCCCTCGAAAATAAGTGTAATATTTAATACCATTTTAAATTTTAAATATAGACTGTATATACTTTGCAGTTGTTGCGAAACTTGCCATTAACTGCCAGAAACAAACAAACTTCTGACATCAATAAATAATCACAGGACCATGAGAAGTAGGCAATACAGATTTGTGATTTTAAGTGATTTTAAGTTATACTACTGTATTTTATATGTGAACATGTTTCTATGGTATTCTTGGGAAATAAAAGTGAATGATTTTTTTTATCTGGAGAAGTGATTATATTTTAAACCTGTGTCAATAACTATTATTTGGACTTCACCATTTGGATACACTTGCTGCCTCAAGGTTCATACTTATTTTTAGCTTCATATGCACATGAAAATTGTAAAGCAGGGGTTAGCTATATATTTTTCAGACAAATTATACCTTGAGCGAAGAGACGGTGCAGGAATCCCCTGATAAATATAAAACCACATATCATTAGTTCACATTGCAAAAAACGTTTTAATTTTAGTACTTTATAATATATGTTATTGTGCTTCTTGGTTTCAGTTAACATTGTACTATTGTTTACAAAATGTATTTTGAGATAAAACAATAATAGTTGGACCCCCTGCAGACCTAGTTTAAGACCCCAATTGCCAATGTTTTGGACGAGAAACAGACACAAAAGTGACATTACTGCTTACTGAATTTGAAGATTCTCCACAGACAGATTTTGTGGTTTGTGGTAAGCCATCTGGCTGCACGGATCATCATTTGTTCAGTTCTTTTACAACAAATGTGTAGTTTCTTATCTATTATGTTTAGTGGAGCAAAGGTCCACAGGTTATCTGAAGGTTGTTCCAATATTTTTTATCAAACTAAGTTAACATCATAAAGGTTGTGACGAAAACAACAAACAAACAAAAAATGAGTGGACCAAAGGTCTACAGGTTATCTGAAGGTTATTCCAATATTTTATCACACTAACATTCAAAAGGTTGTGAGTGACGAAAAATAAACAAACCTTCGTATCATAAATCACTACGGAATGCGTTTGATTATTATGATAAGGAAACTATTCCGCTCCAGGACGCAAAGTGGCGCACTACTACAGAAGCTATATGAGTGTCTTGTCTTTTCACGCTGAATCCAGTGAAGAAGACAAGAAGAGTCACGTCAGTTGCGATTCAAATTTTACCGCTCACTGGCTGCGGGGAGAGACGACTGTCATTTATTTTTATACGTCATATTATATTTAGTTTTTAGAGTTGTGCGTTAATACGGTACAACGATGTCTTGTCGAAGAAGGTAAGTGTGTAAACGGAGACTGTTAAACATCGCGAGATTAAATTATATTATGGCCGTGTCTCATTATCTGGTATTTAACGTTAACCTAACGTTACTGTGGCTGGCAGTGGCAACATAAAACACATGTTAGTTACATGATACATTACCTACCTAACTTGCATTTTGGGAATCCAGCGAGTTTTATTGAAGCTTTAAATAGGAAATGTTGGTGTTCATATAACAGTGTTAAATGTAACGTTATAGTTTGGCCAAAAAAAAGATGACACTAATAATAGCAGTGATAAACATTCATGTCATTATTTGCTCACTCTCATGTCTCACAAAAGGAGGTCATTCACTTTCATTGTTTTGCAAAAAGATAAAAGTAAATTGATACTGAGGCTGTCAGTCCCAAACCTCAAAATCCTTCTATATTATTGTATCTAATTGATTTGCTTTTGTTTTCATGAGCAGTGAGGCTCTGGCATTCTCTCTTGTGACTGAGATCAATCATGCGATGGCCAGGCTTGTAGACATATGGGACAGCATCGGCATCATGGAAGAACAGAGAGTGGAGCGAATGCAAACTGTGAAAAAGCATATAGATGTAAGTTATGCCTTTGCATACTACGTCACATCCCTCACATATTTAGGCTTTATACTTACTCTTAATTATACATATTCTCTAGGGGCTTTTACATTCCATGATCATGGAGGAAGAGGCCTTAAGACATCGCATTAGAACAGATATCATTACTTCCCAGAAACAATTGGATACCCTGTGCTTGGAACTGACAGTGGAGCCGTACAAAGTAAGAGCTGTGAAATATTCTGATGGGTGATTTTGGATTCAGCCAAAGACTTTATTTATTCATTTATTGAAAAAGTTTTGAAATGAAAAAGTTACTAAATATTACAAAAGATTAGATTGTAATACCACCTGTGTTTAGTTAAAAGTGAATTTAGTTACTTTATAATGCTGTTTATTATTTTAAAATAACAACGCGCATCAGGTATTTTAAACTATTCAGGCATGTCTCAAATTTTGTATACCATTCATGGAAGGTTCTTGTTTTTCTTTTATGGTTATCCTGCAATCTTTTATAGTTTGAGGAAGATCTTACAGTTCTGCAGTTGGAGAAGAACCTGCGGTGCCGTGTGGATTCTCTTCTAAAGGAGAAGAATGAACGCTTGAGTGAGCTGAGCGATTTAAAGAAGCAGGACGAGGAGTTGTGCGTGACTCTGTGCGCTACCCCATACTACATTCCTTCGGGAAGTGTGCCCTCTCGAAACCAGCTGCAGGAACTCCAGGAGCATGTCGAGAAACTCGGCAAAGAAAAAGTATGTATCCTTTCTCCTTTTGAAAGTGTTCTGAACACTCATGAGTTTCTGTCCTGGATGGATTTGTTATTTTAGCTCTGTGTTTGTAGGAGAGCAGGGTGAAGGTATTCTCTGGGCTCAGGGAGGACATCAGGACTTTAATGGACGAGATGGGACATGAACCAGAGAGCAGTCTGGAACGGGAGTCCATATGCCCCGACACTGACATTTTTCTGCTCACACATGACAATATCAAAGCCTTGAAACTGCTGCTCAGCCAGGTGCTACACTTGATTCATTTTATTTAAAACAGTAGTTTCAGTTTTGAAAATGTACGGTAATTGTTTTATCTGATTTGGATGAGTAGAAGATATGGATACCATATCTTGCATAAGCTAGTGGTGCCATCTAGCGGTTATGTACAGAACACCTTTAGCATCTCAGCCAGGGTCCAAAATGAACATGCCAAATGCAAATAAAACCACTGCAGAGCATATATAAAACTGTTATATTTGCTAGCTGGTCAACAACTATATTATTATAATGAAATATAATATTATTATGAAATACAACTATTATTATTATTTTTTAACAGTGCACTAGTATATTACATATATTAACTTATTTAATTTGAATAATGTATATAATAATTAAATTAAATAATGCTTGTTGTTGCATAGCTGATCATATGCCTGTGTGAGTATTCCAGAAAGCATATTCTGCGACTTACATGGGTACATTTACTCTGAGTAAGTGGATAACCTTAACCTTCAGTTCCAAAACCTGAGGTAACAATGCAAGTACGTAGCCATAGCATTAGCAACTTATTCTCTGAACATAACCAGCTCCGGTTAGTTAACTTCAGAGGTTTTCAGCACATGCGTGCCCTATTGATTTTGGAACCTGTGTAGCAAGGTTTGGGTAATCAACTGAGAGTTCACGGTGTTTGTCATGGTAAGTTAACCTTGATTTCTGGAATACCCCACAGAATTTTTAAAATTTTAATTCATATTTATTCCACACAGCTTGAAATGAAGAAAGAATCCTTGATTTCCGCTCGTGACAAACTCAAGGAGCGAGCTACGAGCCTGTGGAATCGTCTGAGTTGTCCTGAGCCGGAAGGCGAGGTGTTCCGAGAGGCTGCGATGAGCACTCTCTCTGATGATATCAGGCGGGTAAGAGCTTTTCCATCTAAACCTCAGGATGTCATTTCAGAGCACTAGAACCCTGTCGTAGATCTTAACTCTCCTTGTGGTTTACCAATAAATGCTAATGGAGTGCATTTCCTCTTCCAGTGGCGGGGCTGTGTGGAACATCTGGAGAAACTGCAAATGGCTCGACTGGAGGAGGTGGTTGATAAGGTCCGACAGGAGCTTGTGGTTCTATGGGACAAATGCATGTTTGGACCAGAACAGAGAGAGCCGTTCAATGCTCACTTCTGTGATCGTAAGTTACACAAAACTTAAAAGCAGTCAAGTCATTTAAATACATTTAAGGAGGTAGTTCTCCCAAAAATGAAAATTCTGTCATCATTTACTCACCCTCAAGTTGCTCCAAACCTGTATGAATTTCCTACTTCTGCTAAACACAAAAGAAGATATTTTGAGGAATATCGGTAACCAAACAATTGGAGTGTTTTTTTTTGTCAATGGGGCCTTGGGTCTGTTTGGTTGCCCATATTCTTATATGTTTAGCAGAGGAAAGAAATTCATACAAGTTTGGAACAACATGAGGGTGAGTAAATGATGACAGAATTTTCTATTTTGGATGAGCTATCTCTTTAAAGGTACACAGTACACTATTACCCATTTTCCACCAATATGGTTCGCATTCTGGAGCTAGAGCCTGTTCTCGCCCAGGCGAATTGGAGCCTGTTGCGAACCGGCCACGTGTTTCCACATACTTGAGGAATGAACGCTGACGTAATGCTGCTATGTGCTGTTTTTAACCAGTCTTAAAAAAACATTGCGCATCCCAGTGTTTCTGCAGGGAGTGCTGCACTTCTGTTTTGCTGACTACCGTACAGGGAGTGATTATAGAAAACTGGCAGCTTGCATAATCTGCAAGTACTCTCATCTGTCCGTTTTGGAATTAAACTGAAACTGTTGATTCATTGACTCTCTCGCACACTGGGTGTCTCTTGTGTGCATAGTTTTATATATTAAGTAGGGCTGTCAAACGATTAAAATATTTAATCGCGATTAATCGCATTAATGTCATAGTTAACTCGCGATTAATCGCACATTTTTATCTATTCTAAATGTCTCTTTAATTTCTTTTTGACCCATTATTTTTTCTCATTTTAATGCTCTTATCAACATGGAAAAGTGGATCGGCTGGCTTTGTGCAAATGTTTTTTTTTATTATTGAAAACAACATTGGCATATGTGTTCAATTTCACACTAACATTCTCACTTGGAGCAAATAATCTCTCACACAATGTAACACTGTCCATCAATAAAAGGGTGAAAGAAATACTGACGAGGAGGTGACGTTACTGATATTGACGAGTGGGCGTAGAAACGCATCAGCTGTGTGTGTGCTTGACTATCAAGTGGTATCAGACTGGACGTGCTGCGATGATAGCTCAGTTCACAACGACAAAACACACAGATTACTTTGGTCTTGTCAATTGAACCATTTGGCAACTTTTTAAAAGTAAACTTTCCATTCAGAATCTTTATTGGCCTCCATTTCGGCGTCTCGCGCTCATCATTCATCCACTCAAAACGTAACGTTCAGACGAGAAGCACCGCGTCGCGCAGCGGCTCATTTTTAAAATTCTAACACATTATTATCTATGAGTGTACACACACCGACGGCGCCATTCAGCGTTTTTATTGCTGGCCATAGACTGAGAAAGTGCGCGTCCGATGTGCTAGATGCGCTCAGTTGTCCTAGACGCGGCTCGGCTCTGTGCTTCTCGTCCACTCTTTGGCGGCTCGCAAACCCAAACAAGTGTGTGCGGCGCCTGTTGTTTTGTTTCTGGTCTAGCTAGATCCGGTGTGGTGTTGTAGTTTTAATAACGTTACTAGTTGTTGCAAAAGCATGTGAAAAAAACTACAAAGTTTGCTAGGCGTTAATCTCGCGATAAAAAAATTGACGCCGTTAAAATGGGTTTGCGTTAACGCCGTTAATAACGCGTTTAACGGACAGCCCTAATATTTAGATATAAAGAGCAATATAGTGCGATGTTATTGGATTGCTCAATGAGGCCGGCAAGTTTTTAGGGCCTGAGTTAAACCGATCTTTCCGGCCCGGAAGCACCCCTTTTCTGCAGTGGAAATGCGTGGACCGGTTCGAGAACAAACTCGGGCTGGGAACCCTCACTGGAACCGTGTCGGTGGAAAAGGGGTATATGCAACTTTTGGCCCTCTAGCAGTTGAAAAATAAAACAACATTGTTTTGGTTGTGCTTTGACTGCTTGACTTCAAATGAATATGTCCCTTTACAATAGATAATTACAATGAACTCTGTCAGTGAGTATCTGTTGGATAAAATCCCTTACTCACCTGGTGAATAATGATAATAATTCCATCTTCGTGTCGCTTTTACAACATTTCAGATCCCTCGGTTGTCGCCATCTCCGGAAAGCCAAAGCAATGTTGATTCTCATTTAATTACGAGCTCTGTCGCGTTTTTTTGTTGCCAGCAGACTCTCCTCTGTTGTGCTTCTTTCATTCTTTTTTAATGGGTGATTCTGTGGAGGTGGAGAAGATTTATCTTTTTTCTAAGATTTTACCTTTCTCGCTCATTGTGACAACTAACCCATGCCACTCCCACACCATACACACAGCCAAAGTAATGGAGCAATTTTTTTTTCTATTTATGGATATGATTAGATGCGCACAGGCGAGTGACGCATGTACGTGATTTCCCGCCTGATCTAAAATATTAACACTTATAATAGCAAATAGTAAATCAGGGTAACACATTTTTTTGGAGGAAGGATTGATGATTTATTGACTATTAAATTTGTTAATTTTGAACAAAAAAGTAACATTATTTTAGCTTTAATTCCTAGCTTTTCTCAGCAAATTAATTTGAATTCATTACCATTTTATGGAAATAGTTTAAATATTGTAAAGATTACCAACCCTATTTAAAATCATTAAATTCAAAGATCCGATAAAAATTGACTCCTTGCAAATGGAAAAGGGTTTTAACTTCATTCTGGTTGAACAGATCACTACACCGAGGAACTGCTGGCCCTCCATGACACGGAGCTGCTGAGAATGATGGCTTTCTATGAGGATGCACAACCCATACTGGAGGACATAGAGAAATGGAAGAGGAACTGGGCTTTCTTTCAAGAGTTTGAGGTTCTCTCTAGTCCCATGCTTACGGTCAACTCAAGTTACCTTATGTGGTTTCACACGTGTCATTTTGTTCTATACGTTTCACTTACCAGAGAAAGGCTGCGGATCCAAATCGCTTCAGTAACAGAGGAGGGTCTCTGCTCAAAGAGAGTAAGGACAGGGCCAAAGTGCAGAAACTGCTCCCAAAGGTACTTAAAAAACGTTCTGTTTTGCAACCTCAATAATCATGAATGGTAATAGTGATCATTATTAATGATTTTAATTTTGGGCTGACCTATTCCTATTGTAAACAAGTTGTGGCTGTGAACAACAAATAATTGTCAATTTACCTGTGTATTTCTACACATACAGCTGGAAGAAGAGTTGAGAGGCCGTGTGGAGGAATGGGAAAAGAATAAGGGGTCTTTCTTCCTTGTGCAAGGTCAAAGGATCATGGATTTAATCTCCAGCCAGTGGGAAGAGCATCGCTTGCTGAAAGATAAGGAGAAGAATGAACGGGCGAGTTTCACTTTATGGGTGTTTAAAATATCAGATGGTGTTCAATTTAGTCGTATATACTTTACTTAGTGACATATATCTTACCCTGATATATTTACATACTGTCTGTTTTGCTCAGGATTATTTTTATTTTGCTTTATTGCACTAACCTGGATGATTCTTGCTTTCCAGATGACAAAGAAAACCGAAGTCTCTCAGTTTAAAACACCAACAAAGAGAGCCCTCGGAGCAACATATACCACCCCCACCCCTAACAAAATTAAAAAGGTACCGGTACTTGTTTTCTCACTGAGAATGTTGTGTGCAAAAACAAGCATTTTATCAAAACACGCGTTCCTCTTTCAATTGTTTCAGACACCCAATCAGCTGGCACCTCGCACTGCCACCGTTAACAGTATCAGTAGCGCCAGCGGCAGCAGCAGCTGCTCATCCACCACATTCCTGTGTGTGCCAGGAAGGCCTCAACTCTCTGCCAAGGTGAAAACACCTGATCGGGGCAATCAAAACTCAACTCTGTGATCAAAGCTTTTGGCTTGAGATCAGTCCAAAAGGATTGTGGTTGAAAAATCTAAATTCTGTCATCATTTACTCGCCCTCTTGTCGTTCCAAACCCGTAAGACTTTCGCTTCTCTTCGGAACACAAATTAAGATATTTTTGTTGATATCTTGAGAGCTTTCTGTCCCTCCATTAACAGCTATACAACTAACACTTTGATGCTTAAAAAGTTCATAAAGAGATCGTAAAACTTATCCATATGAATTGAGCGGTTTAGTCCAAATTTACTGAAGAGACACGATCGCTTTACAGTGCTATGCATAAGTTTAGACACCCATGCTAAAGTTGACTAAAAAGAGGAATAAAAAATCATCTTTTGGAAATTGAACTTAATGCCTTAATTTAAAAAAATAGGAAAAATTCAACCTTTAAGGACACCAATTTTCTTTGTGAATGAATAATGTATCGTAAATAAATAAATGTTCTTCCTTAAAATACAGGGTGCATAAGTTTGGACACCCCTATGTTAAATTCCCATAGAGGCAGGCAGATTTTTATTTTTAAAGGCCAGTTACTATATGGATCCAGGATACTCTGCATTCTGATAAAGTTCCCTTGGCCTCTGGAATTAAAATATCCCCACATCATCACATAGCCTTCACCATACCTGGAGATTGGCATGGAGTACTTTCCATAAGATCATCTCTCAATGCAAATCAAACCAGCTGTTAGGCTAACTGAAATAAAACCATGCCAATCTCCAGGTATGGTGAAGGCTATGTGATGATGTGGGGCTATTTTAATTCCAAAGGCAAAGGGAACTTTATCAGGATGCAGAGTATCCTGGATCCATATAGTAACTGGCCTTTAAAAATAAAAATCTGCCGGCCTCTATGGGAATTTAACATAGGGGTGTCCAGACTTATGCACCCTGTATTTTAAGGAAGAACATTTATTTATTTACGATACATTATTCATTCACAAAGAAAATTGGTGTCCTTAAAGGTTGGATTTTTCCTATTTTTTTAAATTAAGGCATTTAGTTCAATTTCCAAAAGATGATTTTTTATTCCTCTTTTTAGTCAAGTTTAGCATGGGTGTCTAAACTTATGCATAGCACTGTATATGATGAACAGATTGAATTTAGGCTTTTATTCACATAAACATTGATCAGCGAACAAACAGAAACTCAACCAAACCTGATTGACCCACGAGAACAAACCTCTGGCTGAAGCTCAAACGGGCTGCGTAACACGAGAATGGACATCACTGGTTCTCGCACGTCAAGCGAACATGCTTGAGCTTCCATTTACCACAACTGATCTGTGACTTGATGACTGTTTATATGTGAATAAAAGCCTAAATTCAATCTGTTCATCATATAAAGCGATCGTGTCTCTTCAGAAAACTTAGACTAAACCACTCAATTTATATGGATATAACTTTTTGAAGCATCAAAGTGGTAGTTGTATAGCTGTCAATGGAGGGACAGAAGATCTTCATTTGTGTTCCGAAGATGAACGAAAGTCTTATTTTTAATTTTGGGGTTAAAATTAAAATTCTGTCATCATTTACTCACCCTCAAGTTGTTTCAAACCTGTATTAATCTATTTCTTCTGCTGAACACAAAGAAAGATATTTTGAAGAATGTCAGTAACCAAACAGTAGTCTGTACCCATTGACTTCCATAGTAGGAAAAAAAAATACTATGGAAGTCAATGGGTACAGACTACTGTTTAGTGTTAAAATAGAGGTGTTCCCTCAGCTAACACTAGATGACACTGTTGGATCAACAGAAATCAGTACTTTGTCAAACTGTAGGTCAAGTTCCATCTTCTTTAGTATGTTGTTGGTAGCATCTTTACACTGAAGATCAATGATGCTTCTTAATTTTTGTGTGGTTTTGTCTTTGGTCTAACAGAGGAGCAAGACAACAGAGGCCAGCTCTGGCTCACGCGTGCCGCTGCAGGAGTTCAACAGTGACAAGAAACTGGTTCCAGTGAGCTACTCGGCTTTTACCGTAAGACCAATCACTCGGTTCTAGACCACTTCCCCGGAAGTATATTAACTCCAAATGGAGCATCGGTGATAGGAAGGATGCTCATTTGTGCCCGCTAATTCCCCTGAGAGAGATCATTTACATTTTAAGACCCACACACAATAATGATTTAGTGTTCAGCTCTTAAAAATGTGTTAACAAATGTGTCGTCTTGTTTCCCATTACAGAGCGAGCTCTCCAAGAAAGCCAACAGTGATGCTTTTCTCAATTCCACCGTTAGAGACATGCTTTGAATGGACTGTCAGCATTGTTTTTTATTATTTATTTTTTTATGAGGTTTAGGTCATCAATAATCATGTCAGGGTTTGAAACTGTACAGGATAAAATGATTCTCAGGTGTTTGCCTTATTTACATTTTACCAGTGCAGTGACTTTCCAACCACTTACTTTGTTTTAAAAGGCACAATTATATATATTTTTATATTGCTTTTATTTTAATTGTTTACCTACTTAGTTGGATTGTGTATATATTAGCTCATAAAAGGTCAGTCATTTCCTTGTGTATATACAGCACTTTTAATAAAATGCTTCTTTATACATTCTAAATTGAATTATTATTTTTGTTCCTATTTCTGCTTTGGTGTGAGACTAAACATTTTACTGACCCCAAACTTTTCAATGGTAATCATGTATATTGTGAATGGATGTCAACGCAGTTCCTCAGAGATCTTTGCATTATTATATATCATCAGATTGATTGCCACTGGCAGAGCATAAACATATGTTGTGTGCCTTAAAAATTCACATTTTAAATCATCTTCACATTCGTTTAGCAAATGGATAGTAATTTAGATCTTTGGTTGAGTTTGAATTTTTGAGTGGCTCTCTAGATACCTCGACATGTAATGGCCTGATCAAGCTAATGCTTTCAAGGCCATATGAAGCATTACACAATTAAAACATTCTTCACCATTTAGCTGTCTCCTTGGACCCTCCATCAAGCTGTCTGGAGTACAATGGAAAGAACAATGGCAAATCAATCAAACAGATGCTTTTATGTAATGGATGAGAAGTGCTGAACAGATGCAGTACGAGAAACAACGTTTTTATGAAACTTTGTTTTTAGATTCATCTTCCAGATACACTGTACATTAAATTCAGTTCGATTACACAACGATACAATAAAAGTACAAATGTCACACAGTGACAAGCCACTGCTTCTTTTCACAGAAGTCAAAACTACATGTACAACATAAATACCTTGATGAATTAAAAGAGGGAGTATCAACTCCTTAGTATTAAAATGAGCATTTGAGGTTCACTGTATGCAAGAATAACCACATGCTTAATGACAGGCTGCTTTTAACTGCTGAGCAGTATATATTTGTCATTGTTAGCCTTTACAGCCAAAGCAGACATATCCCAGACAGCAACATATTGTCTGCCCAGATACACATGGAATCCACGCATACCAGATGTGGGCCGGATCTGGGTGGACACTATGTTGTTGTCTGGGATTGCTCCTAATTTGAAAGATGAGAACTACATAAATGAGCAGTAAACTGACAACCCCATATAGCTTGAAAAATATTCAAGGGGATGAAGAAAGATCTCTTTATAGAGCAGTTTTCTTTACCTTTACCTTTTTGTTTCAAACTTTAAATTCCTGGCCATATTATCTGTTTGCTTTCGTCTGATAAATGTCTGCATGCTTAACATCATCACACTCCCAAATAGGCCTATAAACAATCTTTGATTTGTCATATATCACTGAAAGCGAAAACCCATCAAAAAGCTAACTGTAATGAAGTCTCTTGATTTGACACATATTTCCTACTGTTGTCTGTATGTTCTCATCAAACAACATTTGTAGGCTTTTGAACTCTTGGCTATGATGCACCAACAGACTCCTGAGATTCCAGCTCACTCGACAAAAATCGGTTGGAATTGTTGCTGTATCTTCGGCTTTGATGAAATGACAATCTGAAGATAAAAAAATATATAAATTTATATTCTGCTTGGTTGGCAAAGAAGCTTGGAAAAGAAGACAAAGCAGTTCAGTGCAAAAAGAATATGCTAATGTCAGTGGACAGTGAATAAAAACAGATGATGAAAACGAGAAAAGCCAAAAATACAAATCAAAAGTAATGAAAGTAAAGACGGATCAGACCAGAACTAACCTCAGCAACAGATTTGTACATATAATAAAGAGCCTTATGGACTGGCTTTGGACATACCATTTCTAAATGTCCCTGTTATGATGTCTCGGTAACTCTTCAGGGAACAAAGTTGTTCTTGAGCTAAAATACACAGGAAACCTTAAAGGATTAGCCTAGGTCACCTCAGAAATAAAATGTCCTGATCATTTATTCACCCCCACATCATCCAAGATGTTCATGTCTTTCTTGCTTCAGTCAAAAAGATCTTTGTTTTACCTTTTATATAAAAAAAATGGAATTGACGTTTGACTTTCTTTGCAAGTTCGCTACACAGGTACATCTGCCTGTCAGGCGTGACCTTTCAACGTCATTACGTAATGCGTGGCGCAGTGCCGCGCTAGTGCAAGACGACGAGCATTTGTGGTTAAAAAGTATATTAAATGTTTATTATTTTTTTTAGAAAATGCCCGATCATTTCCCTAGATACAGTAAGACCCTTATTAATTGGCTGGGATCGTGTAGAGCCCTTTGAAGCTGCATTGAAACTGTAATTTTGACCTTCAAACTGTGGTAGGCTACCCTTGTACCCCATTGAAATCCACTATGAAGAAAAATCCTGAAATGTTTTCCTCAAAAACCTTACTTTCTTTTCGACTGAAGAAAGAAAGACATGGACATCTTCTTGGGTGATGTGGGGGTGAGTAAAGACATTTTAATTCTGAAGTGAATCCTTTAATGGGTTCAATACGTTTTAGCTGCTCTTAGATTTGTTTTAGATTTTAAAAGTAGGCTATGGTTTCCCAAAAGGATCTCCTTATGGTTTCATAAAAAATGTCAAGCCAACTAGGTGTGTCAATCAAAGAGATCCATCAAAGTTTCTCTGACGAAATTTAGACATCCATTAAAACTATTAAAAGCTTGTTGAAGACTTTTTGCACCATTATGGTGCACATCCATTAATCCCTTAAGAGAGCCAAAAAGAAAACTCTCACAATGCTTGAGTTACAGTTGCCATTTAGATGACATCTGTGACTAATTATTAATTATATAAATAAAAAAATCATCCAGAACTCCTAACAGGGGTCGATTTACCTTGATTTTTTTGTTATATATTTCGGGGAAACACATATAGGCTCTGTATATATATTTTTAATGTTATAGTCTCTTGACCAAAAATAAGTCTTGTTGATCAATAATACAGTAAAAAAGGAATGCTGTTAACTATTAATACAATTTAAAATAACTGTTTTCTATTTGAATATATTCAAAATTATTTTTTACTATTTTATATTATTAATATAATATTTTTATTATTATTATTATTATATTTTAAATATTTTAAAATAACTGATTTATGAATAGAATTTGAATTCATTTTAAAATGTAATTTATTCCTGTGATGCTAAGGCTGAATTTTTGGCATTATTACTCCAGTCTTCAGTGTCACATGATCCTTCAGAAATTATTCTAATTTTGATTTGCTGCTCAAGAAACATTTCTTATTATTATCATCAATGTTGAACATCAATGCAGCTTAAAACCATGATACAATTTTTTAAGATTCTTTGATGATGAATAGAAAGAAAAGAAAAGAAAAAAATCAGACCACAGCTAAAAGCTAAAAAGAAATGTATTTCTGGCTCTGGTTGGCGAATGTTACATCTCCTTATATTCACAGGCCTTGTGGCCTATGTGTCCCTTCCACTTTCAAGTTGTTCATACGTCTCCATTTGAATGACTGTGCTCAGTGATCAAAAAGAAACCATCATCATGGAAAAGCAGAATGTGGGACAGAAACTCTAAAACTAGCACTTGATCTGCATTATCTCACGACTACAGCAGGTTTCAGTGAACCTGAGCTCACTGCAGATCTCCCCAGGATGAAACTTTGCACTTTTTGCACATACAGACATTATCATGCATTTAAGCAGAGCACTCTACAAAAAAACTCTTCATCATGGACAGCATGAGTGTCACATCCCGTTTGTCTTGCATGAACAGAGCTCCACAAGGTTCTGTCCTCAGCATGTTGTTCATTTAACCATGATACAGCACAACAACAGCTGAAAGAATGTGTCTTGGGTTCAAGTATGCTAGGGGAGTATAGAGTGATTGACTTGTGAGTTTCACTCGAGCGAATCTTGGCTGAGGGTCGGGAGGGTAAGACTGAGGAATTCTCAGCCTGACTGTCACACAAGCCACAAACTCACTAAGTTCCTCATCACTTTCTCATCTCTCCAACCAGCGCTGCTTTACTTCCTTCTTAAAATGGGACCTTTGAGATTTGACCTCTCAGCTTATAACACAAGTCAATGCAAACTTTGGAGCGATAGTTCACACAAAAAGGAACAGTCTGTCATTAGGTACTCACCCTCATGTTCAAATGCAAATTTTTTTTCTTCATGGAAAACAATAAGACAAAATAATTCAAGTTCAAATCCAGTTTAAATAAGGACAAAAATGCACCATAAAATTCCATAAAAGTGGTCCATATGATTGCTACAATATATTTCAAGTATAATGACAGAATTTTCATCTGTTCTTTCATAGACTTTGCCAACAAAAGCACTGTATTGTCTGAATAATGTGAGACTGCTATACGCATCTAAAAATACACAACATTTCATGATTACATGGTTTGGTACAAGGTTCTACAATTCAATAAGCCTATCAATTTGAATAGAGTGCAATTTTTTTCCCTCAGTGATACATTTGCTTTGTAAATGAATCCTGATTAATTCGAAGTAAATGTGTTTGCTTATGATGCCCAAGAAAATGAGATTAACCTTGAATTTCAGAGTGAAATCTGATCAAATTATTCTTATCGAATCAACTGTTAAATATTACAATCTTCTTAACTTTTACTCATAGAATGCCTTTTAACGTTATGCAGCAGGATTGTTATTTGTCAGTTGTACACAATGTGCATACCAGGGTGGGTTATGTGTTAAAATATGAACATTGCTAAGGTCTCCAAATGCATAAAGTTCTGGGAAATTCTCAAGACATACATTGACTTTTTAAGTAATATTGCTGACGAGATGGTCAAACTTTAAGAAGTTCTGTTTAAAAATAACCCTTAAATAGTTTAGCAGTAGCACTTTGCACTAACTTTAAAGGGTTAGTTTACCCCAAAATTCCCTCAAATAAAGATATTTTTGAGGAAATCCGAGAGCTTTCTGACGAGAATACTTTTTTTGTGCAAACCCCCCCCCCCAAAAGTAATTAGTAATTAATGACAGAATTTTCATTTCTTGGTGAACTAACCCTTTAATGTCCCAAAAGGAGCAATGAACCCTTTAGGTCAACAAGCATGTCTTGAAACCTCTTTTCATGTCGTTCTCATGGGCTGTTCTATAATAAGACTGAGATTGATAAGATCAGTAATCCAGTTCAGATGAGTTTCCACTTTTATGAGCTACATTATACTCCTAATGTCCAATAATTCTCCCCATATGCCAAAACAGATTCCTACAACACAGCAGCCAGACTTTGAAAACTTTGTAAAAACTTTTGTAAAAAAAGAAAAGAAAAAGAAGCGGCCTGTCTGTCTCGAGGCTTTCTTCTTTGACTGATCTCTGTCCTCTTCTTGTTTCTATATAAGCTATCGAAAAATGAGGGTGGAGAAGAGAAGATAAAAGACAAGTGGAGAAAAAATATACTTGTATTTAGGCGGCTCACTGGAATTTTCCATTCTGATTGGTCATCTGATATTTCTGCTCTTCTAATACCGCATTCACTTTAGCAAAACCTCTAAGGAATTTTGCGGGCAAAGTAGGTCCATTGTTAATAGTGTAGCGATGCATTAAGCACTCCATACACAGAGGTACACACTCGCATACACACTCGCTATAGACACAACCCAAAGCGGAGGCGTTATAGCATTGCCAGTGGCACTGAGCGGAGTTTTGCACATTCGCACAACTGGGATTTTTGCGTGAGTTTCAACTGATGTTCAAGTTGGTCACACGAATTTGGTTTGAAAGTGACCTCTGTGTGAGCAGTGCATACCTACACTATTAACAATGGTCCTTTTCTTGCTCACTTGCTAATGTGATTGCACCTAAATTCAATCCTTATACTATTCTCAGCGTAACTAATATTTCATGTCCTCCGTTCCTCTTCTGCATCCTAATTAGCCCAGCAGGGTTTATTTTGTGATAATGACCGGCTGACTGTACATTAACTGAGTAACACTGTCCTCTATTATTTGTAGATATTGATTGGGAATCGTATATAGGCAAATTAAATCCAATAAGTAACTGCACAAACCAATTAGTGCCAGAGAAGAGGAACATCCGTTAACATCACTCAACCTTCTGCTTTTAAAGTAATTAAGTCTGAATGTAGTAATTAGTCTGTAACTGCCTGACATATAAATCACACATTTAACATTATCCCCGGTTCTTTCTTCTGCACTTCCTCATCGGTGTAAGTAATTTCATGGTTTTTAGTTTTTAATAATCTTTTTGGCATACAATAATAAGGATTCGTATCAAAGTGTGACTTGAAACTGAGCACACAAGTTTACTTTCACAGCAAACCGCATTGTTCTAACTGTGAACTTTGCTAAAGATAAAACAGGCAGTACGGGTGGTCAAAAATAAGAAAGGTCCAGGGAATGTGTACTGATATATCTAACCAAACAAACCTTCATTTTGATTTCCAAATCAAACATAACCACATCGAAGTAGTATGATCATTTAAAAAACATCCCAAACATCTGTAACCAATCAAATCATAAGAGGATACGGATTTCTTGCTAGAATCTATCAGGCTTCGAGTAATCCGTGCACATTCTGCACGGGAAAGAAATGATACAAAACTAAATATTTTCAATACTGTCATTGGAAATTACAAAAGAGGCCATACTGAAATTCTGCCCGGCCAAATCTGTTGCACTTTTATGTTTAAATAATCATCACTGACAAATTAGATCTATATGTTCACATGGACACCTGCGGTACAAACCCTCTGGACCGCCATTGACATTAAAACAAGAAAAACATAAATGTCAAAACTATTTTTTCACACGGATGCCAGGAAGACAAACCTCTGGGGCCCTGTACAAACTGCAATTGAACTTAACAGCACTTTCAAATCTAAAATGAACAACATATTAATTCTCACAATTGAGAAATGAGACAAAAAAATAAAAATGTCTTGGAAAAAGGTGAAAGGGGCCAGAAATAGAGAGCGTTAAAAAAAAATCAGCGTGACTCCCTGTCAACATTTTTTAAAACCATGGGGAAAATGATTTAAAATAGATATGCATGCAAGACCCTATCCATTAGTCTGATGATCATAGCCTGACCTGACATTAACCTGAAACAAGGATTTGGTGCAGCTGAGAGTGAAAGTGGTGCAGTTTTGACCAAACATGGAAACATCATCTTTAGCAGTGGATTATAGTGGATACCTTTCTCAAATGCTCAGTCCGAACCTCATTTAAACTTCACGAGAAACAGTACAAATAAAATGTGTTCAGGTTGCAGCTACCAGTGATTATCTAATTATTCACTCCGCTCATTTAACAGTTTTCAGAGCAACAATTCAATAATAAGTGGTCTTTAAGGCTGGATATGTTTAAAGGGATAGTTCACCCAAAAATTTAAATTCTGTCATCATTTACTCACCCTCTTGTTGTTCCAAACCTGTGTGACTTTCTTGCATGGAAAGCAAAAAGGAGATGTTTAGCAGGATGTTCAAACTCTTTTCCATAGAATTAAAGTTAATGGTGATCAAGGGTTTTCAAGTTCATCTAATATTTACATTTTTTACATTTGAATAACCAAAAATTACTTTGATATGGCAACATTGATATGGAATAAAGAAAATTTGAAAACTTTGGAAAGACATTAGGGTGAGAAAAAAAATATATTTCTGACTGTCTATGCTTGATGGTGAAAGTCAATCCAAGATTACAGCAATATTCCAGCACATTTTATGATTTGTTATATAGTCAATTAGTTTAAAACTGCAAGCTAATTAGTAATAATAACAAATAAATACCCTCTTTTAAATGGCACGGAGGTTTGCCCACCATTATTTATATACGTTGCTAAAACTGCCACTTCTGGGATCAATCTGAAAATAAAAACTGCTCCGGCAAGCAGGAAAAGCTTGTAAAGTACATTGTAAAATCAATCAGACACATTAACCCATTGCTCCTGTTAACCTACTCCTAGTGTCTGAGATTTCTTAATGGCAGAAATGAACAGTTATTCAATATTTAAGGCCTTTTCTGCAGTCAGATTCATCACAAGGCAGAGTTATCTTCAAAATGGCTGCAGTCACAGGGTGGATGCGTTTTAAAAAATGTGTTGAGACAGGTCCGTTCATCTCTGAATAAAAGCGATGTCAGGGTGCAGGGCATCATCAAATACAATTTCTCTCTTTTGAGCCATTAACCAGACCAAAATCTAATGGGACATTTTTATAGGTATAGCAATGACAACAATATCCTTAATCTAAGATAGGACCATAAAACATGTGACCACCTTCATCTCAGCTTCTATTAAAAGAAATATCAGCAAGAGAACGCTCATTCCTGAATCACACTCCTTATTAAATTGAAGAGTTGCAATAAAACATTCTCTCATATGTTTTGGTTTTATTTCTTGGCTTTGTGTTTCACATCTGTGTGGAGGATTTGATTTGACCTTGGCTGAATCTGAACGCTAAGTTCAGAGTTTGAAGTTTACCTTCAAACTTATTGTTAACATGTACATATCTTTCTGAAAAAGTTTTGGACACAGTCCTGCATTATTATTTCTTGGAAACCCACAAGCTTTTGTGGCACCTGGTTCTGAGTGAGCCAAAGGTCCAAAGTTCCTCTCACAAACGTGAAGTTCTTTCAGTCACACCGAGCGAAACGTGAGCCCGGCTGCTACTGAGCGGATTCAGAAAGCTCAACTCAAAGCCCTCCGCATGAGTAGAGAGCAGACTTAAACCGCATGGCTATAGCGCTAAGCCGTCCAAATGTTCCTCGTTTGGGAGAACGTCACATTCCAGACATACCTCCGAAACGCTTGAGGAAAAAAAAATTGTAGAATATGGAAAATATGAAAGGCTGTGATTGACAGATAAGGTTTGCTGGATGGTGGCCATTAGAGAAGTCTCTATGGAAACAGAAGCTGAGAGATATGTGTTTTCTGACACCTTTTCTGCATCGCCAATCATCAGTCTGATAATGAACAAAGTGGGAAAAATGCAGCATGAAAATACTTCATGCGGGCATCAAGGCTGTAGCTTTCAGACAAAAACCTCACTTCACTTCTCGCTCCATATTTGCTCATGTTGCACAAGGACAGATTCTGTAGCAGCCCCTCACAAAAGAGACTAAAAGAGACTCTAAATCCTTATAGTTAAAAGCACACGAAACACTAGAATAAGCAGGGATGTTAAAACAATTAAGCGAGCCCAATGTATACTATTAATTTGGATATAATATCAACAGGGGACTAAATTTTAGAGGGGATAAATCTGAGAACCAATGATGATTTTTCCTACAGAAACATCCTCTTAGATCATTTTTGACTTACTGCCTCTGGAAAACAGGAATAAACTTTTAGGTGATCAAGCATTTGAGAAAAGACATTTTTGAACAAAATGTGCTAGCTAAATATACCAGGCCATATTCAAATCAAACCTCCTTTTAGTGGTGTGTTTTGCGGCCCTTATTAATTTTAAAACATAATATTTAGACACATCTTTAATCTAGCAAACTTGTTATCATGTGACAGAAACATGTGACTTTCTACATGGGAGATAAAAAATTAAAATAAAAAAAAGTCAACGTTAAATCATCCAGGTCTATATGGTAAACATGTTATTTTGCTAATGACACTTATTAAATGAACATCAAATTAGCTATGAATTATTAAATTAACTTTTTACCCCCAAAATGGCAGATGTGGGGTAAAGTGTCAGATGCCTCGAGGTAAGCTGTCAGCGACAAATATAGTTCTGCCACCAAATGCAGGAAATACAATTAAAATATTACTATTGCTAAATATATTACAAAATGTAAACAGTTAAGTGCATTTAAATATTGTGAATATTAAACTGTTTCCTGAATAATGTACAGCAAAATAGGACTTAAAAGACCACATGACTGGGTGTCACAGATGAAGGAGACAACACAGGTAAGTGGCAGAATACAGATGTTTATTTGCAGGAATTTGCAGTCAGATAGTTTGTAGTTAACTTAGCTCGATGAGTAATAGTACTCTTGATGTCTTTCCAGGTGACTGAATGGGTAGCAGACATTGAGTCGTTGCAGACAGAAGACGGATACTGGAGACTGGAACAAGGCGAGTAGATCAGGTGAGTTGAGTAGATCAGGTACAGTAGATCAGGTGAGTTGAGTAGATCAGGTGAGTGTCCATGTGTAGACGAGACCAGACATCAATGGTGAGGAGATTGACAGCTGATATAGGGAGTGCTGATGAGTGATAACAAGGGTGACGGCTTGCAGGCGCAGGTGATTGAGGAGTGTGTGCAGCTGGTAAGCATGAAGGATACAGGGTAGTGTAGTTCTGAGGGTGACTGAGCTGGTGACTGTGACTGTACATCCCCCTCCCGGAAAGCGCGACCTCGCTCATAATGGATTCCATCCAGGGTGGTAGGATGGGCATCCTTGAGCAGGTGATAGGGATACCTCCAGGATGGCACCAGCAACCCAGGTAGGCGCTGGCAGCTCAGGAAGCCATAGAGGTTCAGGTGGATCCAGAGCCCATGACGGTGCAGGTAGTTCTGGAAGCCATGGCGGATCGGCCTTCTTGACCTTGCGAAGGAAGTCAGACTCAGCCACTATGCCCGGGGACATATAGCCTCCCAAACAAAATCTCGGAAGGAGCTATTTGTTCATGGGTTGGCGAGGATTCTGGAGCAGGATTTAGGCTGAGCTCGGGGACTGAAACGAGAACTGGGCTGAGGTTGGGGACTGGAACGGGCTCAGGAATTTCCCCCACGGGAACAGACTGATGAACTTCTCTCATGGGAACAGACTCTGTGGCTAGCACACTGGAGCTGTGTCTGAAACCGCTCCCTATCCACTATATAGTGCACTATATCGGGTGTCGGCCATTTTGTAGTGGTGTCCGAATTCTGAGTGAACGACATCATTCACTACTTTTACCCATTACCCTCTCTGAATTTGAGTGTACATTCGATGTACACTTGCTGAAGCACTATTTCCCACAATCCAATGCGAAGAGAACTGCGCGCGCATGAAAGTGCGGAGCGATCAAGTTTAAACCAGAGATTACTTTACAGCTTTCTTATTTCTGGTTTAACATTTATTTCATGCTAATTTTTTTTATAAATGTTTTTTTATTAATCATTACTTGAATAAAACATTAAAATATTGCAACAATATTATATAGATGAATTAAAAAATGTAATGAAATTATATTAATAAGATAAATTAAATAGGCCTGTATATAATTTTTTTACTTTATTTTGGCATTAACACAATTTAACTGTAAGGAAGTTTAAATTGTTGTTAATATTATTTTATAAAGTAAGTAACATGTAGGATAAAAGGAGTTTTATCACTACGTGTGACGAAGCCTTTTCTGAGACAGCTCCAGCTCTCCGATGCACAGTGTAAATGTCAGCGTCCGAATTCACTCACTTAATTTCATTCACTCCTTGCAGATATAGTGCACTCAAATGCCATACACTATATAGGGATTAGTGAATGGTTTCGGACACAGCTTGGCTGAAGACTCGGGCGTGGTGGCCATCTTGGCTGAAGACTTGGGCGCGGCGGCCATCTTGGCTTAAGACCATAGACAGTAAAAAAAAAAATGGACACAGCGACCCCATAGATTTCAACGCCAACAGAGAAAAGTGATTAGAAAAGTTAATTAGAAGCACTCACTTCCTGATGGCTGAGCATACTGCGCAGCCTCAAACTGAACTTGATGACTCAGTATAAAGTGGTCTGGTCTTCTGTCACAGATACAGAAGGAGACAACACAGGTAAGTAGCGGAATGCAGATGTTCATTTGCAGGAACAGGAAGCAAGAGTAGGAGAGTGACAATGGCGAGTATAACTGCAGTAAGATAGTTTGTAGTTAACTTAGCTGGATGAGTAAAGGTACTCTTGATGTCTTTACAGATGACTGAACGGGTAGCAAATGAGGAGGAGGAGAGTCGTTGCAGACTGAAGACAGATACCGGCGACTGGAACAATGTGATGGCGAACACAGGTGAGTGGATCAGGTGAGTAGATCAGGTGTCTATAGGTGTTTTTACATCTGCTGTGGCTGGATGTAACCGAGGCAGGAGTTGCCGCTTGCAGGCGGGGAGGAGCTGAAAATGGAGACGTGAAGTCAGACACTTTCTGCTTCCCGTAGTGACGCTGAAGTGAAATAAAATGCAATATCAAATACACAGATGTTTCAGAGACATTATCATTCAATAATTTATGTAGGCCTATTGCTTAATACAGCGTCTGTTTGTACAACGTGGGGTCTACGTTTTATATTGATAAACATAACACAATATAACATCACGACTACATGAAAAGAGGTTTTACTGTCATAAAAAACAGATTTGTGAGCATTAGTGGAACTGAAGGTTTTAGAATAAACACGAAACACATGTGATCGTTTTCATGCGGTGAATTCAGCCAATCGTGGAACAGCGGTGTCGTCATCAAAGCTCGTGCAGCCGCTCTGGAGAAGCTGTGCAGAATGAATCAGCCGACTGCTCTCAAACATAGACAGTATATAAACTGGACACAGCGACCCCATAGGTTTCAACGGAGAGAAATGAAGTCAATTAGAAGCACTCACTTCCTGATCGCAAGGCGAACTGCGCAGGCTCAAACTGAGCTTGACGACGTAGATGTGACGTGAGCAACCTGTGGGTCTTCTAGTAGCTGTGCCGAGAGAAATCTGAATCATTCCCTTCCGAATCTCGCAGAGACGGAGAGCGTGGGTGTTTGCTGTCCATGAGCTAGCAACGGGAGCAACTTTATCACTCTCTATGGGCTTCTCCCTTGACTTTATGCCTCCACGTCCTCCCGATTGCTTGCGAGCTTCTCTGCCTGTCCATACGGTAATTTTTCGACTTGTGCGACAGAGTCGCGCGGGTATGACGCAATCGTTAGCCTATTTTTACAAAAACGGCTTCTACGGGGCCATAACGTAAGATACAAGGTAATGGAGCCTTTTATACATTTTCGTGTTTCTTCAGAAATAAACAATGGACAAACGGTGTCTTTAAACGCCTCAGATGTAAAGTTATTCGCTGTCAAAGTGACGCCAAAATGAATGGGAGTCAATGGAATGCTAACAGCAGGTGGGGGTCCGCTAGCCAATGGCGGCGCCCAGGTCGGCTTCAATGTCTTTCGGAACACTGCCCCCCTGCTCTCAAACCGCTCTCACAGTCACGGTACTTTGATGGCATACGTCACAGTCACATGGCGTCGGTCCTGTCTCAAGTCGGACAAAATATCTAACCAGCATGCACTGCTTCAAGTCAGCTGCCGATCGGTCTGCGCTGCGCAGCGCTGCATGACAAGCCTTATGTGTAGACTAGACCAGACATCAATGGTGAGGAGGTTGACTGCTGATATAGGGAGTGCTGATGAGGGTGACGGCTTGCAGGTGATTGAGGAGTGTGTGCAGGTGGTGAGCATGAAGGATACTGGGAAGTGTAGTGCTGAGGGTGACTGAGCTGGTGACTGTGACACTGGGTAGGGGCTTTGCACCACACTAAAATAATAATAATAAAGAGACTACTCATGCAAACTAAACATCACTATTTGTCTAGAGCCACTTAAAAGTAATAAAATGGTGAATAATTCCTCAAAACATCATTGTAACAAAGCAAATCATAAAGATCCACCCATTATATTGGCGCATAAAACAAAGTATTTTGCTAGGACGAGACGGCAAACCACTGAGCGTAGACATTCAGAGTACTGGCCTTCAAAAATCAAAAAGGTCGAAACATCAATGAAGTAATTAATTTGCCTGGTGTGAAAAACACACAAATATAATAGAAACACACAAATAAAAGACGGGGAAATAAATAGTGGTGTATTTAAAATGCCTGTGTTGTTTTATGCAGATCATAAAATTTCAGACCGATGAATATTCCACGGTCACAACCATGTGCTTTTGTTTTGATCAAGAGCCGCAATGATGTCATCTATACTTATGCAAAACGAGCCTGTGGGTAATTGCCTTTGTAATGGCAGAGCCCGCTTAAAACAGTCTGAAACCATGAGGAGAAAAACAACTGGAAACGTGGAAAGACTTGTTGCTGAATATTCTACCAGCTCTTGTGGCTAAACGCAGCTTTTCACTTTCAAAGTTACTGAGCGTGTTCTAGCCGATTATGTCATTTTTAAGTGTCTTGTAAAAGCTGTATGGTATTAGCATGTTTCTAAATGGGTTTTATAAAAAAAAAATCAGTTTCATGATAAGGCACACAACCTAAGATTACAGTAACATTATCATTCCTAAAAATTTTATCATCTTCAACATTTTGCAGGCCAAGGATTTTGGACAAGAATTGAGGGTTGCTTGCATTTTATGATTTACGCTATGATACTTGCATTGCAAAATCATTAAAGTAATCATTATTGATGAGAAATATGGGCACATAACATTTTACTTCATACATTTTGTGGGAGGGACGATGAAACATTTTAGCTGAACTTTGGCTCAACTTATGACTTAATATTATATTTTTGTTTATCGCACATGGGGCCCTATTTTAACGCTCTGAAACACAAGTATCAAATGCGAAACGCAAGTCACTTTGTGGGCGGATCTCGGGCGCTGTTGCTATTTTACCGGCGGGATAAATGACTCGTGGCCGACGCAAATCTAAAATGCGTTGGTCTGAAGTAGCTACATTACTCATAGGTGTGGTTGTTGGCGTAACGTGCAATAAACCATTCAGAGTGTCATCTCACATTCCCTTTAAGAGCAGGCGCGCTTGTTCCATGGCGGATTGCTATTATAATGGCGGATTTGCCAGGTGCACGCAACTTACATGATGGTAAAGTTGATTTCGCAGTCTTCAGAATTTTGTTTCCTGGTTCTTGTTGGACAACCCACTTTGTCAGATGTCCTTATATACCTATAGTATGTGTCTTGCCACTATTGATCAAACAGGTTTGATCCGTCATTACTACAATTAGCCTGAATAATTTGGGTAAATGTGTAAGCTAGATTTATGCCTATTTTTTCAAATCTTCATGGACACCACAATGATTTCCCTCGTGTGGTAATATTTTTCATTGTAATTGTATGGTTTGCAAAAATGGGAACTGCTGCATCTGTGTAGATGAGAGAAGCAAAGTGTGCGCGCTGTGCACACGCTACATTATGGCCAAGCATGCGCCCTTAAAATAGCATCTGAATAGAGCGCCAGTGACTGTAGATTTTTCCTGGTCTGTGGTGGAATTGTTTTCTGAAACTGCAAAATAGCACCAGGGAAAGTTTGCGCCGGAACACGCCTCCTCTTTTCGCTGAACCGCCGGTGCGTCGGTGTACAAAGTAATTTACGCTGGGTGCAAGATAGGGCCCATAGTCTTTTAGCAAAAAGATGAAAACTTTGGCAAAATTAAATATTAGTAAAATATAATTAATCATTAGCTATGGATGCCCCATCAAAGACCCCTGCTATAGATTTCATTTTAACATCAAAAACAAAAATATACAGGTGAAACTCGAAAAATTTTAATATCGTGCAAAAGTTAATTTATTTCAGTAATTCAACTTAAAAGGTGAAACTAATATATTATATAGACTCATTACATGCAAAGTGAGATATTTCAAGCCTTTATTTGTTATCATTTTGATGATTATGGCTTACAGCTTATGAAAATTCAAAATTAGAATATTGTGAAAAGGTTTTCTTAGCTGTAAGCCATAATCATCACAATTATAACAAATAAAGGCTTGACATATCTCACTTAGCATGTAATGAGTCTGTATAATATATTAGTTTCACCTTTTAAGTTGAATTACTGAAATAAATGAACTTTTGCACGATATTCTATAATTTTTTGAGTTTCACCTGTATATAATTATCAAAAAACAAAAAGTGATCAAATGCAGTAAAGTAAAGACTGTTACAAAAACACTATTTCAAATAAATACTGGTCTCTTTTCCTTTCTCTTCATCAAAGAATCCTGAAATAAATTGCCACTGTTTTCACAAAAATACTAAGCAGCACAACTGTTGTCAAAATTAATAATAATAATAAATGTTTTTGTATTTTTTAGCAACAAATCAGCATATTAGAATGATTTCTGAAGGATCATGTGGCACTAAAGACTGGAGAAATTATGCTGAAAATTCAGCTTTGCCATCTCAGGAAAAATATAATATATTGAAATAGAAAATTGTTAATTTAAAGTGTAATAATACTCAACAATATACTGTTTTACTGTATTTGGCGAGTCTGAAACTTTTTTACAGAACCCACACTTTTAAAGGGCGTATAATGTATGTGTAAATCTCACTTTACCAACATTCTTACATTCACTTTTCATATACAACTTGATCTTTCATCTCTTTTCTCCCAGAACTAATTTCTGAAAGCTCAGAGTGGTCAAGAAGGACTAACTGTACCTGAGAGAAATGGAGGTTCCGTTGACAGACTCTGATTGCCGTCTGCTCGGACTAAAGCCCCCCTGCCGGGCATAGTGCTCATCCCAACAGCACAGGATCCTAAGGAAGGCTCTCCGAAAAGCCCGGTTCAGAAAAGCATACAGGAACGGATTCAAGCCCGAGTTGATGTAACCCAACCAGAGCCAAGCGGTCCACATCTGCCAGGGCACGCTGTAGTTAATGAAGGGATCCACCACGTTGGTAATGAAGAAGGGCGCCCAGCACAGACAGAAGCAGCCCATAATAACAGCCAGCGTCTTGGCCGCCTTGGTTTCATTCTTTATGCGACTGGAGCCTGGTTGATCGGGTTTAGGGTAAGTCGAAGAAGGGGCCGAGCCGGCCCGATGTAGAGATCCGATTCGCCGAGCATGACCCATAGCGGTGATGTAGATTCGCTGATAGGCGAGAACCATCAGCACCAGAGGCACATAGAAGGCCACAGCTGAACACACCAGGGCATAGGGTCGGTTCACCATGAACACACAAGTTGAATTGCGGGAAGAGTTAAATTTTCTTTGTTCGATCTGGGAAATTTCAATGAAAAAGTATGCATAGATATTAAAACTCTGGCTGATAACTGATCATTATTTTCATGTTATTATGGTCAATAACATACAATAACAATTCTATAATATTTTGTCTGAATAGGCCTACATAAAAAAGATTTAAATTAATAATTTGAAATGCTACATGTGAATTTAAGCATCACAACATTATAATGTACTGTATGAAAAATGGAGATTCACATGGATTCGGTGATTTGCTAAAGATTACATTCAAAAGGGTTTTTAAAGACTATAACCTTATTAGGGAGTGTTAAATACTGTAAAATGTAATTTACATTATTCATATAGAAATGAGCAGGCACAGTTGAATATCCTCAACCAGTGCATATTAAATACAAGATTGATTAGTAGGCCTACAATAAATCTAATATCGGCTCATAACCACTGACTTGTTATTTTATAGTCTTATTTCTTCTCAACTACATCCAACAAATAAAATCATACAATTTTTTTTTTATATACAACCAATTTACAAATACACTACCATTCAAAAGCTCGGTAAGATAAAACAGTAGTGGATTTAACAACAAAATTTTATATCTAATTGTAAAATGTATGTTTTTGATGTAACCTTCTCCCTTTAAATACTTTGGTCAGTTCAAGAATAAATTATGCAATTTTAAAAACGGACTGAGGTTGATCTGGGTTTCAAAGAGTAATTAGTGATACAATACAATACTTTTTTAGAGAGAGTGATTACAGTAGTCAAATTACACTGTGTAATAAGTAATTAATTACTTTACTAGTGTAACTTACCCAAAACTGTTCATAAGGTTCAAAAGCATTTATTTGAAATATGTTTTTTTTATCAATGTAAAAGTATTACATCAATGTATTAAATAAAATAATTAATTTCTTCCAAAAAATTTTTACTGACCTAAACAACTTTTGAACAGTAGTGTAATCTGTTGAATTATTATGAATTAATTGTGGTAATATATATTTTTAATTATTACTATAATTACCAAAAATATAATGGGAATTTGTCCTGTTTACAAAAACACAATATTCCTTAAAATGGTCACGCCTAAGAAGTGACATCATTTAGACCCTTTTCTACAGAATAGCTGAAGTAAATGAAATATCTCATTCCATATTTTTTTAATTGTTACACACCTTTTGTAACATTTATATTTTTGGAAAGTACCATTTCTTTAAAAAAAAAAGTTTTATAATCCAACCTAGAAAGATCTAGCGGAGAGTAATTACTTAAAGCTTATAATGCATCAGCACAACAAGAAGAATGAACCAAACTACTCCTCACTTACAAAGCTCTCGATTCCAATAGTATTCCAGCTTTGCATGATGGGAAGGAAAGAGATGAAAAAGGGGATGACCCAGCATCCAACCAACATCAGTGAGACTCTTACAGGTGTCATCTTGTTATTGTAGACCAGAGGCTGACAGCAAATCGCATAAAACCTGCCCAAGACAAAAAATTGCAAATATCTGAAGAACGATTCAATGGATGCTGTCAGTACGCTGTCTTTCGTAAACAATGCGTCCCTAGTCCCTACATACTGTACTTTGATATACTGTACCCTGATGATACTGCCGATCTTTCGCTGAAAAGCTAATGCAGTGAATTATAACTAGAAAATATGCACTTACTGGAGACCGCAGAGGCAAAGACATCATGAGTCATGGGAATCATATACGGATGGGGAAAGAACTTAGTGACACAGTGAGATAGATCAACAGCAAATTTGTTGCTCGAGGGAAAAAAAAAGATAGATAGATAGAGGCTTTGAGAGACTAAGAATGAGTCATGTTACTGCCATATGGACAAGGTGCGCTGCATAAATCACAGCTGCTCTCTTTCGGGTTAAGAGTGCTGCAGTCTTCCCAATGGGTGAACATGAGAAAATTTGCATACTGTACGTAACACAGCAAATTACACATAATTAGCTGACACGCTGACAAGCCCCTTGGAGTTAGCGTGAAGACATAAATTATGTGTTTCTTTTTTGTGCGTACGATTTTGAATGTACAGTTTACTCAAAGACACATAATAATTAGAAACTGGACAAAATATAAATTAGACATCACAATACAGGCCGGACAGCATTTCTGTATATTGTAGCACACTGTAATTTGGTGACTACCGGGCTTTGGCCTCTATGAGAAAGCCTATAAATTCCAAAATGTAGTTTAGAAAGAAAAATATTTATGGTTGTGTGTATATACTGTATCAAAATACAAATGTTTTTTAAATAGAAGAAATGTATGATCAAATCTAGCAACGAAAATTGCTATCCCAAAACTGTCTAAATTTAGACTTCTCTTCTCAATATTGCCATGGAAACACAAGCAGTTATTTGTGAAGGACATTAGCATTTTTTTATTTTGTTTTACTATATTAGCTTCATGTGCAGCACTTACCTGTCTAGTGCAATGCAGCACAGATGCAGAATAGATACAGTGGTTAGCTGCACGTCCAGTGAGGTACGGACCAAGCAGAACGTCTCTCCATAACTCCACTGACCCGTGGTCAACTCTATGGTTGCCAGGGGCATCACAACAAGGGCAACTAGAAGGTCTGCAAATGCCAGGGATACAACGAAGAAGTTGGTCTTCTTCTTCCTATGTTTAGAACAGTAGATACACACAAAAAATAAGATGAATAGACATTAGTTAACAGTACAAAATAGTGTCTGTACAGTGTACAGTTTGTCAAAAATACTAATGTTTAAGCAATTTAATGATACTTTATCATATTATGGAGCTTTTTTATGGAAGTTCTTTATATGATCATATTCAAAGTTTCTAGTTTCTAGTGTTTATTAAACAACGGCGGAGAGAGGTATGGGGAAGTTGACCAACGTAATCAAGTCTCTCAATATTTTTTCCTCTTCTGTAAAGTCATAGACATGCTTGCATTATGGATTTTATCTTTTGCTATTGGAGAAAAGGGGTGCACAATTTTTTTTTTTTTTTTGTATTTCTGTTCATCACTGTAGAAGTGACCCAACTATGATGACTTGCACTTCTGAGAACCCTAGAAATGTGAAAAGGGTCAATTATAATTTCATGTGAAAATTTAATTGCAGAAATGATTTTCCATTTTTGTCTTACTTTGCAGAAAAAAAATATAAGCATCTTTAAAATGAGATTGATTTACTTTACAAACTGCCTTAGATTTTAAGGTTTGTTTTCAGAGAACAAATTGAGGATTATTTTGTTTTACTTTTTTTCTTCTTTTTTTTCTGGTTGTAGGAAAAAACTAACTGCACAGTGGGGGTTCAAGATTCAAAATATTGTTTGTCTGAAAACAAATCCTTATATCATGTGCAGTTTTGCTTAAGTTAGCTCAAGTAAATTCACCTTGTTTTAAGGTTTTTAAAGACATTTTTAGTACAAACTCACACAATTGGTTGAGCCATTGTTGCTATGTGAGGCTGGTCAGGATTCTCAAAAAAACAAAGCAATGTTTTGAAAACAGAACCACATTTGGGGGAATCTGCTTACTTTTAGATATCTTGCATTTCAAGCCTTATTTGTACCATCAAAAATGTACATTGACACAGTACATTTAAATGTAGATATGAAGCACCATTACCTTAGCTGTCTGTCTTTACAGAGAGCCACCATCACAAGCAAATTACCAAGCACAGTCAGTATGATGATGGTCACCAGGACGATAGACAGCATTATTCTCGAAGTGTGTTTAGACATGATTGGATCCACTGCACTGTAGACAAACAATATTAATATAAGATAAATACGTATTAATCTTTGCATTAAAAATATCTGAGGTGGTTCTTACTCGTCCGCTGAGTCTGATACTGTGGCCATCACTGGTCATCCGTATGGAAGTGGTCAGATAGAGTTTGGTTCACACAAGACACTGCAGTCCCACTCCTGTGGGACAAACAAAACTGATTTGGGTTCTCACATCACAGATTCAATCATATTCTTTCAACATGAGCTTCAAAGTGAGAGCATTGAGAATAAACCATCAGCACCTTTGTAAATGAAACTGGCTTCTGCATATAACATGGGAATATGAGCCATGATGAGTCTATGACCCCCTTTTAAATATAACTTTCCCGGCACTTTACGGACTTAATAGATGTTTTTGCTGCTGGCAAACACATTTCTGATTTGATGCTGATAAAGGGGTACTTCAGTATTACTGATGGGGCTGCGGATAAAACAAAAAGGTTAGGGAAAACTGGAAAATTGAAGTCTTATTAGATTCTCAATCTCAAAACACTTCAAATATTGAAGATAGGAAAACTTCAACACAACGTACTCTATCATCGTAGGGTTAATACCCGCAGTGGCCAAATCGCACCCTGTGCCTGTGACGCTTGAGCCATAACTCAAGCAGAAGTGGAGAGAGCTCTCACAGGGTAAACACTGGAAGTGTGTGATGTATTTGACCAGCTGGGAGGCTCAAGTGGGTATTAGAGAGAAAGCTCGGACGCTTCTTTCCTGTTCTGCTGCTTTCGTTTGAGTTTCAAATGAGCCGCATGATTATAATACCCCTGTTTCAGACACACTAAACAAAATAGGCTATTCTGAACAGATAAACAGAGAGGACAGCTGATTTACACATGATGCTTTTTTTAAAGGAGAGGGTAAAAGGGTCATTCTACAAAACAGGTACCATTTGTGTCCCTGATATGTATGTGTAAAAAATTGTCAATTTAACAATTAACATGAAGGCAATTTTAAGTGAAGTGTCAATATAGAAATATGTGGAACCTCTAAAAGGACATGGTAATGTAAAAAGTATATGAGATGGGAGTAAAAATTATATTCCAACGCTTGTCTTGCAACTTTGCGTTCGTTCAAAAACGTTTTGCAATAAAACAAATTTTCTCTGGGAACTCAGTTTTGTGAGAGAACTCAAAAGCATTGCAATATCATTTTCCCTCACCATGTCACCTCATGAGCTCTGTAGAATTTTTTCTAAATTAAACAATGTTTTTATTTTTGATTAACCATTTAACAGAATATAAAAATAAAATCTGGCATTTTGTATCTCTATATTCTCATTTGTCAGTAGGGGACAATTTTAAAATGTCAACCCTTTTACCACGATTTTGCATAGTGAACAGTTGACGATTGATAAGTATACATCTTTAAAAAGATTACCTTTCTAAGAACCAACTTTGTTTCATAATCTTGAGCAAGGCTTGTCAAATTAAATTGTAAGTGTAACTGTCAACCCTGTTACCTTTCAGAAGCTATACAGTTATTAAGTCCCAAAAATGCATTTATTTAGCATAAGATATCACAATACAATTGAATTACTCTTAAACACATTATTTATTTGTTACAATGTTTCAAATCTTACTTTACTTAAAAATCATACTGGGAATGGCACCCGTTTTTTTTTTTCTTTTTTCGAATGACCCAAAAAGATAGCTGAGCTGAAGTATAAAAGCTGATGTCATGTGACACAACACTAACTTTTGCTAATCTTGTCTCATAAGATCTAAGAGCCCACTATTCCCTTCAGCTCAAGGGATTTCAAACTTGGTTAACTGTCTGAAGCATATAGATATGTCAAGATAAAGAATGTGGGACTTTGAGCTTTCCTGTTTTTATAAAAGCATTAAATAAATTAAATAAACTGGTTGGTAAAATTATAAATTAACTTCAAACTGTTTACTTAAAGGGATAGTTCACCCGAAAATTTAAATCATTTACTCATCATTTACTCACCCTCAACTTCGAAACACAAATTAAGATATTTTTTAATGAAATCTGAGCGATTTCTGTCCCTCCATAGACAGCTAAGCAACTACCACTTTGACGCTTCAAAAAGTTCATATAGAGATTGTAAAACTAATCCAAATTAATTGAGCGGTTTAGTCCAAATTTTCTGAAGAGACTCAAACGCTTTATATGATGAACATATTGAATTTAGGCTTTTATTCACATATAAACATTCATCACCTCACACATCAGTTGTGGTAAAAGGAAGCTCAAGCATTTTCGCTTGACGTGTGAGAACCAATGAGGTTCATTCTCGTGTTACACAGCAACGTTTGAACTTCCACAAGAACCAATAAGGTGCGTTCTCGTGTTACGCAGCACGTTTGAGCTTCCACAAGAACCAATGAGGTTAATTCTCGTGTTACACAGCAACGTTTGAACTTCCGCAAGAACCAATGAGGTTCATTCTCATGTTACGCAGCACGTTTGAGCTTCCGCAAGAACCAATGAGGTTAATTCTCGTGTTACACAGCAACGTTTGAGCTTCCGCAAGAACCAATGAGGTTCATTCTCGTGTTACACAGCAACATTTGAACTTCCACAAGAACCAATGAGGTTAATTCTCGTGTTACGCAGCAACGTTTGAACTTCCACAAGAACCAATGAGGTTCATTCTCGTGTTACGCAGCACGTTTGAGCTTCCACAAGAACCAATGAGGTGCGTTCTTGTGTTACGCAGCACGTTTGAGCTTCCACAAGAACCAATGAGGTTCATTCTCGTGTTACGCAGCACGTTTGAGCTTCCACAAGAACCAATGAGGTTCATTCTCGTGTTACGCAGCAACGTTTGAACTTCCGCAAGAACCAATGAGGTTCATTCTCGTGTTACGCAGCACGTTTGAGCTTCCACAAGAACCAATGAGGTTCATTCTCGTGTTACGCAGCACGTTTGAGCTTCCACAAGAACCAATGAGGTTCATTCTCGTGTTACACAGCAACGTTTGAACTTCCGCAAGAACCAATGAGGTTCATTCTCGTGTTACGCAGCACGTTTGAACTTCCGCAAGAACCAATGAGGTTCATTCTCGTGTTACGCAGCACGTTTGAGCTTCCACAAGAACCAATGAGGTTCATTCTCGTGTTACGCAGCACGTTTGAGCTTCCACAAGAACCAATGAGGTGCGTTCTTGTGTTACGCAGCAACGTTTGAACTTCCGCAAGAACCAATGAGGTTCATTCTCGTGTTACGCAGCAACGTTTGAACTTCCGAAAAAAACCAATGAGGTTCATTCTCGTGTTACGCAGCACGTTTGAGCTTCCACAAGAACCAATGAGGTTCATTCTCGTGTTACGCAGCACGTTTGAGCTACCTCAAGAACCAATGAGGTGCGTTCTTGTGTTACGCAGCAACGTTTGAACTTCCGAAAAAAAACAATGAGGTTCATTCTCGTGTTACGCAGCACGTTTGAGCTACCTCAAGAACCAATGAGGTGCGTTCTTGTGTTACGCAGCAACGTTTGAACTTCCGCAAGAACCAATGAGGGTCATTCTCGTGTTACGCAGCAACGTTTGAACTTTCGCAAGAACCAATGAATTTCATTCTCGTGTTACGCAGAGCTTCCGTTTATGTTCGCTGATCAATGTTTATATGTGAATAAAAGCCTAAATTCAATGTTCATCAAAAAGCAATCGAGTCTCTTCAGAAAATGTGGACTAAACTGCTTAATTCATATGGATTGGTTTTTTGAAGTGTCAAAGTGGTAGTTGCGTGGACTGTCAATAAAGGGATAGAAAGATCTCATATTTCATTTGTGTTCCGAAGATGAAGTTGGAAGTGAGTAATTAGTTACAGAATTTTCATTTTTGGGTGAACTAACCCTTTAGAGCTAATAAATATGTTATACTTGAAACTGCACCCTGAAGTGATGTATCACAACCTGGATGCTTAATTATTGAACAATTTACAATATAACTGAAAAACATTAACTAATATCGATGAAGTGGGCAGCTAGCTTTCAATAAAAAATAACACCTATAACTCTTGGCAAGTTATTGTCATTGTAACCTCTTGGCAATTCTCGGTTGTTAGGATTTGATTGGCTTCTCTTAAACAACACAAAACAAAACAATGTGACATAATTGACATAATGAAAAGAATATGCACTGACAAACCCTCCGATAAACAATTTTGACACCTTCCCACACAACCTCTTTTTTTATTTCACACCACCAGGAAAACATTTGAGCATTCAACACAGAGGAAAAAAGTGGCATTTGCATTAAAGGGATAAAATACAATCTGTGGTGACAAAAAACTAAAAAAACTAAACATAAGCCATAAGCCTCATAAACAAGTTATGAGAGTGACATTTTTACACAATCATAAAACCCATATGGGAGTGGCACAAATAGTGGTCTGAAACACACATTGATGATTATGTTAGCTCACTGTGATTTTGCCAAGTAAGACATGTCTTGTTGATCCTGGAACATCATTCCTGTCCGAAAATTTTGTCTTAACCCTACCCCTCAACCTAACCCTACCCATAACTTATCCCTAAAATCAGAGTGAAATATGCGAATAATAACACTGATGTAGAACCATCTAACCCTATTTGTAAGCCTAAACTTGACCTAAACTGTAAACTTGTCTCCCAAATCTGATTGGTTGATTTGAATGTTGTTCCAGGATCAACAAAGATGTTGATCCAGGAGCATGTTGTACTTCACGTTCACCAGTTCATAGATGAATAAATAAATAAAGCTATAGCCTAATGTGGGTTCAGTCTTGATCAGGATCAAGTGTGCAAAATCAGTGGCACTACATTAATTATGATATCTTAACAAATCCATGATTGTTTCAACCACCGCTGTGTTAATTTCATAGTTGGAGGCAACATTCTCCAAAATCAGTAAACAAATAAACTCTGACACTCTCTAATAGAAACCAATTGAAACGTGTCATCAATCTTTACAATTTAAGCCAAACAAACCACATCTTATCAAAAACATTAAACAATATTAATAACAATAATGAAGATAATAATAATAACAACAATAATAACAATAATAATAGCTATTAATATTACATTCAAATATTTAAAAATAGACATAATACTTTATTGTGCTTAGAATAACCTGTTGCACATTTTGACACTTGAAGGCATTTAAGTACGAGGCAGTATCATTCAAACAACTTTACTCACCCAGGGGCTCCGAGTTTCATGTCTCTATGAATCCACACGTGTTTTTATAACCTGTCATATTCCATCACAGTTTGTCGGAGACTGAAGTGCTCTACTCTGTTCTGTCACAATCAAACAGCGGCTGCAAGCAGCAGATCATCTATTGATGTAATTGACCGGTGCGCTCTGAGTCTGCCTGTCCAACACAGAACACACACAAGCGTCTGTAACACACCACAACAGAGCAACAGCGCCACCCAGTGCCTCAACTCACTTTACTGCGCTTGTTCAAAACAAAAGGCCCATTAGGCTTTCACGTTTCCGTTTTTCTTATTGAAAAATTAGCTGTTGATATTAAGTATGCTATATTTACTATGTACTTTGCCATATAAAGGTGTTGTGTCACGTACAAGCGTCAGTTATATTAACCAAAATAGGATGCTACAGGCGACAGTGTCAAAAATGGAAGTGAAAGATAACTGATTACGAACTATGGTTACGGAATGATAGTTTGCTGTGTGGAGACCACTGTCATTGAAATGCCTCCATTCATTCATTCATTCATTCATTCATTCATTCATTCATTCATTCATTCATTCATTCGTTTATTCATTAATTTATTCATTAATTTATTCATTCAGCATACTCAGTCTGAAGATTGAAAGATTTCTTTTAAACCACGAGATGGCGAAAGAGCACCAAACATAGGCTAGCTACTGCATTTTAATCTGTAGCCTAATCGAGTGGGAGATACGTCCGTATAGGCTATAGGCTACTGCTGAATTTGTGTCTCCAGTCCATAGCCTAGATATTGGCCAAGTTAATAGAATCCTGACATATAATCTAGCCTATATAAAATTATTTACGCAGAATCACTCTATATCTCATATCAGACTCAATACACATAAAGGTAAGATTCTGTATTATGCAGGATGCCCAAAGTCAAGCTGATAAATATGATTAAATAAAGAATGATTCATAAAAAATGCAAAAGCCCTGCAAAACGTGTGTTGACCTTGTTAATCTTGCCCACAATAAGTAATTTACTGAACAGAGGAAAATACATATTAGCCTAATACAAATAGCTAATATATCAAATACATTTTGGGGGTATTGTGTTTCCCAATAAGAAATTAACCAGCAAACAAAGAAAGAATGACCTTGATTTACATTCACCATGTTTGCAGAAGAGTAAAAATCTTCTATTTGTGGACACGTCATGATTTCAGCTTGTCTTCTATGAAGGTAAATGAGTATCAAAACTCCAGAGGACGTAGGCCTAGATGTGAATTTGAGAACTTGTACAATAAATATTTCTTCAGTCTTCAGTCTGCTAAATTAAATTAGGCCTACATGACAATATACTGTGGGTTATTGATATATCACTACCATTGACTGAGCTGCTTCTTTCACTTTAGCATTACAGGAAAGCCACTTTCTTTACAGCTAATGCTGTATATTAGAATTTAGCTTAATAACAAGTGACAGAAGAGACTGAGTAAGGAAGCTGCACAATATAATTTAATCTCTTTCAATTTAGTGACACAAGACAAAAACACTCGCAAGCATTGCCATTTATCAAGACATAGCCTATGTGATTAATGAAATTGATTAATATTATTACTGTAATATTAATATTAACAACACCTTGCTGAGTTGTAAAGTTGAGTGCACAGCAGAAGAGAGGAACTGGGTGGTTTGCTGCTGTAGACACAACCATATGCAGACAATGGTGAAATTTTAGACAGCTCCGGTGTTTCTGGTGACTTTGCACTCTTCGGTATTGAACAGATTTCACCGCAAATGCTTGATTTTTTGTTCTGAGAAAATCAGAGCTCTGAATTATTTAATTGTAGTAACAGATATGTGTAGAGCATGATTGAAGAACGTTTTAAAATGTCTTTCTGTATTTATTTTGGTCAACAATAACATTACTAAAAATAAAATAAAATCATTATCAACAAAGCTCACATGTCTGCCTAAGACTTGTATGCCTTGATTTTAAATCAAACCTAGATTTCATCATGGAAAAAAATAAATGATGTTGATGAGCTTGGCAGATGCAGGATGGAGTTTTCCTAAATGGTTTACTGAGCAACGTGTGCTTTTTTTCAGACGTGCCTCAAAGAGTCTGGCTGAAAATAATGATTTGCATGACTCTTGTTCGGTCTGTTGTCATTGATTTACTCTCAAGCAGTTGTTATGAAACAGAGAGTTGGACATGATTGAGGGTAAAGGGAATACATATACTCATACACCATCATTTATTTATTTATTTTGTCTTTTTGTTTTATCACTGTGGTGGTTACAGAGAAGCATCACTGTAGATTGATATAAGGGGTCCGTGTTAAATATTCATGGTCTGTGCGATGCGTAGGGGCTTTCATTGCTTGCCCTTGTCCCTCAACTGAATAATGCCTAGGTCAGAGCTACTCTAACTCTTCGGTTAGGATTAGAAATTGATTATGGGCAGTCCGTTTTATTGTGATGACCTTGGGTCAGGGGATGAGGTCATGGCACCACATCCGCCTCTGAGCCATAAATCAAAACACACATCCAGAGTGCAAAGGTAAAGCAAGACACACACCCCCCATGCAAGGTGCTTTATAATTCCCCCGTTTGTTTGGAAATGAGTGAATAATCCGGGCAAATGGAGTGGAGTGTGTGCCCAGGCATTTTCAGCATCCTGTGTCCACACTGCCAGAGTGTATTATTAACCGCGGTAAGGTCAGCGAGTCAGGCCGTTCTCTGAAAAGGAGAACAGCAAGTTTCCACTGAACCTGCTACGGAATTTATCACATACAGATACTACTAGTCAAATATTACTCCGTTACAAGTAAAAGTTGTAAAGACAGATTTTTACTTAAGTAAAAGTACAGAAGTACTCATTTTTAAAAGTACTTAAGTATCAAAAGTAAAAAGTAAATGTCAATGCATTGTTTTATTATTGTTGCATTGTTGTAATACTTACAGTACCTTATGCCTCTGAATCTATGCCTGCCTACCCTCATATCAATATCAAATTTATTTCTAGAACACAGTTGCAGTAGTGGGATTGAATGTGAGACTGAATAAGTGCACTCAATAACGTCCACAATGGTTTCGGACACCCCAATGGCTGTTCCCGCAAATAGTGCCCTATACATTTTTTGGCTTTTAGTATGAATATGTTAGCCTTACTGTTAAGCTAGTGTTCTTCAAAACAATGACAAAATGTGCATTTAGAAGACCAAACACAACGTTGAAAATGAAAATCGGGGTGACATCAGAAACCAACTCAGCCGGGTTCTGACGTCAACCCGACCAAAATGCAACCCCTCACTGGCGTTACTACTTTCTACTCAAGGACCTTGACAGAAATGTAGTGGAGTAAAAAGTACGTATTTGTCTTTCAAATAGTGAAGTTTAAGAAATACATATACGTTCACATTAATTCAATTAAGTCATTTATAATGTTACAAAAATTACATTTCAAATATTCATCTATGTATCAAAGAATCCTGAAGCAGCACAACTGATTTGAACATTGATGATAATAATACAACATTTTTCTCAAGCAGCAAAGCAGCATATCAGAATGATTTCTGAAGGATCATGTGACACTGAAGACTTTCAGTAATGAGGATGAAAATTCAGCTTTGTCATCACAGGAATAAATGACATATTAAAATATATTGAAATAGAAAATGGTAATTCTAAATTGTAATAATATTTCACAGTATCACTGTTTTCTTGATTAAATATCAAGTCTTCTTTCTTACCAATTCCATACTTTTGAACGTGTGAACTGCACACAGACCTCAGGCATGCATTTTAGTGATGCAACACTGTTGCACTAACAGCTAACAACTAAATACAACACCTAAAACCATCATGGAACCTCATAAGTAACCGATCTAGAATGTTCTACATGAGCATGATGCAACTCCACACGTACAACAACATTAACTTCAAACAGCAGACTTGCAATTGATTTCAACAGAGTTTGTGTTCTACAGAAAAAAAGAAAATCTTCACTAGGTTTTGGAACAGAACAAATGCCTGCACTCCCCGACTTCAGGCTGCTTTTGATTATTTATGTTTGTCAGATTGTTAGGCCATAAGCCAAGTCTGTCTCATACGCTGTCCTAATAGGGTTATACATAAAACATCAACACCTGCTCTATTCTCAAGGGAGGATTGAGCTGTTTCCTACTTTAAAACAACTCACTCTCTATATATTCAAACAGAGACCACAGTTCAAGACCATCATTGAGTCATTAGTATTCACACCTGTGTGTTTGAGATAAAGCATGTAAAACTGATGCATAGAAGAGCTTAGTGGCTTACAGGTGGCAGGACTTTTTTATTTTTTTTTACAGTTTGCTCAGCGTGTGTAAGACGTGTACAGTCGGTAAACAGGATGCAGCAGCCACTTAATGACACATTAGTGCCATCCAGACAGGGTTAATGCTCTGACAAACACTGAGTCAAGACTGTAATTGTCCCGCTGGGCGCTCTGTTTAGATGTAATGGCACCATCTTTACTTTACAGAGGTTTATGCTGAAGTCTGAAACTGTTAGGACTGTTTTGTGATGAATTATTAATGCAAATTAAAGTTCATTAATAAATCATTTGCATTAATAGTCATGGGTGTTTTATAAACTGGGAACTGTAATGAAACTACATGCACGTTCTTTCACAATTCATTATGCTAATTGGATTTAATGGCCTAATAATTGCATAGCTGGCCTTGTTAAAGAGAATTACAAATGTTTTTACACTTCTTGAAATTGCCTGTAGCCTCCATATGTGCGGCCCAGTTGTCATTTTGAATGTACTTCCTTGTGAAAGTGAAATATTAAGATCCATATTCAAAGGTATATGCATCTCTGTCTAAAAATATATAAACTTAGAGTGCTCTTCAGCTTCAGTTTAAGTAGCTTCAGCTATTATTGATATCAAACCCATGGTGTCACATCCTGGTATATTTTTTTGTAGAAGAAACAATGTCTGGGACAAATTCAAATGAGTTATTTTAAGAACAAAGGCAAATTATTTACTGCAGTTGATCACGTTGATGTTCATTAATTGGTCGTTCATGCACTGTAAAAAAATATATATATTGTTGGTTTAACTTAAAAAACTAGGTAACCTGGTTGCCTTAAAATTTCAAGTTCATTGAAATTTAAAAAATTTAGTTAATACAATTGGTTTAATCTACAGAAACAAAAAAAATATTATGTTACCACCTCGTGTTCTTCAGTCACGCACACTTATTCCCTATCAGTTATTTTACCTTCCCTCCTTGACCCCGCTGACCCCTCGCTCTGCAGCCTGTCTGCTCTCACAGTCAATTTTAAAAACACTACTGTGCTACATAATGTGCCAGCCTTTCTCTTGCCCTCCCTCTCAGACCTCTCAATGAGAAGCGCCATGGCACGAACACGACTTACCTCTTAGTTCGCTCTACTTTTGTAACTTGACAATTGATGTCTCAAGGCTCCAACTAGAAGAAAAGAAATACTTTTGCATTTATAAAAGTCAGATTACCAGCGTAGTGTGATGATGTGTACCTGTGCTCTATTAAGTGCTTCCATTGTGTAATTACTAAGGAAATGTAATTCATTGCAGATCACACAGGATAACTATAGTGCGAGTCTGAAGACAGTGTTGCCACAAGGTTCCATTCAGTGCGATTCACGTGGGAAGTCAGTTCATTATGTGCACCAGCGTGTCCATTTTTTTATCTATATTCTGATGACAGTTTTTACAGTAACTTGTGAAAATTGATAACACAGTTCTTGAATTCACTGAATGGCCAATTTTTGTGTCATTCTAAGAGAAAGCCTTGTAATTGATGCGCCGCTAGTCACGGAACTGCTAAAATAATGCTTGTTTCCAAGTAGGTTTCCACTCAGGTAAACACATTGTCCGATCAAGTCTGGCAGCACATGTGCCATATCATTTTATATTGGGTTACCATGTAAAATTCCATGGTACATAGGCTAAATATGGGAATAATTCAGTACCGTGATATATATCAATGTACCGTATATATATATATATACACACCGTAATATACCGTAGCACTGTCCATAGTAAGCTACTTTTTGAAAGGTCATTTTGAGAAACTATCCAACTATTGCTGTGTTAGTTTGACAAACAGGGCAGGACTTTAACAGCAAAACACTTCACCTTACGTCATTGTTCATTTGCAGTAACAAGTGTTGGCCCTTGTGGTGAGTGACAAGTGTTGGTTGCAACAATATATTTTTTTACCTCAAATAAAGTAGTTAGGTTGTGAATATAACACATTTAATTTAATTAAGTAAAAAAAAAAAAAAAAAACATGTCTGCTTTTACAACAATGGATATCCCTTTAAGAAAAGGGGGACAACAATGGATATCCCTTTAAGAAAAGGGGGAACTTTATTTAGACGACTTCCTGTGTGTAAAGGTCATTGCAGGTGACGGTTGATCTGAAGGGTGCATGATGACTTTCTTTCTTGACTGCATTCCAGTCCAAAATTGTCATGCCCTTTACTTGCTAACTTCTCTCCGTCTCGTTCGCTCGGATGTACGTCATTGCTTACGTTGCACGAGTGCCCACTACTGGGGGAAACTGCAATGGGCTGAATTGGAACGTCCTAAGCCCTTGATCACTTGGAATCAGCTATGGAGTTGATATATTATTTACACCTTTTTCCCCTTGAAGAATTTGTTTAATGCAGCATCCAAATGTAGGTGTGCTTGGGTTGTTTATAAAAAAGAAAAAAGAAAATTGATATATCATAGAATTGTTTGTTGTTGTGGTGGTGATTAGACGAGATCTGTGGTGACATCACAATCATATTGCATTGTGGGACATGCCTAAAGTACATATGAAGTAGACTCCCACCCTCTTTCAAAATCGAGGGAACGAGGGTCTGTCCATATAAACTACCCTCGTCCACTTTACGAAGTGGAACGCGTTTCAAAATGGCGGCAGGGATTCCCCCGAGGGGAAGTGCTTAGGGAAGTTTGCAAGTGTGTGTCTAAAAGTGGACTGGAACGCAGCCCTTGTTCATTTTTTAACGGATTTGCTAAATTGGAGTCTGTGGTGATACTTGCAGATTTTACATAATTCTGATAAATATAGTCTTGGTAATATTCCAAAAATATCCCCTAATCTTTAAACTATCATGATTTAATTTTTTTTTTTTAATTTTCATTTCATTTCGTTACTGTTTCCCTTGGCAGAAATGGCAACACCAGCACAGGCATAAGTAGTTAGTTATTTGACTAAAATGAACAAAAAATCCAAATGTTCTTAAGCTTCCATTTTACTAAATATATTCTAATGTAGATAGCAATACAATTTCATTTAAAGTCACAATGAAATCAAAACGGACAAATCTTGGTTTATTATTGAATATTGCAGTATTTATTTTATAAATTATTTAACCGTGCACATCATTATTTTTAATGTGCCCACATAATCTTCTCTTCCCTCTTTGATGATGTGTTTACTGAAGCGAGAGCGGGACAACCTGCCTGTCACTCACATGAGATCACAGCAATAGCAAACCACAACCATTCAATCAATTCCTGTTGGACAAAATCAAGTCCCGTCCTACATTTTTTCATGTTTGAGAAGCCGTTTTACTTGGAAATACGTCACAAAAGGGATGAAAAGACTATTGCAACTTCACTTTTTAAAAAGCCTTTTGTTTGCCACTCCAATTGAAGAATGACCCATATGTCATATTATGTATAATTCAGGATATGAACATTTGACATAAAAAACAAACCAAAAAGCAACAACTCTGAGTCAGCCTTGTCCCCCTTGGTCCATATCAGCAACTGTGTCTCTGTGTATCGGCTGCGTGACAGTAAGGTGTCCCATAGCAGACGCTGCCAGGGGCTTGTTTGAGGACACAAGGGTAACATGGGCTCCATGAGGAGGTGACGAATGACACGTCATCGTTCTTCTGGACTTTCTGCCTGTCTATTCACACTCTAGTGCTGACCTCATCAGCATCTGACGTGTTGTCTCAAGTCTCTAAATCTAATCATGGTTGGCATGGCCTCACAGTTAGTGACAGTGTGTAGTTGGGCTAAGGGCTGGTGTCTACTTGGAGATGAAAATAACTGTGATGCTGAGCAGAACAGCCAGTGGTAGACCCTCAATCTATCCATCCAGCCAGAGAGAGAGAGAGAGAGAGAGAGAGAGAGAGAGAGAGAATGGGCCTGTAATGTTATAATGATTCATATAGTAGTATCCTACATGGCTGCATTTACTGCAGTTTATCCTAGGAGCCAAACAATCTATTTACAGTGACTGATTTCATATTTGCTTTTAAAGGGATAGTTCACCAATAAACGAACAGTCATTTCCTGACCCGTACCTGAATGACCTATACAAATCATGTAGACTATTTTTATGATGTTCTTGACATTTTCTGTTCTCCGTCCACTTTCCTTGCATGGAAGAGACACTCAAGTTTTACACCTGCAAGTAAGTGGTGAGTAAATAACAAAACTTTTTTTTTTTTTAACATTGCCTTTAAGGAGAGGATCGTTCATCAAAAAGAGCTGTGGTTCCTGCAGAGTTACATTCATGTTGTGTCTGTGAAAGCACATTGAAGCAGTCAGGTGCTGCAGGGCATGCTGGGACAGTGTGTGGAGGTCATGATGAGCGGGAAGGCAGTCCCCGTTTCAGCAACATGAGCTGTGACAGATTCATCTGGCTGTTGGCAATGACAGATCAGAGACCACAGTTCAGTTAGGAGAAAGAGAGAACAGCCCCTGGGTGAACAAACTCTCATCTGTTTGCTGATAAAGAGAAAGAAGAGAGAGATAGTGGTTATATGTTGGGTATTTATTTAATTGGCTGTTTAAATATACTGTATTATAAAAAATATTTAAATACATATTGAAATTACTTTACTGGTGAAAATTTTGGAATTAAGATTTTTTAAAGCTGCAGTCTGTAACTTTTTGGGGTTAAAAAATATCCAAAATAAATTATTGAGCAAGTATGGAACAACCAGTGTTCAAAACTATCTGCTCGCCTTTGCTCGATTCAAAACGGTAAGTTTGTAATAATGTTTTTAATTCCAGTGGTACTGGTGGATTTCCGTGGGAAATTTGAGCATGTCTTTGCGTCAATACGTCACATCTGTACACAATAAAGAAGGAGTCTCGGCTATATAGGCTATATTGCGTGTGAGGATGTTGGAGATTTATAGCCTTTTCTCACAGCACTTGATATAATTAAACTTATCAATTTGATGGCGGATCCAGAAAGGTTCAAACGACAATCACCAGTGACAACTGGAGATTCACCCGTTGTAAAATGCAAAAGACTTCAGACTTCGGACTTCGGACTGGCTGCAGAAAAAAAGAGACTGCAACCGGCACATGCGAAAACAAGGATAAATATCAGAAGTGCTTTTCAAAGATATAAATTAGATTATATTCCAGTTTTAAATATGCATCTGATTACAGATACATGTGTTTGTATTTCAAAGAGAACCAGTTCTAAGGAACATTCATTTGTTGGTATGACAATTAGAAATTAGACTGCACAGAAATGGAAACTGAACTACAGGTAAACCTAATACACATTAAGTCACGCAATGCTAATGTTGTTAGCATTAACAATTTGAGAAGAAAGTATAATTTGCACGATTTGACATGATATGATAAGCGATCATTAGATTTAATCAGCGCTATTTACTGCAATGCTTTTTTCCCTTAGTTGGTCAGAATAAAAGTGGATGTTACTAACTTGTTCAGATGACATTTTCCGGTGAAAATTCTTATGTTGGTCATACTTCCAAAAAGTAGAATCTGTGATTCCGAATGACAGTTTCCACACCGGCGCGGTGACTGACAGCCGCACATTCTCCTCAAAACATTGGATTCATCCACGCTGTGCCTTAACTGCAATCTGCGAATAACTGCAATTGCAGATTTCAAACAGAGTTGGTGACAAAAAGGAAAAACTACAGACTGCAGCATTGAAGTTAGATAAATATTATTATTTTTAAATAACTGCTTTCTAAGCTGTAAAAACAGTTGCTACCTTCAATTTTTAAGTACAATCAACTTGGATGATCAACTTAAGTCATTTCAACTTAAATTACATTAAACTGACTTTCCAATATTTGAATCTTGTATAACTTAAGAAAAGTTGAAAAATGCTTAACTTATTTTGATGAGTTGAAGCAATGTGAAACATATGTTGTCGTAACTTATTGATCACATGATTTTTTTTACAGTTTATTCTAATATATTGTTAAAATGTAATTTATTGCTGACAAAGCTGAATTTTCAGCATCATTACTCAGTCTTCAGTGTCACATGATCCTTCAGAAATCATTCTGCTGATTTGGTGCTCAAGCAACATTACTAATTAGTATTAATGTTTAAAAACATTGTGCTGCTCAAATATTTGTGAAAACTGATTTTTTTCATCTTTGAAGAATAGAAAGTTCAAAAGAACATCATTTATTTGAAATAGAACTCTTTTGTTACTTTATAAACATCTTTACTGTGACTTTTGATCAATTTAAAGTGTTCCTGCTGAATAAAATATTATTTTAAAATAAAATCTTACTGACCCCTTGTGAGCGGTGGTGTATATATATATATATATATATATATATATATATATATATATATATATATATATATTAATTTATATATTAAAATTTTATATATTGGCATCATTTAAAAAATCAATAAATATTCATATCCTTTAATGTTCCTGAAAATCATTCATATGTTATGAGTGTGATAACATGTGTTACATGGATAGCAGATGAACCCAAGCACAGACAGTAACACACAAAGTTTAATTAAAGACAAAAACGGGGAAAACGAGGGGGCAAAACATAGACTGGACAAGGGTGACTAAACTTGACTAGGACTATACAGATTACAAGACAACAAACAAAAAGCAAATCCAGAAACAGAACTTTCACTAGACAATAAGCTTGACAGAATACTCACTAGGTTTCACAACGTCAAATAATGAACCGGCACAGGACAGCAAACACATGGGGATAATATAGGGAACACTAATGACGAAGACAGGTGAAACTGACTAGACAATAATCACAAGACGATGATAACAAGGGGGTGGGGTTACGTAACGAGACAACACAAGCACATGGCCCAAACAGGCCATGTGCTTGCACACAAAACATGGGTCTGTCATGATCCTGCCTCAAGACTAGAGAAAATCAAGGACACGAGGGCAGAATCATGACAACATGTTGGTGGGTAATTCAAAATCATTATTATAACCACCACCACTTTTAAATTCCACTGGTAATTCTGTTCCCTTAAATTCCAATTCAGTTCAAATTTAGAAACAGAACTGGAATTTTAAAGCCAACTTGGCGCATAACCCTACAGGCTACAGAGCAGATCTTGAGAGAAATGGCCACTTAAGGCAGGAAATATGTTGCTTTTAAACTTCCGGAAGCATCTGAACAGAGCAGTTAAGCCTCGGTCCCTCAGGTACTGCCTCTGCGATAAAAGCCGTAAGTGGTTTGAAGCTTTTTGAGATGAGTTGCATTTAGAGTGGCTGAGTACTCACGAGGCACAGGATTTTACCAACCACAGAGGATAATGCCTTTCATAAACAGACTTATTCATCTCTCTCTCTCTTTCTCTTACCCTGGTCATCTGGTCTTAGTCATGGATAGTTGCCGAATATGCGTGTCACAAGGTACTTGACTAATACCTGGTGTGGATCATGTCATGAAATCATGCATTAGCGGTTAGTGGTTGTTCTCTGAAAGAACCAGATTGGTTGGATAAACCAAATGAGCCTGTTTTAATTGCCATAAATCTTATCAGTCTAGAAACCTCAATATGACCTTGATTTGAAAGGTTTGAGCAAGAGTACATGGTTGCCATAGTGATAGTGAACCGTGGAACAAGGAAAACAGGAAGTAATGTTCATGCACCATCCTCCTTAAAGTGAACAGCACTGTGCCAACTGTATAGTCTGATAATAAAATCTAGATATTGGATGATTCACTGCGTCATTTACGTGCCTCTAGCTAACACTGTTGGATTATGAGCTCTGGCGGAGAGAGGCGGTGCGGGTCATGTGACACGAGAACATGGGCTTTAAATCATACAGAGGATGGTGACTCACCCTACTGGACATCACTTTTTTTCTTACCTGTGTGTGTCTGAGGCAAAAATTACATTTGGACTGCAGCGATTTGATTAAATAAGTGTGCATCGCCATGTTCATTATTTTAAATTGCAGGAATGAATCATCAAATATCATGTATTGTTGGGAACAGCGTCATTAGCAAAATGAATGAATAAAATATTACTTTCAAGAATATTTACTCTTCACGTTTTCGGTCATGCTGCATTTTGATATAGACTTCCACACATACAGTATTTACACTCATTTAACACTCACTAAAAAGCTTTCTTCTGTTCTGGTCCGCCTGAAAGTCTGTCGTGTTGAACATCCTGTGTCACTCGACAAGCAATTACCAAAAGCAGGCCTGGTTTAAGGACGCCTGATTTAAATCTCCCATCAAACCCTGATGTTCTAATTGCTTTGAAATGCAACTTTGGGATTTTAGTTTCAGCGAAGTGGCTTTACTGATTCAGGTGGATCTTTTATTAGAAACTGTCTGAGTCATACGCTCATGAATTACTTTCCTCAGCCCTTGATTGACAGATCCACCTCTCGCATAATGGACAGCGGCTTTTACAGATCTGTTCAGATTTATCCCGAGATGCAAGGCTGCGTTAACAGTCAATGCACTTCAGAACACACCGGTTTCATTTATAGCACAGATGAAATGATGTGGTCGTTTTATATAGAATGCAGAAGTGAGCTGAAGGCCTATGAGTAATATTGCTTTACCATAAAAAATATGTTTTCATCAATAGTCTGAATTTGTGTATGACTAGGACTGTCTATTGATTTAATAATGAAATTATGTAAGTATTTTTCACAATATGTACATTAATTAATCTAAATATAATTCATATATGAATATTTGCAGAGAAAAGCCTCCAAATGAAGATTGTGGCAGACAATATATATATATTTTTAAGTTTTTTTTAATGTAAGGTATAGCTTAAACATATGGCATAACAGCTATTAAAAAAATATCACGTGGAAAGACCTTTGAACCTTGTTCACAAAGGTCTTTCCACGTGTGATATATTTGAATAGCTGGTTATGCCATCTTACTGTTTTTTAAGCATCTCACGCCATGAGCACTGTCTTTTAAGACGCTGTATCAGGTTATAAGTAATTAAAATTAGAAAAACACATTTCAATAAATGTTTTGTTGATACTCATCAGTTGTAAGAGTGGTAGCATGCAGTAAACTAGCATGAATTTCTCCAATCCCTTACAGTGGAATTTACCTACAGGTCAGGAGGCATAAATCAAATTCTTGCAGTCAATATATATATATATGCATATATATGTAAATTAGTTAAAGTTTTAAGAGCCCCTGAACTGATCAAAATCAGATGCTGGGTTGGTCATGCAAGTGTTTGGATGATGTGTCGTTCATTCATGCTGTTTTCAGTGGGGAGTCCTCCTTTCTCATCTTTGACAGCACATCGTATCTGGGAATGAGTCTCCTACACTCCTTAAGCTCCTCAGAGACAGGCAGCAGGCGGTTGTTGCCATGGTAGCTGGTCACCTGATTGTGTCTTTGCCAATAGGGATTCCCCATTTATAATACGGTGTTGCTGGAATTCTTATCAGGGTGTGTTGCACGTATGTGTGTGTGTGTGTGTTTGCAGTGTGTTTGGATGCATTAGAGTGTTTGCATGTGTTTGATTAGCAGATGTGCATTTCCCCCTAATATAGTGCATTGTTTCCCATGGGATCATTAACATTCTGTGTTATATCTTTTCTGTACTTGCATGTGATTGTTTGTTGGGAAGGGGGGAGATTGAGCTTCCTCCCGTGATGCCCTGAAGACGGGGGTATGAGTCAGGAGTGAGTCAGAGAATCCCCCTCCCTGCACACGCACACACACACACACACACACACACACACACACACACACACACACACACACACACACACACACACACACACACACACACACACACACACACACACACACACACACACACACACACACACACACACACACACACACACACACACACACACATACACACACACACACACACACACACACACACACACTGAGATGGAGGGAGAAATGGAAGATACTCAACTTATCACAGTGGATAGATATACTACCTTGATGACATACTTTGCCCTATTTATATAAATGCGTGTGTGTGTGTGTGTGTGTGTGTGTGTGTGTGTGTGTGTGTGTGTGTGTGTGTGTGTGTGTGTAGACTATATATATATATATATATATATATATACTCTTATTTATATAACACTAAAGTTTGTATGCAATTAAAACGGATGTGGACGTACTATTTTAAATATGACAGCAAACATTCATAATAAGAGGCCTCATATCTGTTCATACTTGGTAAAATGGTTAAATTTGTCATTGAATCATTATCATTGCTTGTATAACAGAATATATTTGCTTGTGCCACTGTGAGAGCAGGTTTATATTTAAACACCAGCTTTATTAGAAACCATTAACACTCTTCACAGTTTTTCTCTAAAATCAGCCTACATTCTCTAAAACCACTACTCTTAAACTTTTATGTTCTTTTAACTAAATTTACCCTCCTACACATTTTTGGTTGTATATTCTCTGATATTTTGTTGCAGTGCAGTGCCAGTGCTGTGACCCACATTTCTGGCCATGGTTGTTCATATTGTTCTGCACCAGCATTTCCCTATTGGCTGCTTGCGTCTGTTTTGACCTTAATATACACACACACACACACACACACACACACACGTGTGTGTGTAAGGGATAATGTACATCCAGCCGGTGGTTCTCTCAAAATAACCCCCGACAGTATGATGAGGACCCCGAAGCGAAGTGTATAGCTTATTACACGGCTACTTGCCACATAAGTAAATAATTAGACATTAAATATTCATTAGACATTCAAGTATATCCAGGTCATTCATCCAATTCAGAGCACCCTCCATTCGCTGTATGAAACCAGAAGGGTCGACGACATCCAAACGTGATATTATCCCTGTCACTGGTCATATCTAGCACTTCACCTGCCAATGTCAATCTCTGGGTTATAATCATAATGAACCATCTGCCCTGCGAGGTCAAGTTGCTTTGGAAGGAGTAGTGTCTCACAGCTTCTTTGTTCCTGCTGGTTTGTCTTGTCTCTGTGGGCATCCGATGGAACAAACACTCTAGTTCAGTGTGCCCGCGACTTTCATCCTCCCCCCACAATCACAAATGACTCTCTGGACGTGTAATAGGATGCTGTGCATAGATGGCCATCTCAGCCACTGTGAACGAGGCCGGGACAATCTCACATCAAGAGCTCCGAGGTAACTACGATGACAACCACGCTGTTTGATTTTTTTTATTCCCCTTCTACCTTATTTATTTTACATCAGGTGCAAAAAGAAGATGTGACTAGTGGCGGTGGAAAGAAAAGCTGTGATATTTGGTGACGTGGAAGGGTCTGGTGACTCTGAATGAGTCTGGCTAAGTGTGAAAATACACGTCTGAATAAAGCAATGACAGTATAAGCTCAATTAGATCCTGTCAGCGTGTGACTATACATGGTTATGTGCACATGTTGAGACATATAGTACATGAGACAAGCTGCATCCTTCAGTGAACCTTAAAAAATGATTGCGATTTTAACGGTAAAAGAAAGTTTCCTTACTATATACGGTAAATAACTGTGATACATTTTAATGCAATTTTACTGTAAAATACCATTTTATTTACAGTTTTTGAAAGTGAAAAAGAACAACTCATTGTATAATTTACAGTGAAAAAACGTAAATTGACATTCCCACAATTCCCTGCGTGACACTTCACATTTGATGTATTTTTGTTGAAATAACTGTTTCTTCATATAGTTTTCTTAATTTTTTCCTAATCAGTTATGTACAATAGGGTTTTATATTACATTTAATGTTGTTAAATTAATGTTTATTGTATTTTTAAAATTTCATGTGTGTTACCATGATGGTGTTTAATGTTTGTGTGAATAACACTGTGCAGCTTCTATATATTAGTATTAATTTTCTTGTGGAAGAACTGTTTGTGATGATCTTTGATTGATCATGTGACTCTCATCATTGCTGGTTGTCAGTGTATTACAATGGTACAAAACAGATATTAATACTTCAATAGGTTGGCAAATTAACAATATATCAGATAATGAAATATGGTTTATTACTGTAAATTTTAAGTTAAGTCTGTAAATCCTAAAATGTAGCTACTACCGTATCGGTCAATTTCTGGCAACCACAGCTGCTGATATTTTACCGTAAATGTAACAGATTTATCTTTACAGTGTATGTAAAGGTTATAACAGACTCATGATGAGGCAACATTAACATATTAAGTATATGTTCAATAATTAATCATGCACATACAAAGGACAATTCCAAAATTTAATTCCATTGTATATGTTAATATTATTGAATGGACCTGAGTTAAGAACTTACAATGAATAGTTGTATTTCTATTAGCTTGCAAAGATTAATAAATACTGTAACAAGTGTATAGCTCATTGTTAATACATTCTCACTAATGGGACCTTATTGTAAAGTGTTTTGTGTGGTACTCCTCTAGTTTTTTTTCTAAAGTTTCAATGAAATAATTTGATGTTGTGATTGCAATTTGATGTTATAAATATATATATACGTATATAAAAAAAATCTCTAGGGATTCAAAATATATTGGTACCCTATCGGTTACTGGCCTGTATTACTTTTTTATTTTTTATTTATCAGTCTTGACATTGGATATTTATTTATTAGATATCTCAAACGTAAGATATTGTATATTTTATTGAGATCCCTATTTTTTTATTTATTTTTACATCAAGGTTTTCTCTCATCTAACTCTTACTTAAAGTGAACGTTTAAAAACACTAGTAATGTAATGACACAGTCACATGTAATCTTCAGCAAACATCAAAATGAATCCATTGTATTGTGAAGCCTACGTTTTTCTTATATGTTGTATTTAAACAAAATAGTATACAATTTTAATACCAAAAATGTATCCACTATCTGCCATAACATGAAAATATTTACCGGCTTATATAGGCCAGAATTTATAACAATAAATTATATTGGAATAATAACTGTTCTGCCAGTCCCTGATTACAATTCAGCATGATATAACCATTGTAACTGGAGCTGATGATTGATAGTTAGTCTGGAGTCTGAAAAGAGCAGTCATCTGCCTCAAGCTTCAGTGACTGCACTACTGATGCCCTAGCTTGAGGATTTGGAGAGCTGGCGTTACCTCAACCCGTCCTCTGCTCTAACTAGTGAGTCACCCTCGGCTCTTCGTCTGTTATAAAACACCACACACATACACACCGTCCTGTTCCGGGACAGATGGATTAAATGCAGGAAAAAGTATTGACGCGAGCTGCACGGACCCAGGTGGGCTCCCTCACCCGCTCTCACGTAGCCTCGCTATTTGTTTCCAATCATCAGATGCATTTAATGGACTCTATTTCCCCTGCTATTAGCTATATATCTCTCTTTAGTCCATTAGGTTGCCGGAAAAAGCAGGTTGGCCATACAGTGCCTGTTAAAATAAGCATCTAGATGTTCAACGTAGATGGTCTACAATGGGCTTTATATACAACCTTATCAGTGTGCTGAGTGAGTCAGTGAATGGGTCACTGACGGGGAGATGGGTTCCTTCATTGTTATCGTAATTTTTTTTTCTGTCTCTTTTGGAAAATTACTCGTCTGATACCGCAGCTGGTTCTGAACCTTGACCAGCGTTGCGTAACCTGAGTTTGCGTCATCAGGTAGTGGCTCACATATGCCTGCTGCGGTTAACCAGCCTGTCAGGGGACGTGGGCGTTCATATTAGAGGTCTTGATCTCTTCCTTTTCACCATCTTTTAACCTATTTTTAGTTTTTCATTTCTTCAGAATTTGTCATTGCACTCAGTCAGTGTCACAGAAATGAAAATGCCACCTGGATTCCAAAAACAAATACTTTCTCTTAAGGCAAGACAGCACATAATAGGGCATAGATATTACCATATTTCCACAGTTGAATCACAGTTCATTTAGACGATTGTTTTATATTACACGTTTTCTGAAATGGTGTGCTTAAATACGCAAATGAGACATTATCGAATAAAATATGCACTATTTTGCATATACTTCTAGAACAGAAATCTGAGCATTGAATTTTTTACAGAGGGGATTTTGGATATCGCCATGTTGGTGATCAAAATCACCATGTTTAATAGGAATGATATGTTATTTCAATCAGGCAACTGATATAAAAACAATCTAAAAACCTTTGAAATAGGAATTTATTGCTTCTATGCATGAGAAAAAAAACTCATTTTGAGAAAATGGTCTTTAAAAATATGTATTGTAATGGAAATCTACAGACACAAATAAATAAATATAATACAAATAACACTCAAATTTGTTTTGGCCGTTTATTTCAGTCTAAAAGAAAATACATTATGGAAACAATATAGCCCAAAATCTCAAAATTGGCCATTAAAAAATATTTTCACCTGTAGTGTCTTGCCGTCATAAACAAAAGTGTGAGTTAGGTGGCAGGGCTATCTGTGTGTCCAACCAATGGCAGACAGAAAACGTGTTCAATTCAAAACTTCACTTCACGTGTGGTTTAAAAATTCCCAAGCTTGTGATGGAAAACTCACATTTTACCTAAACCGGACACGTCTGTGACCATTAAAAGAACTTTGTCCTCATTTCAAGATTCGCTGTTGCGGATCAGCGGGGCCTGATTTTTGGATCGAATCTCACAATAGAGGAAGCAAGACACCTGCTCCCCCCCGCTCCCCATAGACACACAAAGCCCTTCTGGAAGTTTCTGTGCGTGGGCCGTGTTCCACTTCCCCTTCCTGTGCTGTGCCAGAGGCAGTGGGCAAGTTATTCCCCCTCATCCTTGTCTGTCAGCTGCTAGAATGAGTCACTGGGCAACGGGCAGCAACGGGTCGCCTCTGCCCACTAACACTCCCCTCTGCCAGTGCACACAGATGGGCCCGCTGATGGAGACAGGCATTTTGTGTGTGTGTGTGTGTATGTCCCTGTCCACCTACTTGCATTTCTGTTGTTGATCTATTCCCACACACCTTAAGCAAAACAATGTTTCTGTGTTAGTGTTCAGGATCTGAGTTTGTCAGCCTTTTCTGGCCCAGGGACCCCAAACTCTGACTTTTTACATCAAGTTTACATCAAGTGCTGGGTTTTCATGATAACACTGTTTAATGTCTTCCATTAGTAACACAAAAAAGTCACCAAATTGACAATTCTTAATTTTTTAATGGAATATTGCAGCCTTTAGTAAAAATTAATTATCCGTGCCCATACATTTTATTTAAATGAATGTGCTGTCGTAGTATTCAATCAAAATAACTTGCAGAAACATCTCTTCTCTTCTCTGATGATGTGTTCACAGGGGCGGGACGACCTGTCACTCACATGAGATCACAGCAATAGCAAACCACAACCATCCAACGATCCAATCAATTGCCACCCTATTTTCACTCGGATATACGTGACAATAGGGAAGAAAATACTATTCCAACTTCTGTTTCATGGCGACTTTAATTCATGATTTAGAACAAAACTATTCATCAAAGGGGCATACAGTTTGAGCCAGAATATTTTGTCAACAAAAAGGCAATATACAGAGCTCAAAAGTTTGGGGTCAGTTAGCCCCGCCCCCACCCCACTTTTTTTCAGCGAGGATGCATAAAATTGATCAAAAGTGACATAGCTTGTAGCCTGTTTTGTGGTATAATGCTTGTTCACTCCATGAAACACCAGTGGCAACAGCTTTCAGTGTTTGTTTGTCATGATAAACACTTCTCTGAGCAGGCGATGCAACTAAATATATTCAAACATGAGACTTTTGACATAAATCAAAATGTTCTAAACAGGTTCATAACACACAGAGAGTAAATCTGCTGCAAGAGACTTATAGTGCCCCTTTAAATAATTGCACTCAATACAGTTAAAATCTTTGTATAATAAGCACACTGGTTGTTTCTTTTGGGAGTGTGAACAAGTACTTGTCAGTCCATTCTAGTTTAAACTGATGTTTTTTCATGTCTATTTTGCATTTATATTTGCTAGGAGAATAGCACAATGCCACTGTAAAAGGTGGTAAAACATTTTTTTTTAGCTCTTTAAATCATCTTGACAGAAAATGTAAAATCCAGTTGGATAATTATTATTTGCTCAATCAGTGAAAACCACTTATTTTACTGAGAGGCACATTTTTGACAGTCATGTGGGTGGCAGAATCTTAGACCGGATAATAATATACAGTGCTGCTCAAAAGGTTGGGGTCGCTCTTTTTTCTTTTCTTTTTTTTTAGCAAGGGCACATTAAATTGAACAAAAGTAACAGTGAAAACTTTCATTTGTAAAAAAAAAAAAGAATTCTACTTTAAATAAATGAACATTCTACTCAAAGAATCCTAAAAATGGCTTCCAATCATAGCTTCCACAAAAATGTTAAGCAGTTTTCAACATTGTTTTCAACACTGATAATAAAAAGGAATGTTTCTTGAGCAGCAAATCCACATATTAAAATAATTTCTGAAGGATCATGTGACACTGAAGACTGTTGAGTAATGATGCTGAAAATTCAGCTTTACCATCACAAAAATAAATTACATTTTACAATTAAAGGGGCCCTATTATGCCCTTTTACAAAGTCTTGGTGTATAATATGTTTTCATGCTTGCTTGTTAAAAAAAAAGCATTGTCACATATTTTACATTATTATTACAGCAGCTCTCTCCCCAGTCTGGCCCGAACACGGCAATTTCAATAAAGCCCCTCCTTCCGAAATACGAAATGTGCTGTGATTGGTTAGCTAGCACAGTATGTTGTGATTGGCAGCACTAAGCGCGTGTTCGGGAAATGTCCCGCCCTTCCATAACAGTGAGTTCTTCTCTGGTGTAAACATTAAGGATGGCATCAATTTAAATTTTTTTTAGCCCGATTCAGACCCTGACAATGTTAACAAACGAGAGGATCATGCAGAATGGATAGACTTTGCAAGCACGGACATTTAAAAGTGGTGTTTTAAAAAAAAATTCTTATACGTTATAGACACAATGTTATCCACAATTTAACAGTAATCTATCACAAAACCATGATTATTTTTTCTAAGGAGCAGTGAACCGTAAAATGTGCAGCACACAGATACATGTTGGGGTTACAATGTTCAGGAACATGTCATAAGCCATAGAAAGGTCAAACAAATGAGTTTTGGAAATGTTGTGGAAAAAACAGTGTCTCTTTGACATAGCAACAACACTGTCGTCTTCTCTAGCACAGCTCAACCTGCTTCGTCCCCTTTGTTGCGTATTGCGTAGGCAGGGATTATTTAAACGAGAAACATTGTTCATAACAACAACTTCATAAGATCCGGAAAAATCACGTTGTACTCCAAACGAGGAGCCGTTCGTTGTAGTTCTTGAAAAGATTTCTGTTAAATAAAATATCTCCCTTTGGAGTGGACTTTGAGCTTTTTTTTAATGCTCAGACAGCAACATTACACTCTAACTAAAGTTGAAAAAGCATAATAGGACCCCTTTAAATAAAACACAGTTATTTTAAATTGTAATAACAATTTACAATATTATTATTTTTACTGTATTTTTGATGAAAATAAATGCTTATTTAAAAAAATCTTACTCCCCCAAACTTTTGAATGGTATTGTATCTCAGTGTAAAGAGGAAAACAGTCTAGGAGGAATAATTGGGTGGAAAAACTAACTTGAGCGACTGCTCTAAAGAACCACAAGAATCAACCAAAGATTAAATCAAATGCGTTTTCTTCTACAATAAAGCTGTAGATCAAATTTACCACTTTTATAGTTAATTTTAAACGAAGGAATCGGTCCACAGACTGTCTGCAGTACCATCATGGACCACCAGGGGATACTGATGAATACTCAGTAGGTAATATGAGTGTTTCTGATCACTTTTTTATGAGGGATTTTATAAGAGAGGATTTTTTTACTCTTGAAGGATCAGTGAATGAGGTGTTCAGTGAGTATGTGCACATTATCTGAGATCAGCCTGTTTTATTTTACAGTATTTATGATAGTTTTTTCTTATTTTCTAATTTTACTTTGAAATAAATCTTGCCAAAAAAATAGGTCTTTAAATAGATAGGAGCCTATTACCTACGTAGAAGATGGCTCTCTATTGGGCATTACCAATATGGCCGCCAAGTGAACTTACTTGCATTAGAGTACACCATGATCCAGAAGATGAAACAAAGCACATCTGACAAAGGGACAACTGCAGTTCTTCAAACCCCCCCTTAAAAGTAAAACATTTTTATCTCGAAGTAAGCCAATATATCTCTTCTCTCTCTCTCACTCTCTCTCTCTCTCTGTGACTTCCTTCCTACATCCTGAGGGAGGACAACAAAGAGCTAAAATATATTAATAATTGATGTACGCCCACATTCACAAGAAGGAACACCCGTCCCTTCTGGTCCCCATGCCTTACTTTCACTGACCACCATTCATCCTGTATATTCACCATATCTATATTCATGCATGGCACATCCCTTCACCTCTAGTACATCTAGTTCTGAGGGAGTTTTTCATTTCCTCTCTGGCTGCTTACAGCCTTGTAAAGCACAATGTCAAAAGCCATTCACCCCCAGCACACTCTCACTGAATAGCAACAAATCTACAAAGCTTCAAGGTCTGCATTGAGTGACATGGTCACCTTTTTCTGGGAGCAGCTTTGAATGAAGCCAGATGGCTCACTGATCATCATGGCTTTTCTTAGTTTGTTCTCAGGAAGGCCAGGAAGGTAAATCTTTTTTCAGAGCAGGAAATGACTGAAACTAGAACTACTCTTTTACCTCATCAAAAAGTATAAGTCCTAAAGAAATATTGAAGTTGAATTATTATTGAATATTGAAATTAATTATGTACACCCACACACAAAAAAATCAGATTTTGCTTTTGCCTAATGCTTCATCCACACCCCTAGGTGTCAGTGTAAGTCCAGGATGACTGCAAATCAATCAACTCAAAGGGTCAAAGTTTAGCTGGTGTGCATCTATCTATCTATCTGTCTATATGTCTGTCTGTCTGTCTGTCTGTCGGTGTCTATCTATCGCAATATATGCATATACTGCATACAAATATTTAAGGACTTGACTGACTACGTCATTCACAGTGCTTTACATGAGTGGGCGGTGTTTAAGAGATCTTTTGGCATGATTGGCTTGTTTGTTCTCTGATTGGTAGAGATTTCTCTGCAGAATCATGGGTATTATGTTTTTTCACCAGTAATTCTTATGTTGAACATGATCATTTAAAAAAGGTGAAATATTGCAGACTGATGGCTTCAACAAAAGCATATTTATGGTTGGGAATCAAAAATAGATCAGATACTTCAGACCAGGAATCGAATACTTGTTATAAAATAACATTTTCGATTCCACTTGTCGATTTCTGTGTGCACATTTTAATTTGATTTGAAATTAATTTGATCTGTGCTGGGCAGGGCACATCCAGAGCGTGTGTACAAAAATCCTCATTAAGTACACAAATACTGAATTGAATTGTAAAAAGTCAAAATATCCTCGTAAACACAGTCAGTTATATCTTAAGTGAACATAAACAGTTGAGAAAGAAAAATTCACGTGTAACAATACGTTGTATCTGTGCATTACTTCTTAAAGTGACAGAAGCCTAACAACCCTGCTGCCATCTGTGTCATTACTGTTAATAAAAGAGCAAAAGAAAAAGAAAATCTAAATCTAAATGTTTTACTTAATTTTTTTCTTTTTTTACCATATTGGAATCGAAACTGGGAATCGACAAGCAAAATCGGAATTGCTAAAATTCAAACGATACCTAAACCAACCAAAGTATGTCCTTTAAAAAAAAAAAAGGAATACTTTATTTTAAGAAATATGTTCTTATTTATCTTGCAGGGTGGTAAGCACCAAATGAATCTTATTACTCTAAAGAATTACTTTGGTGACTTTGTATAAAGCTCCAGCCTTGACTGCTGATGACATAACATTAGCGGATGTGGAGTGGGCAGCAAGTGATAGGTGAGAAATCATCCAGGTGTGCGCACGTTGACACGGCAAACAGAGCGGGGGTGTGGATTCGCTTCCGCCACGCACCGCAGTGACGTCCCAGGATTGACTTGCTTGGAGACACGGCGCCTGCGGTCACCTCATCTGTCCAACAGCCCTCTTGTTTGTCATTAGCCATAAGATCCGAGGGGGCTGCCCATTGACAGTCGTATTGATGGCCTGTGTTTGCTGTTCAATGTTTGTGCTGGTCACAGCATGTTCGGTAATTACACTCTGAGTGCCACACCAACGCACTGGCGTCTGGTAACCACAGCTGCCCAATCCACCATCACTACAGCTCCACAATCCCGATAAGCACACAGAGAGCTTCGCTTTATTCCGCCAATATCACAGTGAAAGACACATCTGCCTGAAAAAGATAATGATCGCTGCTGTCGGAAATTATTCACTCGCTCATTCATTTTCCTCTTTGATGAGTTTTGATAAGTATTTTAAAGGTGGCTTACACAACCTCTGCGGCTATTGAATGTCCAACAAAAAGCCAGAATTAGAATAGGATTTTGCGACACACTCTGCTCTAATTTCCCCCAAAAGGATGTTATTTTCTCAATTTGAATTAAAAATGCTTCCTTTTCATAAACTGTTGACCTGGGCTGACTAAAGAACCTTATGTCTTTACAGCAGTGATGCAACCAAATGAAGAGAGAGTGACCTGCTTTCGGCTGCCAGATGAGAAGCGGGGGCTTTAGAGCTGTGCTTTTACAGCCCTGATACACATTCAGTAGAGACAAGTCAGGCGAGGTTTGTCTCATCTCAAATCAGCTAAAGCAGGTAGCACATCTCCTCATTATTATCAGTGTCAAAAACAGGATAAATTACACTCTAAAAAATGCTGGGTTGTTTCAACCCAATTTTGGGTCAAATATGGACAAACCCAAACGTTGGGTTAAAAATGTAATAAAAAAAATGAACCCAACGGCTGGGTTTGGCCATATTTGACCCAAAATTGGGTTGAAACAACCCAGCATTTTTTAGAGTGTATGATTTTATATATGTGTGTGTGTGTATGATTTTATATGTGTGTGTGTGTGTGTGTGTGTGTGTGTGTGTGTGTGTGTGTGTGTGTGTGTGTGTATGTGGGTGGGTGTGTGTGTGTGTGTGTGTGGAAAACAGCTAATAAATCATACTAAGTGATTTTTTTGTTTTGTTGAAAAACTAAAAATGCAGAACGTTTTCTGTGATGGGTATAGGGTTGGTTTAGGTTCAAAGGATCGAATATATAAAAAATATTTGCACACTATAAACATCATTATGTCCCCAGAAAACATGAAAACCCAATGTGTGTGTAACCTTAGCAATCTAAGGTCACTGAAAAAAGTGAATCTATGCAGCAAGCTAAATGCTTTTACCTTATTGTATCCGTTACCAAATAATTTCCTCTGAATGAGTCAGGGGATTTTCATTTAATTTTTTAGCACGCATTATTTTGGATCACCTACACAAACAAAACCAGGTGGCTGAGCTCAGCTAAGCCATAAACCACAAGAGAACGCTGAATCCTCCACCCCCTCAAGACTACAATCTGCAGAGTTGCCCACCTGACCCAGCAAAAGACAGAGAAACCTGTCTAGCCAAAGCATTTATAGTGTCTTGTGATATTAAGTGAGCTTTTTCTCTAAAGAGACATCTTTGCCCCTGACCTTTAGATACATTTTAACTGAGAAAAGACTATATAAATACATCTCTGGCAAACGGCATGATGCTTCTGAAGGCAGGGTTTTAATCTAATTTCTTGAGGTGGTGTTTATGTAATGGGCTGGGCATGTCTTTAATCATGAGAGTGACGCATCACTGCGATAATCAAAGATGAAGTACAAGGACACAGGCAGATTGCAAACCGAGAGAGGTGCTTGGCAAAATATAGGTCAGTTCTGTTACTCAAAGTCTCCAGCCCACAACCGACGACACCGGAAACCTGCCGCAAACACGGGTCATTAATGTATATTTTTAAGTGTTTGAGCCCCAGCAGCCCTGTGAGGGGATTACCACACAGATGTTGATATTGGGTTTTCAGACTAGACTGACATAGCAAGTGCAACGAGGGGTGTCTGAGCAGCTAATGTGTTTTTCCTGGGAGTGAATGGTAGGAGAAAAGAGTGTCAGCTGCATGGAGAGGTTTGGGTAGTGGACTATTATAAGAGTCTGTGAATGGGAGAAACTGTAATGCTCAATATGACAGCTGTAGTTTGTTTACTCTTTTCTGTAAATCCCCCCCCCCAAAAATTTTTTTTTTACTGCTTACTTATGTGGAGTTATTGCTGAATATATAATAATACTGACAGTTTCTGGAATATCCCCATTTTTAAGTATGCTGTAGGTACATGATTGGAGATGAAGAAGAGGAACTTCTGGTGAAAGAGGGAGACAAATTATGGGGTGAGTCTCATTAAAACATGCCCGGGTTACATTTCACCCCAAAATCAGAAAGAAAGAAAAAAAGAAAGAAAAAATTATATTTTGCATCAATTTTGTTGTAATGAAATCCTGGACTTTTTTGGTGCAATTTCTATAATTCACAATGCTCAATGGTGATTCTCATTACTGTAATAAAATTACTATGTACGATTACTTATTTCAGTCAGTTGATTTTCATTATTATACTATTACAATTCTTTTTACAATTTACAATTCTACAATTCAAATCTTAAATGATCTTTCATGTTCTTTAAGCAAAATAAATTGTCTTATTTTAATGAGTGAAATAGACATGTACTTAAAGCTACACTGTGTAGGATTTTCTCCCATCTAGCGGTGAAATTGTATATGACTACCAACTGAATATTATACTTTATAATATTCAGTTATTATAAAGCCCCTCCCATTCCGAGGACGTTTTAACTCCTACGGTGGCCGTATTATTTCAAATCTGCCGGCAGTCGCGAGTAATCTCCCCCTCGCATTCGTCACGGTGCCACTGAGTGTAAAAACGCGAAAGGCAAAGCTTGAATTTCCAGGTAGCCTATGTCCCTCTTTGGCTAATGTATTTTCAAGATGGAGGCGCAACATGGCTTCCACCATTCGAGCGACTCACTCGTATGTATTATAAATGGCAGATTCTACGCTTACGAGACTTGATTAGTTGGTAGAAGTAATTCTACATTAATGAGCACATATAATTTTGAAAGAACAAAGTGTTTTTTGCTAAGAATCAACTTAAAACTTGTAGCTTTAAAGGATTAGTTCACGAATTAAAATTTCCTGATCATTTACTCAGCCCCATGTCATTCAAGATATTCATGTCTTTTTTTACCTTTGACCTTTAACACCATTCCGCAACACTGTGGGATTGATGTATTAATGGCATGTGTGGGTACCTGCTGAACCTAAATGTAATTTAAAACAGTAGCTTCCTGCGCCCTGACAGGAAGTGTTCATATGTTCATCAGTCAATTGATTTAGTGTCCTCCAGACTCACAGACAACCATTTCCAGCATCCTGATCAAACAGACCCCTTATGCTCTGAATAAACTTTAACACAAAGAAATGTTAAAAATACAGTCACCATATTTGACAGCTACACAGTTCGCCGTTTTAATGCGGTTAAAATTATACACGGTTCACATGAAGGCGTTTGGTTTTCCATTCATTTCATTTAGAACATAGAGAGTAATTTAAGAACATTTGATGAGAACTCTTTCCACAGCCTTGTCATCCTTTTATGATATTTCATTTTGAAAAATAACAAGCAACCTGCTGACATAAACGTCAAGGAGTGTCCGGTTTTGTCCGGTGATACCCAGAGCTCTCTCTCTCTCTCTCTCTCTCTCTCTCTCTCTCTCTCTCTCTCTCTCTCTCTCTCATAGCAACCTTAACTGCCTAGCAACGGTAAGTTGAGGGTGGGTGAGTGCTGTAGTATCTGGCTGGTGTTTGTGTACTGGGTTGTTGTCATGCAGCTCTCATCTCTCCCCAGCAGAGAGACTCACGCTGGACCCTGAAAAGGAGCATCTTTATAGTGACAGTCAGGTTCAATGCTGCGTGTCATGATCTTAAGTGCATGTTGTTCCTCTTAACATGTTCCATATGCCAATGTTTATTAAGTAGGCTACAGCAAATATTAATGTTTGAATCTATTACATCTTGAGTAATTGCAACAAATGAAAGTTCTGACATTAAGCCTCATGTAGCTCCAAACCTATACACTGTTGTTTTTTTCTGTGAAACACAAACAGAAAATGTTCAGGCATTGACTGTGATGAACATGCTTAAAGAAAGGAAGTGGAACACCTGGTTTCCTGCTGCAGTCATAACAACAACAGTTCAACTCTCTGAAGACACTCGACATGATAATAGACTTCAGAAGGCCTATAACCAACAGCTTCAGATTTTTTTTAAATAATCATCTCTCAAAACTCATTCATGACAGGTAAACACTGTCTCTATTGTCTAAGAAACACAAAAAGGATAGGATGCTTCCAACCTGATCTCATGAAACATAACTATGACATGGTGATTTTGTACACTGAAAAAAAATTGGTGTAGTAACAATTTTCACTCAGAAATTGGTAGTAAATTAATTATTTGAATTAAAAACGGAATTTAAAATTAAAAAATCTAAAATGTTATTGTTTTGTAAAATATACTGCGATTCTTATGAAAACATGCTGTTCTTAGAAGAAAATGTAAGCATGAAGGTCCACCCTTAAACCTAACTGTCATTGTGGTGTAAACAGATCTTACCAAAACAGGACTGATGTGTATTAATTCATGTGAATTAGCCAACTCTTCGACAAAACATTAAATAGTTAAGAATTGCCATGAAAGTGTGTTGGTGTAAGCTGTAGAAAGAACATGATAACAAAAGGAGTCTTAAATTACAGTAGAAACACGTAGGAGAATCACAGGGAAGAACGGGAACACATAGGCAAACCGGAACAGTGAAAACAGAATTAAAACACATTGAAACAAAACCACAATAAAACTATTACAGTTGGGTATTTCCCGAGGCAGTAGAAGTTTAACCTACCAAAGGTTTTGATGATCTACTTCTACATCGTCATTATTGATACTCAGAAAAATTCATTTATTGTAGTCTGCTCTGCTGCCCCATCGAGGACCCCTATGAGAAGAGATCCAGGAAGTCTGCTGACGAGATCATCAGTAACCTTTTGCACTTTCCTCATCACAAGTGCTGCAGAGCCAAAAAAACAACAACTTTTCCCCTGGAGCAGAAGCTGTTATCAATATGTCAATTGAACAGGGCCTTTTGAACACTGACGCATTTATCGGTTCTTCCTTTCATTTGTCTACTCATTTATTTATCATTTATGACTGCTACACTCTAAAAAATAATAATGTTATATCCTTTGTAAATATCATAATAATAAAATGATATACTACTTTAATGAAATGGCTGATCAGAGAAATTGTTTGAGTTGGATATACCAAAATAAATGCCAGAAAGTCAACAGTAACTTTTGTCTAAAATTATATCATCAAATACATCTATTATTTAAGTTTATTTCATGAAAAGAAATCAGCATTTTATTAAAAAAATATTATTTTTAAGATCATAATTATCATTTTTTATTATTTTTAATATTTAATAATTTTTGTTACATTTCAATCAGAATATTTGTGAATGGAGATATTATACTGATCAGTTTAAAGAACTACAATTAATAATCATTCCACATCTATATTCTTCCTCTTTAACAACTTAAAAAATTAAGTTAGACAGAATTATCAATTGTGCAAGGCTAGAAAGGCTAACTTGAGCAGAGTAAATGTTGAAATACACGACACGACACCATTTTCAACAAAAAAACTGAAGCGTTTTTAAGTGTTTTGGCTGTTCATTTACACGGCAAAAACTATACTGTTATTGTCTCTGTGTAAACTTCAAAAACGTGAATTTATGAAAACGGTGGCATCATGCGCATGCCTATTACGTGTTCAGTCTATAAGCGCATATCATTCTTTACTAAATGAAATCGCCAACTACTGGCCTGGCATGAATAATAGTTTTCGCGGATCCGTGTGAGTGGAGACGTTGTTGTCTGTGCTCGAAAATGCAAAAGAAAAGCTTTTCTATTTTTACTTCATTGTCTTGTTTTTAAACAAAGTTAATTTAAGGAAAGATCTGTTCATGTGTAATGTTGGGATTTATGGGGGTTTCTGTTATGTTTTGGAGGTTACCATTCTGGTGAAGAATAGTTGGCAAGAATGGGCTAAAAAGACAACATTAGCCGCATGTATCTGTAAGCCCACAACCATGTCCTGAACATTGGGAGGGATGTTTCTGTCAGTCTTTTAACATTTCTCAAGAAAAATTAATCCATGATAAAATGTTTAGCTTTTTACCATGCTCACTTCCATTATTAAAAATAAAGAGTCACGTTGGAATTCGCGCTCATCTTCAGTGAACAGTAGGACTAGGTAAGCCTATATTAATGATTTCACAGCTTTAAATTTGCTCAATTTTATTTAGTGTAAAAATGTTCCTTCAAAAAATAGAGTACATAGTTTATTACTAGGTAACATTTTATTCCGATGGTCTGCTTTAGACATTCTAACTATAAGTATAACTTTGCAACTACATGTCTAACTCTCTCATTAGAGTATTATAGACTGATTAATATCCGCTAACACTTTATTTTGATGGTCCCCCAACATGCACTCATACTGACCATACTTTGCAACTACATTTCAACTTAATTCTACAAACCTGAACCCTAACACCTTTGGTTTTAAAGTGTAGACTCAATCCACTATTTATTTGATCATTTTTAGTGCTATATTGCACTATATCTGCCTTCACAACACACTGTTAATGTATATTGTATGTGTGTATTGTTCATGCCATGTTTGCTGTATCCTTTCCTTGTTTGCTTGCAAACCATCAAGTCAAATTTCCTTGTTAGCACAACTTTTTGGGAAATAAAAATACATTCTGATTCTATAGCGCATATAGTGTCCCAGAAACAAACAACCAAACAGGAAATCGTGCGTAATTCTAGCTTTTCTGTATTCATGACTGTAGGGAATAATAACGCTATAGTTCATTTCTAACATCATGTGTCTGTGCTGCCATTATACAACTCTGTGGCAACCACCTTGTGAAAATCTTATGCAAGACGCTTTTGTTTGCAAGGATGTGACCCAGTGAATGTGAAATCTGTGAAATGCATGCTATTTGCCTGAACCTTGATAATTTTGGACATTGTGAAAGGAGGTTATTGTTCAACACACATGACCTATGATACACAATCTCACACACACACACACACACACACACACACACACACACACACACACACACACACACACACACACACACACACACACACACACACACACACACACACACACACACACACACACACACACACACACACTCTTTCAGACATCCATTTCATAGACATAAGAACAAAAGTGTAAAAAGATTCATACCGTGGTGTGTTATGTCATTTACATCTAATTTCCAAGTATAGATTAATACATTATGATCTTTTTTATTCTACGTCTCTTGCCAGGGAAATGTTTCACAGCACTTTGTTGAGGTGTATATATTCTCTCAGACTTTTAGAGCCGACAGCTCAGTCCACCTCCTCTCTCAGGTTCAATTGTGATATAAAGGCAGGAATAGCCACATTCCTCTAGTAAAAGGTCACTGTATTCATCGTGCCTCGTACACAAAGATCTAGCATAGAAGCTTTATTAGCTTCCCGCCTCCTGCAATGACCTTCCAGTTGGGCTGCTCAACCAGACACAGGAAGTACGGCCTTTTTCTTTGGTGTGTCCAAGTCTCTCCTCCCCCCAGACAGGAGGTGGATGAGGAACCAGATGTCCCTGCAACAGGATGACCCTCCTTTAAATCGTTATCTCTAATTAGAGTGTTGCAGGTATCGGGCGCTCTGTAGCACACATCACAGGCCTGCAATTCATATGCTAATTACGTAGAAAACCCAACAGGAAATTCTCTAGTCTCCATCGGGAACTTGTTATATGGACGTTTTGGTGATTGCCTACTTGTTCTTCCCAGAGATCCACCTTGATAGACCATGGACATCAGAGCTTATTTTCTCAAGGGAAAAAAATGGTATTTGCTTTTCTAAGATAGTCCAAAATATGTTAGACTGTAGATATGGGATTCATTCAGAAGCCTTGAATTAATGTATATTATAAGTACAATCATTCCTTATACTTTTGCTGTGGAAGATGTCAGATGTCCTCCAACTCATCCGAGCTATATGTGATTGATCCGATTGGATAAAGAGAAGGGATCACATTTATTTACCTATTCCAGTAAGTGTTGGTAAATGAACTCCCCCGGCCCGCTGGGAGGAAACTCCCGTTGCTTTAGCCTATCACATTAGGCTAGCTGAGCAGGAACAAGACAGAGAGAGAGCAGAGCCCACGGGCTTAGGTCAATTCCATTATCAACGATTGAATTGGCTTCCTGTACCGCACTAGGACTAAATATACCAGCTAACGTGCAGCTCCAGGCTGGTTTGCTGGTTTCTAGCGTAAGCGCTAACTGCTTAGCGTGAGAATAGCATTGTGTGTGTTAAGCCATTAAAGAAATATTGAGATATTTGGATTCACACTTAAAATCACATATCATGACAAATTCATCCAGTGGGAGAGTGACAGATACTTTTATGCAAAATATGCGAAATGTGCTTTTATACAAACATTACTGCATATATAATAACAGTAAATGATGCATACATACAACTAACTAACCTTAAACCAAACCCTAACCGTAAGTACAATTAGTTAATAAATATTATTCAGTACTTATTTGGGTAAGTGTAACTGTCACCTTAAATTAAAGTAAACCATAAATTCTGTTTCAAATAAATGCTGTTCTTTTGAACTTTTTTTTTCATTAAAAAAATGTATCACAGTTTCCACAAAAAATATGGTTTCAAGATTTATAATACAATAGAATAATTCCTGAAGGATCATGTGACACTGAAGACTGGAGTAATGATGCTGGAAATTCAGCTTTGCAATCACAGGAATAAATTACATTTTTATTTGAAATTGTAACAATATTTCACAATGTTAATATTTTTGATTAAATATGTGCAGACTTGGTTAGCATAAAAACACATTTTATTCAGCTCTGATGGGAAAGATGGAAAAGTGCCTGGACTGCATCCAAGTGAGCGCACCCCCACAAACCTCATGCAGGCATATAGACGTCATATGTAGGTCGTGACACTCATAGCTTAAGACTCCACAGAACATAATGTATTTCATTATTATTTCTGTCAAACTACTTGCACTTTCACCATATTACCCTCCAGGTTTGGCCAATACCGTCGCTAAAAAAAAATCAGTATTAAATCAATTATGAAGCTGAAACAACCCATTTTTCACTGACAGTGGACTGAGCCGGAAGGGTGATTTAGTTTTATTTTCTCCAGTTCCTGTGTCACATTCCATTGCACACAGCCAAAGGCAAGTCATATAGTGGAGCAATAGGATTTAGCTAAACTGAAGGCCATGAAAACACCATACAGGCCTAACATTCATTCATATGAAGTTCCTGCGTCAGGCCTTTCGAAGAACAGGGTGCCAAAGGGGACAGTACATGTGCAAACAATAAATTAAACATTGGATGATTCCAATGTTTAGTCCTTCTCTTCCTTGTATTTCCAAAACGAATAAAAAAGTTATTAGTGAGATTTTGTCTTGCTCATGGATGAGTTGTTTCATAAAGACTAATAAGCACTACTTAAAAACAATGACAGCACCTTTTTTTTCTCTGTCTTGCGCTTTCTATGAACCGTGTGAACTCAAGCCCTGTGCCGTTTGTCTCGCCGGGCAGCTAGTTCTGTCACGGACCAAAACCGATTCCTCAAAGAGGACCACAACTGTCTATTTAATAGTGTCATTTTTCATCCCAAGAGCTCCTGCTCTCCTGCCTCCTCAATCAGGAGAAGCCATTAATTGAAACTCCATTGGAAAAAAGTCTTATCCGTTTTCTCCATGACTGATGCATTGTCTTAATCAATGTCTGTATGAAATGTGGAACGTGTTCAGACGTGTTTGGCTTTGTTAGCGTGTCCCAATTATCCTTTTATTAGTATATTTGAGTTTTAGTTTGTTTGATTTGTTTTCTTATGTGCTTTTTATTTCAGTTTTAGCATTCAATACTAAAATACTATTAGTATATAGTATTAATTTTCAAAATACGTTTAAGAAAATTCCGCTTTATTTCACCTATTTTTGTTAGGATATATTTCAAATGTCATATTCATGTGGTCAAGCAACTGCCATTGACATAAATTGGAAAATTTAACAGATAATAATACCATGCAGTGAAATCTAACAAAATAAATCCCAAAATATGCATGATAGTGATGACTTGTCTTGTGAAGGGGACTCAATGACATTTTAAACTGCCTTTCCAAATACATTTGCATATATTACAGCATTTTTGCAAATACTTTATAGAAAGTACAAAAATACCCATTCATAGTCTAATGGTCATGCATTGTTATCATTCTCTTGGCAGCACTAGAATCATGTGCTGGACGGCTACAGTATCCTCATATTGTTCCTTAATCCAATCTAGCACATGTGCTGATCGCTCTCCCTGAACCCACCCAATAGGATTTTCTTGACAATTCAATTACTCGGCACAGCCCTTAACCCAGACTGACGCCGGTCGGCTGTTAAAACAACTCAACAGTGCCTACTTTGTTAAGGTTAGCTGAAACAACTCGAATGCAACCCAGTTCAAAGGACCTTGAGTTAGTTCTAACAAGATCCATTGTCACATATTTGCAAGTTGCTAAAAAGATGAGCAATGACAGCGGAAACTATGACTGCTAAAGACTCAACAAAAGCACTCTTGTTATTGTGGCCTTGCACCAATCTTGGACACTAAACAGCAGACATTTTGAGTCTTTAAAATGTTTTAAATCCGGTCTTACAGCTGAACAGCTCCATATAAGACTCAACAAATTGTGATTCAGCAAATAACCTGAAAGCAGACATTTCCTTTTAACTATGCATATACATAATAATATTAAAATAATCCCAAGATGTAAAGCAGTGCTTTGTCAAAATGTTTCGGTAACACTTATCGATAAGGTCTGATTTGTTAACATTAATGTATTGACTAACGTGAACAAACTATGAGCAATACATTAAAAAAGTGTTACCAATGTTTCTTATATTCACATATGAAAACAAGCCGGATCTGACTTGCACATGTCTACAAGGCAACAATATCCTCTTTATTATCTTTGTGCTAGATTAAAACCGAACATTCATTCTTATCATTATTCTTATTGTCAATTTGCAAACGACGTACTGCTCTAAAGCCATTTGTTATGATTTATTTCTGAATTGGCAGTGCCACTGTGTTCTGCAAATTATTCAGATTTGCATTCCAAAGATTACTGTAAGAACATTATATTGCAATCTTTAATAATCCATCAGAAGGAGCAGGCTTCCGTTGCTCCAAAACTTACCGAACAAGCCAATAAATAAAAAGAGCGGCCTATTATGCGTTTCTGACAACTAATTTAGGTTTTAAATGATTAATCAGGATTACTGTCAGTAATTTATCCAGATTTTATATATCCTTAAAAAAACCTGTTTTCAACATTGATAATAATTACAAAAGGGTTTTTTTCTCAGCACTAAATCAGCATATTAGAATGATTTCTGAAGGATCATGTGACACTAAAGACTGGAGAAATGATGCTGCTTTCATCATTCAAAAACAAAAAAAACGTATATATATAAAAACTATATTATCATAAATATATACTTTATATGAAAGTTCTAAAATCTATAAAATGTGTTTGTGTATTATGGTTATGATATTTATATGTTTTATAAACATTTTATTTGTGCATTTATGTATATATATAGGCCTATTATTGTTTAAATATTATATTTCTATTATAATATTGATAAGTCCTATATCTTAATGAATACGTTTCAGGTGTACCAAGGCCTCTGAAAGCATTCTTGCCTTGATACACGTTGGTCTCGGGTGTCTTACCTGTTTTAGAGGTTTCGGCATACCAATTAGTCAGTTTGTTTTGTTAAAGCTCAAACACGCATACTAATATTGTTTATCTGAGTGTTATTTCATGCACTCTTTTGTCCTCTGCGACAGACGCAGGAACTTTGACCATGAACAAAGCATTTTATCCCCATGCCCACAAAATCATGCGGTCTGCATATATTCTGCATTCCTCGTGCCATCCAGACTCTTAAATGAATCAGTACAGTAAATGATGGCTTGTTTATTGCCAGTGAAGGTGTTACTTTTCTCTTTCCTGTCCTGCCCACTGATCAGCTTACACCAACATGGCAAGATGTGTTTGCTTTAGCTCTTTATCGTCTGTTAGGGTAAATCAAAGACAAGGTCGTTATCCCCCCTCCAGTCCCAGCCCAATCCACATTGAGCCCCCTCCTCACATCAGAGTCCTCCATTACCTCCAGCAGAACTGAGTCATCCCGCCTGATGCAGGAACTCTCATCAAGAACTACAAGCCTAAGAGCTCTACGGGCTGGGACTGAGGGCATTATAGTTCAAGCTGCATCATTCGTGCACTCAATAAACCAGTGAGAACATAACGCAAGGCATAATAATCATGTGAATGCCCCGATGTTTTTATTTTAAATTACAAAAAGAGTGTTTTATTAGATTAATATCAAGTCTTAGTGTATGTGGACATTATGGGCACTAAAATTTAAAAAGTTGAATTAACTGATTTCCTTTTTTCTTATTGTTACAAGAAGGTATTTAAAGCCTTTCCATGCATCCACCACCATTACTCTACCCTCTATTTATATATATATTTATTTATTACATGGCTTGGTTGAATTGACCGTTCACAAAGACCCGCCCCCCTTAGTTAGTTACGGTTGCTATGTCCGACAAGCTACGCCGCCGCTCTCACGCCACACCATGTTCCCACGCAGTGAAAAATACATCACGGAGCAGAGAGGACACTGACAACGCGCTGACAGACAGGACAGATCATGTTACTTTTCATTACTTTTGATATTAAACATATTAAACAAAGTCTCACCTTTTTAAAGAAATGTAAACAATAAATACCGTTTTGTGGCTCTTTAATGTGTCTGACAGATCGATGAAGAGCATCAGTTAAAGCTGCTCGTGAACCGATCATCTCTTCCTTCTAGTTCATTTATAGCATCAAAAAAACATGAATGAACATAAGAAGGAATGTTGTTTTAACCGCAGAAAGGCGTCAGTACACTCCGTTTTTCAAGTTCAAATCCTCCCATGTTAATCTACTAACTCTCCTGACGGCTTTGTCGGACAAAATGGCGGATGGCGAAGTATGATTGGTCAGATCACCTGTCAATCAAGCTCCCTGCGAAGGGTCAATTCTAATGTAGAATGCGGTCTGTTATTTCTTGATATCAGACCACTGCTAAGTGTTACACACCGTTGCCATTAAAAACAATGCGTTGCCATGGACACGGTGTTCTTCAATGGAAGCAATACAATCGTTTTTAAATCAATAAACTCCTTTTTAAATCAATATTTTGTGTCAAATTATTGATTTATTTGGTAGGTAGCCATGTAATAAGCAGGATAATGTATACCGCTTCGCGTCGGGTCCCGATCAGCCTGTTTGTGTTGTATTCACTATAACAACCGCTTCGCTATTATCCCTTACTTATAAAGCACATTTCAATACAACCAAGGTTGCCCAAAGTGCTGTACATCAATAAAATAAAATAAAAAAATAATAAAAACAAACATTCAACAAGGAAATTACATTAAAAAAAACGCACACCTAAGAATATATAACCCGGATAATTATAAGGCGTCGTTAATACATTTTAGCAACAATTTAAACCTGTAAATGGTCTGAGCAGATCTAATACAAGAAGACACTGAATTCCAGAGTTTGGGGGCAAACTGATCTCAGTGGGCTCACAGAGAAGTGCCAGTTCACAAATGTCTCCAGGTATTTTGGTGCCAATCCGTTCAAAGACTTAAAGACAAACAATAAATGTTTAAATTCGATCCGGAAACGGACCGGCAGCCATTTGAGAGAAGATAAAATAGGAGTAATAGGATCACGCTTTGGAGTGCCTGTCAGCAATCTCGCAGCTGCATTTTGAACTGTCTGTAGACGGGCTAGGGCTTTCTAACTAACTCCCGCACAGAGAGTGTTACAGTAAAGACAAAAATACTAGCGTGAATAACTTTCTCTCTCTGAAAGAAAGCAAAGGCTTCAGCTTCGCTAAAAGTCTTAAATGAAAAAAGCATGATTTGTCCACAGAGTTGTCATACATATACACACACACACACACACACACACACACACACACACACACAGTTTGTTTTGCTATACTTGTGAGGACATTCTATAGGCGTAATGGTTTTTATACTATACAAACTGTAGGCCTATATTCTATCCCCTTACACTGCCCCTATCCCTAAATCACAGGAAACATTCTGCATTATTACATTTTTAATAAAACATTGTTTTTTTTATGTTTTTAAAGCTATTTGAATTATGAGGACTCATGAAATGTCCTCATTTACCACGTTTAAGTTGTAAAACACATGTCATTATACAAATTTGTGTCCTCATAAATCACATAAACAAGAGCAAACACACAAACATTTTGTTTTTAAATGCTGTTCCTTTGAACTTTCTATTTGGAAAAAAATGATCATGGTTTCTACAAAAATATCACTTGATACTAAAGACTGTAGTAGCGGATGCTAAAAACAACCAGCCTCAGCTTGTCTTTGACTTCAAATGGACACTTCCGGTCGATGAGGCACATGCAAGAACATGATGCAAACACCAGGAGAAATTCTCAAGAAATAGGTGGTGAAGGTTACAGTACTATTATGGTTGTATGCTCTGATTTCCATGGGACAGAGTACAAAAACACCCTCAACAAGATGAAAACAACACCTCAGCAAGAACACATCACCTATGTGACAGATTCTCAAGAGGAAGCTCACCAGTCAAGAAACAACATCTGCTTTCCACCGACCTCTCTCACACTGCGTTATACTTTCTCTTGCTATTATTTGCTCTCTGTTCCTCTTTCTGCACTCCCCAACAGGCTGAGATCATCCAGGACAACACTGTGTGACTGGACAGAAATAGAAAGACTGGCCTGAAAAGCATCTCAACAGCATGCCAATCTAGTAACATTTGGCTAATAAATTGCAACATCCTGCTCTATTTTTCCTGCCTATTATTGTTTCTTTCCACAAGCCATCACAGTAAAGGAATCTTGATTGCTCAACAGTACATCTGGTCCGTGTATATCTCAGTTTAGACACTCTAAAGTCACGTTACCAAAGAGAGAGAGAGAGGGGGGGGGGGGGGGGGTAAAATAGTGCAAACACTTCCTAAATAGTACATTTCTCTTGTTTTTTCAAAGATACATTTACTTAAGAAGCAAAATACATTATTGTTTTCATATAATTGATTTCAAATGTATTATTATTGTTATTAAGCAAAAATCTAACACATTTAGTGAGGTTTATGCTTTTAAACGAAAAAACAACAACAAGCAAACAAAGAAACAAATAAATAAATAAGACAAATGTACTAAGCAAAATACATTATCGTTTTCAGAGAATTGATTTCAAAATGATTATTATTATTATTAAGCGCAAATCTAACACATTTAGTGAGGTTTATGCTTTAAAACAAACAAGCAACAAAATAAACAAATATTTATTTATTTATTTATTTAAGCATAAATCTCACAAAAGTTAATGAGGTCTATGATTTTAAAGTGTAAAAAGAAATAAGAAAAATTAACTTTTTTTATACAAAAACCTAATTCAAGAAAAAAAAATCTCAAAAAAAGACCTTTGCGAATTTGTCTTTCTAGACTTTGTCAATGGACATTTTTTATTTAGAGTTTAAGCATATATCTAAGAAATTATAGAGCTGTATGCTTTAAAAAAAAGTTTATATATTAATAATATTTTTTTATACCCCATTGGCAAATAGTTGTATTTTATTTAAACAAAAATTCAAACAAAAGTTAATGAGGTTTATGCTTTAAAAATAGTATAAAATGTAATACAACATAAACTTAAAGGGTTAGTTCACCCAAAATTGAAATAAATTACCCACCCTTATGTTGTTCCAAATCCTTAAGACCTTTGTTCATATTCAGAACACAAATTAAGATATTTTTGATGAAATGAGAGCTTTCTGACCCCACATAGACTGCAACATTATCACTGCTTTCAAGCCCCAGAAAGATAGTAAAGACATCGATAAAATAGTCCATGTGACTACAGTAGTTAAAATTGTATTTTATGAATTTTTATGGCCAGCAGGTTCTTCCGGGTTCTACGTCAGAATTGGCCGGCTCCTGTGTCAGCATCACATGTATGCGTGGTCCTCACGTGAACAGTGTGGAGGGACAGAAAGCTCTCAGATTTCATCAAAAATATCTTCATTTGTGTTCCGAAGATGAACGGAGATCTTACAGGTTTGGAACCACACGAGGGTGAGTAATTAATGACGTTTTTGGCTGAACTAACCCTTTAATATTCAATTCAAGATCAATTGTTCATTCTTAATATCTAATGCCATTTTGTTGATTTAAATTTAATAAGAAAGATGAATTTAAGCTTGATTAAATGTAAGAAGCAACACTAAAATGATTTTTGCGGTGAGAGAGCAGTGAGGTGAGGATCTGTCTGATCTCTAATGTCTGCTTCCTCTTCTCACACAGAGAGGGAAGGCTTCCTGTGTCTGGCATTTGTCACACTCCTGAGCCAAGGGGAGCTTCAACAGGAAATGAAGGGACACCTTTTTTTTGCCACCCAATATCATCTGTCATAACTGCTCCATTCTAATACTCGCCCAAAACGTCTACGCATCAAAAGCGTGTGTTTGTTTATCTTCTTGATGTTTTTCTATAACCCGGGCCACAGCTACATCATGAGACTTGTGAAGAGTAAACTGGTAACATGCTCAAAAGCAGCAGGATTCATCAGATCCGGTCATGTATCACCACCACTGAGCTGCCGTTCACATTCATAAGAAAGTACCACCGTGCAGTAATGTCTCCATGACCTGCATATTCAAGCAATGTTTTGGAGAAAGCAGCTGATTTGAAAAATCTCCTTAAAGTCTTAAGTCACAATCCCACTGCTGCTCAATAATGCAGCGGGTCTGGCTATAGAACACATGTACTGGGGTGGCAAAGAGATTTTAAGTATGAATGATTGGCTCACAGTAAACCTGCTAACTGCTGATGCAGAATAGCGGATTTCTTGTGAAGAAAGCGTATGTCACAAAACAGCAGCTGTGTTGCAAGCTCATTTTATGTTACAAAAGTTATAAACTGGCCTTCAAAAGTTCAAAAGGGTCAGTACGTTTTTTAAAAGTAATTCATACTTTTATTCAGCAAGGACGCAATCAAATGTGACAGAAAATACATTTCTAATGTTACAAATATTTCAAATAAATGCTGTTTGAACTTTCTATTCAGCAAAGAATCCTGATTTTTTTTAATCATGGTTAACACAAAAATATTAAAGTGCCCCATATATACTCTTTTAAAAATTCCTAATTTTGGAACTTCCTAATCTCCTACAATAGGTTTACATGCTTCCAATGTCAAAAAACGCTTTAATTTTCTCATAATATACATTGGACATCACCTCACTTCTCTGAAGTCTGAAAACGGTTTGTTCGTAGATTCAGTCTCTCTAAGCCCCGCCTTTCCAAGAGCTACTCTGCTCTGATTGGTCTGATGGCTTAGACGGTTGTGATTGGTCTACAGCGTATGTCAGAAACAAAGCATATAGGGACACTTTAAGCAGCATAACTGTTTTCAAGATTGATAATAATAAGAAATGTTTTGAACACCAAATCAGCATATTAGAATAATTTCTGAAGGGTCATGTGACACTGAAGACTGGAGTGATGATGCTGAAAATTCAGCTGTGCCATCCCAGGAATAAATTACATTTCAAAATATATTCAAAATACAAAATGATAAGTTGTAATAATATTTCATAATATTATTGTTTTACTGTATTTGGGTGAGCATAAGAGACTTCTATCAAAAACATTTTAAAAAATCGTATCGACCCCAAATTTTTTAAATGGTAGCATAATTTTTGTAATGCATTCTGCTTCTTGTACAATGTGTAAGCTGTGCGTTTTATATACAGTAGAGGATATACTGTCTATCATTCTGTAAATTGATTCATTACATTTATATGCAGGTCAAAAGTAGCAAGCATGGCAGTTACATGCTGACAATATAAGTTACACATTCGGCTGAATGCTTAAAATAGAAAACGTGAGCTCTACCCTCGCAAACCACTTATGGAAGCAGCTTGAAGTGATGCTCTGTTGCTAAGTAGCAGGTAAAGCTCGTCCTCTTATGCACCCAAGCAAAGCGAGATAGGAGCCGCTTAGCACATAGAAAGCTATCAGGACTACCAGAGGAACTGATCAGCAAGAGGAAAAAATGAGGTCAAGATATGCAAAATGTCTCAAACGAATCCTCTGCAACAGGACATCTACTTTGACAGCACATGGTGATTTTAGTCTGGCATAAAAATGACTGATTTTAAAGAAATAAAGTGGTAATATGAATCTATCTGTCACTTTCCACAAGTCTTGAAACTCCTAAAATGAAGGGGGTTTTCTTTTTCGTTAAGTGGTCTGTGAAAGGAGGTGTTTAACCTTATACATGTGATGTTTTATTTATTTTTTAATAAAAGGTTTGCAATTGTTGCAACCTTGTTATCATAGTTTCAGACAAGCGTACGTACGGTTTAAACCATGATTTGTGATTTGGTTTTTTTCAACAAACACAATGTATAAAAAGAGATGAAAAAGATGGGTAACGGTGTTGAAAATGCATCCTAAATTAAAATTAGTTTGTTTTTAATCAAATGTTGTTTGCCTCACACTATTTATTTTTACAATAACTTTGGTAACAGGGCTCAGTGGATGGACAATTAAAATGAATGTGAACACCACAATTTGTGTAAACATTTTTTTGAAAAATATATAAAAGAAGATTTATTTGTCATCCTGTAATGGTGTAGAAAGGGTCCAAAAGATGTCACTTCTTAAGTGTTGTAATTATTGTCCATTTTTTGTAATGGGGAAACCCATGCAGTAACAGGGAAATGCAAGGCACGGCTAAACATAGTAATAAAAAAAAAATATATATTTTACAATAAACTGAATATTAATTTAAAAAATAAAATATTTCTAAGTATTCTAGTATACCCTATATGTAGAAATTTGTGCCATCCAACATACTCATTAGAATCCAGTAAATAATGTTAGACCGAGGCTGGATCTAATAATCTCCATGCAGCCGAGTTCATGAATGGGGTGACATAGTCATTTAGTTTATGCTGGGCTTGCATGTTTTAATCGGTTTACAAAACAGATTAAAGCTAATGAGGACTTGTGTACCCAGACACAGGCAAACTTTTAACACGTCCACAAAACAGGTTCTGTTGGGATGGATTTTTCAGGAGGGCATGCATCCAATAAGAACGATTACTCCCACAGAAATAATTACAATAATGACTCCAAACAGGAGATATTTGATTTTTAAACCGGAAGCTGCATAATCTAAGACTGCTTGCTAATCTGGTACATCACCCCCCAGATCCGATCATGTGACCTGTGTCTGCATGGCGGGGAAGGGAGGGGAGTGAGGATGATGTCATCTACAAAGATATGATCGCAGGAGATGTGAGACCTACTTCCGTCCTCTGCATCAACAAAATCCCCATCACTCAGCGCTGACATGTGACACGAACAGAGCGCAAAAGGCATGAATAATGATGACACTGATGTCTGAAAAGCAACTAATGACTGTCTGCCCTGAATACTTCATCATACTCTTGCATTCTCCAATCATAACACAACTTGCAGTATGTGACACTCGTGTAGGGGGTACAAGGAAAAGATTTGACTGGAGCTTTCCAGCGCTGAGTTATATATTTTAGGAGCACGTAGCATGTGTAACTGGGGCCAAAGAGGATTCTGCTGAACTACAATATTGGATACAGAGCTATGATAATAATATAAGATACATACGTCCAGGGACTCTTGCTTTTTCCCTTAGCACATACAAATATAGTGTTTGCTCTTTTTATGTTTGGGACACGAAAGGAGATACTGTACAACAAAAGTAAATGGGGACCCCAGTTTTATTGTACACTGTAAAAGTGATCAGTTGATTTATAACTTTAAAAAATGAGGAAACCCATTCAAATTAAGTTAATAAACCATGTGTAATTGAAACAAATAAGTTGTTTGAACTTGAAAATTCCACATAACTTAATTTTTTACTTATGCTTGAAGTTTATGGTATGATTTATGCTGGTATTAGTCAGGTCAACACTTCACCCGTGCCCTAACCCCCATCCTGCCCGGTGACAAGCTACTGCTTTGCTTATGCTTATGCAAAACAGTATGTTTTGAATGTGGATGGGGCGGATGTTGTTTCCGGAGATGCAGACGTGTGTGTGTGTGTGTGCGTGCGTGTCAGATGACACAGGATTAATGAGAGGGCGGTGAGCCATGCTGCTGTTGGTCAGAGCTGAGTTAGTCTGAGGAAACCACAGTGTGGAGGCCTGTCCGCTGGTTTTAACATGCTATGGAAATCAAACAAATGTCTGTGGTTATATTAGACAATGCAACAATGAAAGAAGAAGCTACTAAGTTTCAGCTTTGTCTCTTGGGATATTTTAAAGTTGAGGCATGTCATTTGAGGTACTCAGCTTAATAGGTAGAGACTCTCATTCTGACCATCCTGACACAGCAACACTGGCTCAACCAATGGTGTCTAGTTAGGACGGGGCTATCTGTTTGACTGGCCAATGGCATTCAGCAGCTGATGCTAATAGTGCAGAATTTGCACACTATGACCGAATTGAGACACTAATATGGCTTTAGAGGTTTTAGTATTTCTTATATAGACTTTATTGCTTTCATAATGAACCAACTGTTCAGTGCAACTGATATTAAAGGGACAGTTCACCCAAAAATAAAAGTAGCCATTGACCTCCATAGTATTTTTTATCCTACTATGGAAGTCAATAGTTACCTACATCTGTTTGGTTACAAACATTCTTTAACATATCTTCTATTGTGTTCAAAAGAACAAAGAAACTCACACAGGTTTGGAACAACTTGAGGGTGAGTAAATTGTGACAACATTTAAATTTTTGGGTGAACTATCCATTTAACAAAAATGTTTTCCAGACCTCCTAACAAAGGTAGAGATAAATATGTTTAACTAGCAGATATCATATAGGGAACAAGATGAGCTGTTTCCTCTGAGCACAGTGACTAATTGACCAAACATCAGAATCACTACCCCATGTCCGTAACTCACATTACTTGTGGCTTTGCATTTCCGCCAAGTCATGAGGCCGTTGAAACTCATCAAAACACGAGTTTGCTCAGCTGCCTTTGTTTTTGACATTTTTTATTTATGAACAACCACAGTTGATCACATCCTGAGCCGGAGGCCTCAAATTACATAAGAAGATCATTTTTTCGACACACCTTTAAAGGTTAGTTTACTCAGAACTGCAAATTCTTCAGAATCATTTACTTACCCCCACTTCTTTTTGACAAAATTGACTCATCATTGCACAGACGAAACAAACAAACAAAGCACTGGGATATTTTTTATGTTCCACAGAACGACGTAACGGTGAGTAAATGATGACAACATTTTTGGTTTTGAGGGCTTTATGCGATTACATATTTTACTGCGGTTTTACACTTGACTCGTGTGCCATAACTTTCTGTTTTCTCCAAATTGGATGAATCATGTTCTAGCAATTGGGTGGTGATGACACATTTGCTGAACAATGCAGGAGAACGTTCAGGCCTGGACGTTCATGTTGTTGACACTCAAGTATTGCACAAAAGATGTTTAAAGAGCAAATCATCATGAAATCAGGAATGAACATGAGGAATGAAGTTAGTGGGCTTGCTGGCTATGGACAATTTCCAATGAATAACCCAGTTGGCAACAATGACAACATTATAAAAACAATAACAAACTAGCATGCTCTTTTGCTCTGTTGTGCGCCTTCCTCTTGTGAAATCCTCCAAATTATTGTGTAAGGTAATGCAACTGAGTAACCGTCATATATCACTATTCGACTAGTCATGGCTGAAATTTCAGCTATGGGTGACAGATAAAAAATATATATCTATATGGCCAGGGAAATTATGAAAATGAAACTCCATTTACTCTTAAAATAAAAAGTTCTTGACTCAGTTTTAAAGAACCCTTTATGCCAAAACATTTGATATAATAAGAAACGTCTTAATATTGCATAATACTTTCATGTTTAATGGGTTAATTTATTTATTTTTCTAGTGACAGTATGTTTTATTCATGAACATTTTTTTTTAATAAAACTAAATTCATAAGCATCTGACAGAACCCTTTCTATATAAAACGTTTCCTCTAAGAGTGTATAATCATATAGTTGGATAGGAAAATTAACAGATTAACCTATTAACTTTTAAATGGGAAAATAATCCTCTTCCTGAATTAGTTGTTGTTCATTTCAAACTATTCAGTATTTTGGCCTAAAATCATCTGTCACATGATCTAGACCAGTCAAATCCTTGAAAACCATGAACCGAACTACTGTATGCATACAAAGAAAAACCGCGCAGAGTCAGGCACAAGTGACAGTCTCTGAACTGACAGGACATTCTCAAGGGAGCATCTTCCCGTTGTACACACAGGAAATGGCTAAATGGGTTGAATACGCAGGGGTATGTATGTTTAATGAATGATTTGAAGATAGAGAGCACAGGACTCTTGGGTGGGACCAGTATAATGAGGTCGACCGTGTTCTATCGAATGACTCATGTTCCATACCCCAGGACTAAACCACTTCCTGTTTGCCACATGAGTACAAATGGTAGGCTACATATGAAAAAGCATAGCTATAATGCTCAGATTAAAACATCCTTCTCTCCATACTATATGAACATGCATGAAATCAGCCTCACTCCCAACCCGCTATCAATCCTCACACATAAACACACATCACAGATGTGGTGGTGAGTTTGACGTCAAGCGCTCGGCTCAAAGTGGCTGCTCCTCCCCTGCGCAGAGTCACCACATCATCCTTTTGCAGTTTCTTCATGTGCCATCGCTTCGTTGCTATGACAGCTATGATTTACCCATGGTCCCCGTGATAACGCAGAGCACTACACACATGCACTGAGCTGCCATGGCGACAGGCCACATGGCTTCTCCAAGAATCGTCACCAACTCCTTTCCACTCCGAGACATTCAAATCTCTATACATTGTCTAGAGCAAGGGGTTTTCAAACCTTTTGATATCACGGACCCCCAAATATGTTGGACCCCATTGCTAATTCTCATTTATACAAAGTTCTGTCATCTAGATGTGAAGGCTGATAGGTCCTTAACTCAGGGCACAGCTGTTCGGTTTCTGCTGTATCAGCAGCCATTGAGCTCGCTGCTCAACCTTTAGAGCACTTCAGAGACCCTCCACCTTCCCCAGCTCCACCTGTATAGATCTGCTACGGGTAATTCATGTATGCTATATTGTGCAGCAGCAGCAGCATTTCTTACTTGTTTACAGCAGCAGCATTTCTTACTTGTTTACAGCAGCGTCATGCATGTCTTGCCAGTAGTAAGTCCTGTACTTGCTCTGCAGCAGCAATAACCAACCGCAGCAAATCTGTTCCGCAAAGACCAAACATATCAACATTGTTATACATTACCATGCCAAAACCCTCAGATAGTTGTCATGACAAAAAGAATAATATTACCTTGCTTATAATGTGGTCTAGATCACATTGACATATCATTTAATTTTGAAACCGGTCTATATATTTTCCAAACAAAACAACTGCCTTAAGAAGATATCTACACATTTGATCTAATGAAATGGACACAGCAAGAAAATATAAGATTTTTACACTTTTTATAAATAAATGGCATAAATAGACTAGACTAAAATCACTTAGCAGTAAAAATTCTTTAACACTCCACAATTTGATTTAGAAAGTGTTAATGAATTGTTTTCAGTCACAAATGAATGCGAAGCCATGCACGTTCACAGCTTTGCTGGAGCAGAGGGGGGAAGGGAGGATGTGTCATATGATAACGTTAACACATCTATTGGATAGAGAACCTTCCTATCTATGCTCAACTGAAGCAATGATGGCAAAGCACTATGCAAATACAGGCGTCTCATGAACAAGCTTGTGTTAAATCATGCAAATATTTTAAATTCGAGATCCGGAGGAACTGAAAAACACAGCATGTTTTAAAATGCAAAGCCATTCCTTCAAATCCACACATAGTGATGGAAGCAATAATAAAAAATAAAAAAGTAGGCCTATTATGTTTAAGTTGTTGTAATTGGTTGTTGGGAATGTAACTGGAAAACTTTAGAAATAATGTGTTTTAAACATACAACTAAAACTAAGCGCCATTAGGGCAGATAAATCATATAAAGTGTTGTTTTTTGTTTGTTTAACAAATGTTTCTTTCATTTTACAGATGAGATCTGAAATAAGTAAACCCCACCAGAGGAAGCTCAGCATTTGAAGGCTTATCTTTACTGATAACCATGTTAACTAATTAACTAGGGGCTTTCTTAATCCCATGAGTCAATGAAGAACTCACCCACATGCCTCCATCAAATCAGACAGGCTCTTAAAACCCCCTGTAGGGAAATGATAATTAATCAGCAATAATTAACTCTTTGCACATAGCAAGACCAGAGAATAGGCTATATCCAGTTGCCAGAACATTATCGTGAATATGAATTAGCCTACATGACGGTGATCAGATTACAGTTCCTAATAGTAGGCCTATTGATTTAATTAGGCAATAAAATAATTGAATATCAAGGTAGCCTACTCAAAGTCTTACCATTTTTTGAAAAGCATAGGCATACTTACCAACGATGGAAACCACACGATGTGTGTGTAAAAAAAAAAAAAAAAAAAAAAAAAAAATCCTATATGATCTAGGCTATTCGACAAAGGACAAACAAACCAGGCTATTCACAGCAGGCCTGATACACAACACTGGTTGTGGATAAAAAAGGATATGTGGATATGTTTTACACGACATAAAATAAAACCTAAAACACTTTAATATCATACAGAAGCAACAATATACAAAGAATAACTATCTGCCTACCGCACCGTTTTCAATAGGCTAAATAATTAGATGGTTCGCAAAGAGAACTATGGGAACTCCCCTTTTTCAATAATTTCACTTTTAACTTATAAAAAAGCCTGAAAAAAGTATTTAAAAATATAATAGGCTAGCTTATAATTTTCCCTTAAATTATGACAATTCATATGTGCTTCTTCTAAACGCTTACAAAAACAATAGGCTATTTAGGCCTACATGTCCAATAAATATATAAATATAATTTAAATATTTTACAGTTAACTAATTAACAGATTTTATACTATATTTGTTATATTCTTGTTCCAATAACATTTTGTACACAGTGAATTCGTGTTTACAAGCGCTTTATGTGTCGAAGTTTTGCCGTGGGTGCCTATCATCCATGTTAATGGATCCTCTTTTCACATATTGTTTACTTTAGACTTTCTTCACATTTAATTTCAGCAAACTGTTTCGTCGTCACAAACGAAATATTCGATGGCTGAATTCTGGTTTAGAAGGTGACGGCGGTCACCATCGATCGTCGCTGACTCTCTTGAATGAAGAGCGCCTGTGAATGGAGCTCGTAGAAGACGTCATCTCCATTGTGACGTCGCGATCCTTTTATGGAGCGATCGTCTGAAGCCCATTCATAAAACGGAAAGAGAACTGCCTCTGGTAGTAAAGCTCTCAGGAGGGTAACACAACATTACACTGCGCACTGGCAACGCTGGATTTGACGTATTCTTTTCATTAAACCACAATTTGGCCGTGACCAGTCCCCATCGGAGGAGGAAAATGGTCACAATGGACGAACTTAGTGAAATGGATTGCAGCGTTTTGAAGAGGTTGATGAAGGACGACAGTGCGAAATGTCTTCTTTTGGACTGCAGATCGTTCCTAGCGTTTAGCGCAGGTCACATTCGCGGTTCCGTAAATATTCGCTGTAACACGATAGTTCGGAGGCGAGCGAAAGGCTCCGTTAGTTTGGACCAGATTCTGTCCGGTGACGACGAAGCGAGAGCCCGTCTAAAATCAGGGCTGTACTCCGCCGTGATCTTGTACGATGAGCGGACCTCCGATGCAAACAATATGAGAGAAGACAGCACAATCACCCTCGTACATAACGCTGTGTGTAGGGATACATACAGGACAGAAGTCTATCTGCTAAAAGGTAAATTCAAATTTACACTACACGAAAAAAAAAAAAAAAACTGTGTTATTGTTTTTCTTGATGCAACTGTATTATTTGAAATAAAGCTGCATGCTCTGAAATATCTGTTGTGGATGTTTTGACTGGTTAAATCTAATGTCTGCTCTAAGAATAAGATAATGATGTAATGTATTCCCTCCTGGAAAATCCAGCTTAAGATAGTAGCTGTTTTTGGAACACGTTAGCTGGTCTAAGCTGGTCCAGGCTGGCCATTTGCTGGTTGACCAGCTAACATGTTCCAACTTGACCACCTTGAGCTGTTTGACCATCTAGAAACCAGCTCCCACATTCTGAAGAGAACATTCACACCTTGACAATAATTTCCTGTTCATAGACACAAACCAACTATTAAATATGCCTCACATTTTTTAATAGAGATTCCTGCATTTTAGAAATGTATGCCCTTTTTAGTGAGTTAAATTGCGAGGCTTGGTAATAATTTAAGGCTGTCTATTTTTATTCAAAATGTTATACGGCTTGCCTGAAAAGAGTGGGCCTAAATTAAAATATCTGTTTTTTTTTAGTGTTTTTTTTTTTTTTAGATTATAATGGTTAAGTTACAAGTGATCAGTCATTTACTGCATTATCTTTGTGTTCTTGAAATGTGAAAATTGTGTTAAGGTGGTATCTTAAGTGTAAGTGCAACCTGACCTCAAAACAATAAAAAAAAATATATATATCAGATTTAAAGACCAATTAAGGGCAAATAAAATTTGGTTAGATGATTCAAGCTGGTCTGGCTAGTCCTAAAACCCCTTTAAACGTCCAACAGTTCAGCAGTTTATATTTGATATTTAAGCTGGATACAGTTTGGACAAATGCATTAACATGTTTGTTTTTTCTTCTTCACTTTATAGGAGGCTACGACAGATTTTCCACACAGTATCCCGATTACTGTTTGAAAACCAAAACACTGCCCGTATCCAGTCCTCAGTCCAGTGTGGAGACCAGCTGCACCTTCTGCGCAACTCCCCAGCATGACCAGGTAACTACATTAGCAGCGCTGGATACTTTGAGGTCAGCTAATGGGCAGCATTGTGTAACATTAAACGTCCTGTTGACTGCTGTCATCCGCTGCTCTTTCCGGCTGATATATCAGTACTTTTGAGTGCGCTCGTCCGGCCTTCCTCTGTAACGGGGGTGTACTGTGTCAGACACTCCAGTACGCTTCAGTGTTGATTCCCACATCGATCACTTCCTGTCTCTACAGCTTGTTAAGCAGGCCACCAATGACATAACAGCGGGCCAAATCAATACGAATTTCCCGAATAAATAAACAGGACATTTTTAGAGTGACCTTTTTATAGCAAATAGAGCTGTAAGTGGACTGATGTTGTAATCTGTTATAAATGCTTCTCATCATTTATTGAGAAGGACCTGTGATTTTACGAATATAAGGACAAACTAATTAAACCATTCAGATTTAAATCAACGAATGCATTTCTTATTATTAAAATACATTAAATATGTAATTTTATTAATTAAGTTTTTGTCCCTTTTTTGTTACAGGGTGGGCCTGTGGAAATCCTCCCCTTTTTATTTCTTGGCAGTGCTCTCCATGCGTCTAAAAAGGACATGCTAGATCGTATGGGCATTTCTGCTCTATTGAATGTATCTTCAAACTGCCCAAACCATTTTGAAGGGGATTACCAGTACAAGTGTATCCCGGTGGAAGACAACCATAAGGAGGACATCAGCTCTTGGTTCATTGAAGCCATTGAATTTATAGGTAAGATGATTTTTTATTTATTTAAAAAAATTATATATATATATATATATTTTTTTTTTTTTATGTATGCATGTATCTATGTATGTAAATTGGGGTTTGGATGGTTAGGGGCGGTGTAACCGTTGGTCCGTAAATTAGTCTTGGTCGTTGTAGGTCCTTTTAACTGCAAATTACATGCATTTAATCAGCAATTAAAACGTTGATCTGCATTGCAGAGCTTTTGGAACATTTACACCCTCCTTTTTAGGCTAGCACCCATTACAATAGCTCAGCTTGGTCATTTATGCAAGTAGCATAAAGAAGCTTGAAGAATATGTTTGAATGCGTTTTGATATATAGATAAACGCAACGATGAAAATGAAAGGCCCACGTCAAAGGTGCAAAATACGGGAGGAATGCTGCGGTATGGGCGGGTCTTCCTTATAAAAGGGTTTCCGCAACTGAGGGAGGTTGGGGGGGGGGGGGGGGGGGGGGATCCTGTATATCCAATTTCAGCTCAGCATCCTCTGCACTAAAGCTAGGCCCACAAGAAGGCTTGCCGCATTTGATCGCACCGTCCTAGGTGTGTGTGTGTGTGTGCTTGTATGTATGCGTCAGAGTGCAGAGCTTAGGGACCAGAGTCTGACTCATCCTCCATTCAGGGGTGCCTTGATACTGGAGTTACCTCAGATCTGGGTGTGTATGGCTGTGCAAAGGCATATATGCAGACAGTCAAGTACACACGTAGAAAGACATCTGACTAAGGTTTTGATATCGAGATTATTTTCTCTTTGTTCCATGCACGTCATTTCTTTGTTAATTAGCAGCTTATTGGTTCTAGCAGGAGGTGTCTGTGTTTGAGTGTGAATTCCACCCCAGACCATTTGGTTGAGTGTTTGTTGTCCAACTGTGACTATCAGCTTTTTGAATGTGTAATAACCAGTTATACATGTATTTCTAGAAATGCATTGTCCTTGTGATTGGGTGTTTTGAGTGGTAATAATACACACGGATCATTGTGTATATCAAACTGTTAAACTAGCAGGGATATTATAGTTTTGAAAATGTATTATTTTATGATTTCATTTTAGCGACGTTTTATTTTAATATAATTGTTCATTTATTTTATTTGCATGTTTTCATAAATAACTAATCGTTTAGATTTTATTGATTGCTTGTTTTGCATGTCAATCAGAAATCCTCTTGTCTGATTGGATAGGCTTTTTTAATTCTAGTGACGCACAGGAGATGATTAAATCCATTGTTGATTGAAAAACACTTTACTTTCTCACTGTAAGTTAATACAGTGTAATAATAACAATTTGGTTGACCTTCATAGTCAGTCTAGTTTTTACCGTTCAATCTCCAGACATGTTTCAAGCACACATTTCAAATAGTGTTTTATCCAACTAGTGATTGTGAGATTGCAGCCTGAACTGAATGTAATGAGACATAAAATAATGGCAAGAAAAACATTTTGTGTTGAGTTCCATTCGAGGGCTGCATGCAAAACCAAAAGTGACCCATGCCACGATCAGCATAGTTTGATTCACAAAAACTTGAGTTGTCTGCGTCGGTTTATTTAATGAATAGCTAGTTCTAAAAGATGAACTAAGTCAGGTTCTTTTTCGAATCAGTCTGACTAATTGTTTGCTGAGTGAATCCTTCAGAGCGGTTTTCGAATCAACATATGCCTCATTGCTTTCAATGATGTTTCAAAAAGTTCACTGCGTATGCGGTAAGATGACTCATCTGAGCTTTATCTGTGCTTAACGAACCTCTCTACTCTTTCCTCAGACTCTGTCAAAGATTCCAACGGCCGCGTTCTGGTGCACTGTCAGGCCGGCATCTCGCGGTCGGCCACTATCTGCCTGGCGTACCTGATGAAGAAGAAGCGGGTGCGTCTGGAAGAGGCCTTCGAGTTCGTGAAACAGCGGCGCAGCATCATCTCCCCCAACTTTAGCTTCATGGGTCAGCTCCTGCAGTTTGAGTCGCAGGTCCTGGCCACTTCCTGTTCTGTAGAGGCCGCCAGCCCTTCCGCCACTCTAGGCCCCAAGTCTTCCTCCACCCCCACGTCACCCTTCATCTTCAGCTTCCCCGTGTCAGTGGTGGCGCACAGCCAGCCCAGCAGCCTCGCGTACCTACAGAGTCCCATCACAACATCACCAAGCTGCTGATACACCGCTGGACTCGGAAAAAACTGCACGCGCACACCGGGAAGAGCCAATTCCTCTGACGTGCTTCACTGGTAACCGGCCATCATCAAACTCACCCTCCGGTCTTTACTGCGCATTAATATCAGAAGAATAAGTCATAATATCCCGTGGGGACAGTTCATCTCCTCCATTTCCTGTGGTCCACTTCCAAAGACTTTTCATTTGCAGGAGGTCCATCGACCCTGACAGGTTGTTCACGTCGCATCTGGACTTCCCATTTATCACTTCCTCTTTCGCCGGCCTTCCTGAATTCCTTTAATAGAGACCGCCGTGGCATGACCTTTGGCAGGAAGTGTCTTTCATCAAGTTCGTTTAGCATTTGTCAGTGCCTTGTACAGAGAAGGTACAAAAACACTTTTACTCACCTTTCCTTCGGACTGATCGCGAACGAGACGTTCAAAACATTTCAATCTGCAATACAGATCCCGTTCCTGTCACAGATCAGAGCAATAGCCTGTTTCTCCTTCCTCCCAGTCGCCACCAAAGCACTGTATGTTCTGTTTTCTTTTGTTATATTGTTTGATCACGATTTTAAACGTCTGATTTTCTTTGCCAATTTGTACCGAGGAGATCTTATGAATTATTTCTGCTGTATGCCTTACCAACAATGACTGTGGCGTTCTTCCGCATGGAATGTTCTCATTAATAGACTATTTAAGGAATGGTGTAGGATGATGCTGGGTTGTACACTGAACATTTTTACACTGGAAGTTGGGAATGGGATTATTGGGAAGCCACTTTCCTATCAATTTGTCAATTTGCTTTTTATTATTCCCCTTTGAGAAGCTCTGTGAGGGAAACTTGAAGAGTCCATATAGCAGATTGTATGTGTATGTGTGTTGGGACCTACTTCTTTTTTTATGAGATTGTGGGCACCTTTTATAGCACTTTTAAGTGATGCAAAATTTATTTGAGGTTTGTTTTTAGCACCTCGCCGGAATTGAAGTTATAACCAAGCAGCGTTTTTTTGGCATATTACATGGTCTGTTTGTCTGTCAATCACTGATGAGATGAATGCAATAATTTTTACTGTACTTGTGAAATGTTATTGTCTGACGGCTCATGGCAATAATCATTCAGAGGGTTCTGATTTTTTTTTAACCCTACCATGTTCTGTTGTATTATATGTACATTTTATTTATCTCACGATTGTCATTGTTAAATATAAACTGTGTTCTCTAATGAAAGTGTGGCGTGATTTAATTGTATAGAAGAACAAAATCTACAGATCTACAGGATCATATTTTGCTCTATAGCAGTATGCCTGTAAGTAGCCTAATATTGCAATAATTTTGTAAAATGAATAGAACATGAGCCATCTCATTATTTCTTCCATGGACTAAGAAAAGATATAAAAGAATAGAGCGCGCTATTATGCAGGAGAAGTGATTTAGCTTTTATCTGATAAATGAGGGTAGAATTCTGAATAGGTTCAATAGAAGTTATTTTTGAAGAGCCACAGCGCCCTCTAACGTGTGTTCTGTTAGCTGCATTCACGTCATGGTCAATTTTCTGACTCAAACCATTCCCACTTATTTAACGAGAAGTTCGCTGGAAAACAAAACACTGGTGTGTTCCTTGATCATATTTTTCCACCTAACCATCCGACACACTGTAGCTAAACTGTAAAACGTTTAAAGCAAAACATTTTTTTTTGTAATTGCAATTTTGCTTCAGAGTGTCATTAATTAAATGTGATAAATTAGGTAAAAACTGAAATTTACCACAGCAACAAATCACACAAACATGGACACACCTATTTTTTGGTCACATTTAAAGCATCACAATTATCAACATTTTTTGCTAAGCAATCGTAAAGATTTAAAATGAATGATGTTAGTAGCCGAATGTAAATGGAGTAGGCTAGCCTGCTTTGGGAAACTGTCGAACAGGGTTGCCCGCGTTTGACCAATGAATCTCCATATTAATTTCATGACCTTTCCAGTCATTTATGACTGCATTGTGATTTTTAATTCAGACCGATTCACTATAATGAATTATTCAGACAATTATATGAAGACGTCCGAATGATTAATGGAAAAAACTGACGTACATGACTGAACAATTCACTAAAAAATGGAACACCAAGTGCTAACTCTACACAAATTTGCAAACTAGAACATATTAATAATTTCCATTTTAAAATTACCTGATATTTCACCCATATAGACGGTATTCCATGACTTTCCATGAACGCACTGTAGCCTGCTGTAGGCCTCTTTATCATGTAGGCCTACTTCACAAGGGTTCAGTAAAGTGTGGCTGCCAACTGCCTCACGCATTCGATACTTTTCACGTGCTCACACATTCATTTTCTTACGCAGAGAAAAATCGCGATCGAAGCAGAAAGAGGGACAGACAATACAGAACATGTTTTGATATGGAAAAAAATTCTCAGCTCTCAGATTCTGTCAATTTTATTACGAAATGCAAACAATACCGTTTTAATTGGCGCTTGTAAATGTGACGTGAGGTGAGTGACAGATCGCTCTAGCGCCACAGTTCAAGCTGCACGTTAACCGATCTTGTAGTCTTTACAAGTTAAATAAACACGAATGAACAATAGCAGTTATGTTGAAAAATAACTTAACGAAATGTATATGCAATAGGCCTACCTAATATCGACCAATCAGTGTTTTTCAACCACCGAAAGAGCTCAAACAGCAGGAGAACAGTGTCTAATAACGTTAGGCTACATTTAGCAGGAAAGCCATTTAATGACCATAGCACGTATAGTTGTCTGGGAAAAATAGCTATAGAGAGGAGTATTTAGCTAAATATGTGCATTCGATTACATATTTATCATATTTTTAGTTATGTCACTAAATAATTGTTATGAATGAAAACCATTCACTAATTTATTTTGTTACTTTTAACCTAGTTAATAATACCAGCTTATAGGGCTCTCTGTATGTTTACAGCATTAGGTGAGATTTTTTTTTTTCTTGAGAAAAATGAACATGCATCTTCTACTGTACCTAATATTTATCCAAATGAGTCAATATTGAATCCAGATCGGAATCAAATCACAAGAATTTAAATCATGAAATTTGTGTCAAGCTATAAATAAAAACAGTAGCCTACAAGTCATTGTACCATGTAAACATTGTAACATGTTGTCACTAAACTGTTAAAATTTTGTTGAGTAAATTTTTTTTTGACAATCACAATTACACTTATTGTGATGTAATTTTTTTTTGTAATCCAATTTTACTGTAAAATAAAAAGTATTTAATAATAAAAATATGACCTAATATTATTTTATTTACTATACTATAATTTAATTACTATAATTGAATAAGGAAACTGGATAAGAGCTCAGCAAGTGTGAAAAAAGAGAGAGCAGACAGTATTTATGACGTACTTTATTAAGACCATTTTACATGATTGAGTGTTTGATTAATCCGCAGATGGCTTACGGTAGACAAGCCGTTTCTGATTATATTTCACAGGAAGATGGAAATAAAGTAAAAATACAGCTCAGAGAATTGAGAAATAGTTCAGGAGTTAATCTCCCACGTATTGGCTTGAGGGGAGCGGTGGCCATGTCTGTGCTCATACTACTAAGAGGAGAAGAAAGGTCCGCTCTCTCTATCTCTCTCTCTCGATTGAACACAGAGAGTCCTAGAGTAAGGCAGATGTCCTCCAGTACACATGTACAGAACAACAAACTACACCTGAGCAAAGCAACCAAACCATGAGACTTCCAGAGGTAGAGCCACGTCCTTCATTTCATTCTGTAACATGAATGCTGATATCAGTAGTGTGTAACAGTTAAAATGTTACGGACACCCTCGTAAAAGAGGGCGTTTCTCTGACCCCAGAGAAACAGGACTGGAATGAACAAGATTTAGGAATTCCCGTGGTTGTGATCCAAAACAAGCCAAAAGCAAAAGGAACGACTTCCAAAGCGGAGTCACATGGTCGTCTGAAAATATTGAAGAAAAGATCTGAAAGCAAAAATTCCCACTTCCTTTACAGTACTACAGTAATAAAACCCACTCTGAATCAGTAAACAACATTAAAAGCTATACAAAGGCATTGTCCATTACACAACCTGTACATTACTGGAATTTCTTTTAACCTATGTCTTTTTTTAATTTTGAATAACTTAAGTCCTGCTTAAAAGTGCAAATTTTTTAAAAGATTCATTTTCGGATTAGGCTATGACAATGGAATGGGACATTCTGACCAGTGTTTCTGTGCAAAGATATGTAAAAAATGTGTTAAAATAAAAACCATTTTGCGATTTTGTGGTCAAAGGCTTTTTGAATAGTTCTGGTCTCTGCATCAACATTCTTTTTGCTTTAAAACCCCTCTAAGGCTTTTTTTAAACAACAATGCATAAAGAAAAAAAACAACAACAATGAGATTTTCTGGGTCTTTAGTGAACTTCAATAATGGAAAGGAGGATTGCTGAAATGTCAGATCCCTTTGAGACGTAGTCTGTTATTGTGAATCATATTGATGAAAATAAAATGGGGAATTAATCACAGTACTAGTAAAACCGTTTCAACGAAAGTAAGCAAATGCTTGAACAGTGTTAGATCGCGTAAAATGACAGGGAAGAGGTCACTTGTTGTCTTTCACGGAGCAGTCCTTTCACTGAGCCCTGAAGCAACGCTGTGGCCTATGTCCTGACCTTTGACCTGAAGAGGAGGTCCAGGACACGCCAGCCAAGGCAACTCTTTCTTGTAAACACTCACGAGGACAGAAATGGAGCATAATTGCAAATTAAAGAGGCGTCTGTGGATGTGTGTGAAATGTCTGGGTAACAGTCTGTGTGTTTTGCAGGGCCGCTGATCTGGGACCCGCGTAGACTAGGACTTCTGCTCCGCCGCTGCTGGGGAAGGAGGTGTGCTGTCTGGCTTGATGATCTGGTATGTGATGAGGTACTCTGGGTAGGCCTGCAAAAACACAAAAATTAACAAACTGAATATCTACTACCTTAAATATTTGTTTGAATGTTGTGCGTTTGTATTTTGAGCTGTTAAATATCTGAGCGCTCTCACCTGTTCTCCTCGGTAGATGACATATTCGGCGTAGGCTAGCCCGTTGACGCTGGGTCGGCCGATGACGGAATGGTGCCCTGGAGGAGCGTGGGCCATCTTCATGGCACTGAATTGCAAGAAGGATTTACCCAAAGTCACCCGGCAAAACAGCATCTGCCTGCAAACAGCACAATTATATTTGAAATAAATAAAACTATAACATTATGTTTTAATGAAATTATAATAATAATATAAAAAAATTATAATAATTTTATCAATTATAATTATTACAATATAATTCATCATATATTAATTCATTGAAAATAAAAACAGAATAAAAAAAACAAATCTAATATAATTAATACAATTATTTAAAAAAAATATATATATAATTTGTTATATATATACAGATTTATTATTATTTACATTAAAATATAATTTACAATATACTATAATACCGTAATTTTAAATAATATAAATACACCAAAGCTCAAAGGTTTGCAAATTTTGTGTGCATATATTTGGAAACCTTTGAGCTTTCTGCACTGAATAAGACATAAAAATAGCAAAGATATCAAAGCTTATGTGTAAATAAATTATTACATAGTAGTACCCTACATCCATGAACAGGTTTAGATTAATTAATTTTAGTAATTAGAATTTGAATCAGATGATGATTGTAATTATATACAGTGTCTGATTTTCTTTACACTTTTGTACAATAAACACTTGTACTAAACCTGTTGAGAAGCACTGGATTAAAGTATAGACAGCACCATCAGCTGGTCATTTAGGGTAAGTACATCCTGTTTTATTATTGATAAGCAACAATTCATTTTGAGAGCTAATCTAGGATCTTTTGCATCAAACTTCTGTATTCTGTAAAACAGGTTGCGTCTCTTCCAGTTCAGGTCTTTTGTAAGTGCTTTGTTAAATATAGAGCCGTTTTACTCAAGATGCCTTCGAAGGAGCCAGCAAAAAATTAACATAACCGATGTCCATCGCATATACAGATTAATAAAAATAAGATATTAAGATCAAATAAAAAGACACCGATAAAAAGAACTAGCTAGGTTAGCTGGTAACCTTAAAAACCCATGGATATTGCCATCAGACTCAGATGTGAATCAGATGTGTACCTGTGACAGATGTAACAGGACCGGTCTTTATGTGTGGGGCAGCCCGTCCCTCCTCCGATGCCGTACACATACTGGTTGCTTTTCGAGGAGTTCTCTGCAAAGTAGATCCCTGCCCCAAACATCCCCCCTATGTAGGCGTGCCTCTCATCAAACCCTTTATGGATGATGGCGTTGATGAATGGTGACCCTTGTAGATGAAGAAAAAAGAAGTTGATTATTCTTATGTAAAAACTGGAAAACTGAGATAACATTGTTTGAAAGAAGCTTCTGAAATGGGGGAAAAAAGGTTCTTTTGTAGCTTGAACTTTCCCAAATAGCACTTATGACAGGTCATTCATCTCGTGACCGTGAGCTGGAGCAGTACCGTGAAAGAGCATGCGCTCGTTGTGGTGGTTGTGGTTCTCGTCTGCGATCTCCTTCTGCCTGTGTGAGTATCGCTCCCTCAGCTTCTTGTTCACCACCTTCTGAATCTGTACCAACATTGTACAAAGTTCACATCGTCGCTTAGATGTTCATCAAACATTTGAACCATAAACTAACTAATCAAACTCGTCTAGAATGAATCTAAAAATGCACACTCACCTTCAGGATGTTGTACCTGCTGAAAACACCCCCCGCATTGCCCCCATCCCTGTGCTCTCTGATCGTACTTTGCAGCTGTAAACAAAAACATAATTCTGTTACATAAAAACAACTATTCAAGACCACACAGACCTTCAATAGGGTAAAATAAAATGTGAAATAATGTTATATATGAGAGATAACTAACTTGGCTTAAGTAACTTAAGACTAAATAAGATATCTAAGATTAAAATAATAGCTCACACACTTAAACAAAAATAAAAAAACATAATAACATAAGACCACAAATGAGTTCTATTATACTATAAACAAGTTGTAATTTAACACACTAAAGAAATAAAAAAATAAGTCTACAAATAAGTTACAAAAGACTGAGTTTAATAACTATAAAATGCACAAAATTAATACAATAAAATACACTAAAATAAAATCCTAAAATCAGGTATATAAAACTAAGTTTTATCATACCAAAGAAAAATAAAATAAGATTACAATAGGTTATGACTATTAAAAAGTTACTTATCGCACACTAAAATAAAAAAATACTATAATAATAAAAAGTAAAATAAAAAAATAAGACTACAAGCAAGTTATATAAGACTATATGTAATAACTTTTATTGCAAAGTAAAATTGATAAAATAAGACCACAAATAGGTTATATAAGACTATAAATAAATGTATTGCACACTAACACAAACCATATTCATAAAAAAAAAAACATGATCAAGGAAAATATTTCGTTTAGTTAATTTAGTTGTTGAAGGTTGTTAATGCATGTCTAAATGCACATCACCACAAAATAAATGAATAAATCAAATAAATACACACATAAATAAAGCCTAAAAATATCAGCACAATCCGCATCTAGTACAAGAACTATCCATTTTATAATCTGGAATAATATTTCACATGCTTTGGAAGGAAAAGGCTCCTAGATCTGCTGATGTGGAGTGCACTCTCACCTCCTCCTCGACCGACTGAAACTCTTTGTCATCAGGTGCCAGGTCGATCAGCACCGTGCCTTGACTCGCACAGTGGAATGTCAGGTATGGGTTGGCACCTGTTAGGAAGCACACCAACACATAAAACTATAAGTTACCTCAGTGCACCGTGGTTTGCTTTGTCATGAACGGATGTTGTTTAAGAGAGAAGCTGGAGCTAAACGCTTCTGAACTGACCTTGTTGACCGCCCAGCAGCCTCTCAATGCCTTTGATGAGTTTGTGTCTGTGCCCGTACGCGTTGATCCCGATCTCCTTGAGCTCCTCGTGCCCCATGTCAGCCAGCACATCGAGCGAAATCTAAAACAAGTGAACACCAATCAGAACAAGGGAAACTAAAGTAGTCTGCAGGCACAACCAATCACATGAAGTTGCAATTAAAAATGACATGAAGCGTCTCATTTCAAGTCCAATTTCGACTGCATCAAAAACAGCCGACAGTGCAATTTTTCGTTTTCTCAGCGTGTTGGTATGTGAAACTTCCTCCTACTGAGATGATAAACTCTTAGAGCGGCAGGAGGCTTGGATGGATATTATAGCGTGTGACTCATAACACACAGTATGATTATTGCTGAATATGCCTCCTACAAGGAACAAGCAGACAAAAGCAAACACGCAGATGGCGATTTGCGCATGCTAGACTGAGGCAGGGAGCCGGTCGAGTCAGCGTGTGTCTTTCAGAGAGCATTAAGGTTTAATCACACTGACTGGACTAAGCATGTGAAATTATTTCGGATTTCAATGAATATGGCCAAACTGATATATATTTTGAGCATCAAAGACTTCTTTCAAAAACATACAAAAAAAACAACATACTTCTAAACTTTTGACCAGCATTGTGTGAATGGAAGTCAATGACCCCTCATCACCCTTGACTCAGCCTCAGCCTGTGTAATCTCAAACTCTCAATTCCAATGGCCCACTTATTGGCAATGCATCACATCTATGATAGCTCTGTCAAAAGCCATTAGCCCAGGAGCAGCCAACTGCTCTCTCTCTCTCTCTCTCTGGGGAAGCACTGTGCACTTCAATCGATAGGACTCGCAGGACTGGACATTATAGCAGTGAAGGTGTGATGGCCACAGCTGGAAAGATTCCATTTCTCTTTTATCTCTCTCTTTAATTCTTTTGGCAGTTTTCTCATTTGTGCCAAAGCTGAAAAAGAACTGCAGCAGATTTACTACACACTAGTGCAAAACCTTCAAAAACCGACTAGCCGACTTAATCAAGGACGATAACTATAAAAATAAATAACTATAACTAGAAAGTTTGAATCATCTTTTTAATTCTATGAGGATAGGGAAGTCCACATCAAAACTATATATATATATATATATATATATATATATATATATATATATATATATATATATACACAACAGCTGATAAACGACAAAAACATTGATAGCCAATCAACATTTTCCTGACAGAGTTTGAGCATTTAAAGCAGAAGACAACATAACGGCAGCCAGCGCTTATAATAAAAACAACTTTATCGCGCTTGGGTGTGAACGCGAATACATTTACAGTATTAGTTATCCTTGTTGGTGTTAGTAGACATGTTATGAAACGAGTTATGAAAATTTAACGAGTTATGAAAACTACGTGATCTAAGACCTTTATTCAGTGCATGCCATTGTAAAGACTGCAAGTCTGTCCCTCAGCCTTGTTTTCATCCGTGTTCAATTCAATATGGCGTCTACCCTGATTAAGGTATATGGTTTTTAACCTGGTTTTGTTTCGGTCCCTGATTGGATGAGTTTAAATATTTTTGAGTAAAATATTAAAAGTAAAACATTAGAAAATAAAAATGAAATGGACAACCTCACTAATTACTTTATCGAATGTTGGACTAGTCAACTGGTAAACCAGCATGACGCATCTCTATTCAAATGGAAGTGGAAATGCAGCAGATATACAGAAGACATCTAAAAATGACAAATATTTGCACGCTGCCCTTCTGACGGCTCTAGTAAAGTGAGGAGACAGCTCTAAACTGTGCCGAGGCTTAAATCAGATGCGTCTAATGACGGCATTGGTGCGCGTATGAGATCTGTGAGCGTGTCCTCAATCTCATTTGCACTCAAGTCTGTCGCACCGTCTCTGCAAAACTGTTGCCTCTTCATGCTCCATCTCCCATAAGCACAACGAGGCAGAATAAGATGGAGAGCGAGCAGACGAGTGAGTCACTGTGAGACAGATGAATGCGTCTTACTAAAGCCACAATCAGAAGTGATTTCAGCCCCTCACATCAAGCGTTCTTCCCAGCTGGTGGCCGCCAAGACCATTTCTGTTCATCTATGTGCAAATGAGTGGCGGGTCTGGCACAGCGTGCCAATCGCGTCCCACGGCTCACCCTCATTGAGTCGAAGCCGAGAAGAAGAAAAGCCAGAGGAACAACAGTCCTGAGCTCAGTGTGAGGGAGCGGCACAACTGTATTAATCAAAAGAAGAGGCGTAGAGGTCAGACCCATCACCCAGGATCTCGCTCACAACTATAAAGATCGGGAGACGCTAGTAATCTCACAGCTTCCGGCTGAAGAGGAGATGACTGGAAATTATAAAGCCAAGGTGCTGAGAGAGAGTATATTGAAAGGAGATAATTACGAGGCCACAGATGTCATCGCATTTACATAACTTTGACGAGAAGGGCCTAGGGTTCTCTTCAGGAAACAACAGCAGGCCTCTCTACACGGGACAGCTGGCAATTTAATGTGTGGAGTGGAACTGATGAGATTGAGATGATTGAAATTGATTTGATCCTAGGAAGTGACCTTACCTGTTCCCGCTCAAAAATATCCCGCAAATGCTCCAAACACAAACTCTTCAGGAACTGATTGATGTTCATATCCAGAATTGTAACTATAGAGAAAAACAAAACATCATATCTCATAAAACTATAATCAAACATTTAGGGCTTAATTACCATATATATATATATATATATATATATATATATGTATTCTGTGTGATCGCAGAATCTTTACAGCTACAGGTGGTATTTGAAAAATACACATTGCACACAAAATTGAAAATGGTATACCGGATGAACTGGTATATTGCACAGCACTGGTATGTAGTATTATACATTACGCCACCATGTATTATTATTATTATTATTACAAACAAACATTTCACAACACATTTCACTAAGTTTTAACTGCTAACAGGTAGAAAGTTCTGCCCAGATAATCTTACTATAATTTCAATTTTCTTTATAAATGAAAGACTAAGAGACTCTTGGTTATAATCCCATTACAGTTATTGTTCTTAGAAAACATTATTACTTTTGTTAGCATTTCAACTTATATATAGAATAATAACTCAAAAACAGTTTTAAACTGAAATTTTATATTCAACAACAAATGCCTTATTTATTTATTTTTATCTAAAATTGATTAGTTGCAGACCTACTTAAAATAAAAAAGTTACAATCACATTCTCTACTTACTTTCTCCCTCCTTCCTCTCTGATCCAGCAGCCCCATCAGCGGGGCCTGAGGCTCCAGGTACAGCCAGCTCTGCCAGGGGCCCGGCCAGATTGTCTATGCTGCTGGCGGCGGACAGGCAGGAAGGTGTGGATGCTGGAGAGATGACAGAGGCACTGACCACCGTAGCCTGGGGCTTGAAACAACTAGGCAGCGCTTCAGGGGGCATGGCATCAATCAGCAGCGCCCGGATATCATCAGCCTGGAGATCAGAGGGGAAAAACTCAACACTAATGTCTGATCAGTTTTAAATACAACTAAAATCATCTAATATTCATGTTACAGTAGAATGCCACATGAGCGAGGGGATACATTAGATGGTAGCTGTAACACAGCATTAGTTTGGCTTCTTGGTCTAGAATTGGACAATAAAAGATGAGAACAGCTGTGTCATTAGCACCTGGCATGAGCACAGCCACAAGAGCCCAATTAGTAAAGGTTACGGTAGATTTACCATTTGCTTCGCACAAGCCTGAACACAAAGGATATGGGTTTAAACACCTCAGCTTATGCGTTTAGAAGATAAATGTCCCAATTTCTCAGGATAGTCTATGCCACCTGAACCATATGAGATCTTACAGCCAGAACAAATAGTCCTACAGAGCATGAAACTTTTATAGAAGTTGGGTTTAAACTGGTCTATGTCTTGACATGCAAATCTGTAGCTCTGTTAAATGAATGTCAATATATAAATATGTGCTTTGATGTCCATGCGAAAGGTATCTTCTAAAGGCATTACCGTCGCCAAGTCCAGCGGCGTCTGTCCCTCCTGGTTCTTCATGGTGGGGTCGGCCCCATGAGCCAGCAGAAGAGCGCAGAGCTGCGTACGGCCCTTCTGTGCAGCCTCGTGGAGGGGCGTGAAGGCCCATTTATCAGTGGCATTTACACAGGTGTTGAATTTGATCAGCAGGGCCGCGATATCCACATGCTGAAAAGAAGACAGAGGCTGATTAACAAAATGAATGTACAATATACAATCTTTAAAGACTGTTATTTAAAAATAAAATAAGCATAGACCTGCTTTGGTGTAAAAGTTTGCCTGGTTTTAGACTTCATAAACTGGATTGTCACCAAGTTATATTTTTAAAGTGGTCCATACCACTCTTCTAAAGCTTTGTGTAAACAACAAACCAAAATGTAAACTGTCATTGATTTAAAATATAGACATCCTCCCTGGCTCCACTTGGCAAGTGAATGAGAAAAGTAGCCATGTTCCATGTTATATATATATAAAAAGCAACATTTTGAACAAAAAAGCTGAGAAATTCACGTTTTTGTCAAAGACTGCATCTGGATTGGATTCAGAACGATGTATTTTCAAAACAGAAAACACAGATCCAGTAGATCGAGTCCATCAACACTCCCAAAGCTTCACAGTCTTATAGCTCATACTGAGTCAACATTTCATTCAGTAACGTTAGGCAGTTTTGATTTATATGCCGTTTAATGTTTGAAGATCGCTTTAGCTTACAAGTGTGCAAGCAATGCATCTATCGCTGGTTTCTGTTTCTGATCCGGAGATTCTGTACTCTTTCAGAAGATGCATAATAGAGCTCACGACTGTATAACAATGAAAACATGGATTCCCGGAAAATTCTGCCAATGGCGGGAAAAGTGTTAAATACTATTAGAGTTACATTTTTAATTGGTTTTATTAAAAATAATAATAATTTTAATTTGTATATGCTTTTGTCAATTTTATGACTTTGATTTTTTGTTTTATATTTCAAAAAAGTTTTAATTAAATTAAATGTTTTGTTTTAAATCAGTTTGTTTTATTCCAGTGTTTTAGTTTTATTTCAGTTAGTAAAATTTGCACTTCTGCTTTAACTTATCTAATATTCATATTTTACATTACATATTTCAAATAACTATTTTGTTTTTAAATATTTTTAGTTTTAGTTAACAATAACAACAATGCTGAATGAATGGCATCCCTCTAAATGGCATATGAGAAACATTCTCACTACCAATGGAAAGCACAGAACAATACAAGCTTGGGTTTTGGCCAACTCAAGAGTTGTGGTGTGCAGTGTGTGTGGCTGAGCTTGTCCTGAGCCGCCCTCCCGTCAGCAGCAGTGACTGTATGGAACTGCGATCAGCTGCCTGTGTTTGCCGAGCGCTGACAGCCTCTACACAAACAGCCGCATATGAACAGAGGGAGGCGCACTCAAGGTCAGCCAGCATCGGCCAGCCGCCAGCTCTCCTCTAGCCAATCAGAAAAGCTTGGGCCACCTGCCACTCCGGTTGCAGCCAATCAGAATATCCCCGCTCCAGTCACAGAGGTCCTGTTTCTTGGACAGCAGCGTATACGAGTGTGGTCGAGGGCCGGAGTCAGGCTAGTTCTGATCCAGCATGTTTATGTAACCGCAATCTGCTCCCATCCATCTGCATGGTTTAATCACATCCCTGTATACCTCCACAGGGCAGACGCTGATAAATACCTCCAACTACCATCACCTAAAATGAGTTTCTCTGAATTCGCTTGATTTGATTTCCAGAAATCCCGTATTAGAAGAGTTCTGTGCAGTGCGGATTAAGGCTCGCAAACGGCATCATCTTGGCATCTGGGTTGTTCGTGAGTGGAAATGCAACTGAAACCACCTGAAAAAATCAGGAGCTGCAGTGCCTCATTAAAAGTGCATAAGCCAAGGTTCTGTTGGCAGAGCAAACACGGATGTCCAAACACTTTTTGCATACAGCCACACACTGATTTTCTCAGTCACAGGAAGTGAAAACAAAGTGCTGTATCAGTGCACAGAGGGGTTCAGGTGAAGCTTTGCACTTGTTCTGAGAGGGGAAAAGCCCTTGTGTTTAGTTTTCAGGAGCACATACATGGATTATTCAGCATCTACATCTGTTTGTGTGTATCTGAGGTAACCACCGCAGTTTCCTGCCAGACCTGGCATGACCGGAGGCACGACATGTGTCGGCTTAACAGATGGCTGTATGTAGTCCCAGTCTCACCGAAATACTCCTCTTTTTAATCAGCAATTGCACTCACCCCGTACGAGGCTGCGTTGTGGAGGGGGATAAGGCCACCTTTGTCCTGCGCGTTGACATCCGCCCCATGCTCAAGTAAATACTCCGCTACCTCCAGATTGTTATAGCCAGCTGTGGAGAAAAAGATGCAAAGAAATGTAAATCCATCTGCCCATGAACCTAGCCTGGTAATACCAGACTCTGCTACTTCACTTTGCTTCGTAGACAGAGTCTGGAATGGCATAATAGAAGTGTTTTCTCTCTCGCTAGGGGGCGCTTGTCTGAAGTTTAAAATCATTGGTTACCCGTAAGCCAATCAGATAAGTTTAGTTAGGACGTATGTTATGCGCCTGTACAGCCGCATCGAACCACAGACATCATGCATCGAACTCAAATCTATGATCGAACTTCCACTGTAAACCTGCTATAAACACATGATGATGCGAGCGAAATACCGGAGTGAACATGGCTGTAAACGACTTTTGCAGATTATGCGAAGTTAATCTACGCATCCACGGTACAATCACGGCCTCTAAACTTATTTTTGACAGAGTGAAACAAGAAAATATTTGTAGACAACTCTCAAATTTAGGATTAGATCTTTTAAACACAGCCAGTGCCGCTGCTAGCCATTTTGGTGCCCTAAGCATAATTCCTTTATGATGCCCTCTACCCCGAGACGCTTCATGAGGCACACGCGCGGTCTCTTGCTCTCTCTCCCTCTGCCGTGCACGCGCTACGCGGTTTGAAGCACAGTCTCTGTCTCGCGGGCGCGATCGCTCTAGATTTAGGAGATTTTAACTAATACGCGGGCGTCAGTGAGCCGCTATCAATATGCGGGAGACTCCCGGAACGCTATTTTTTTGGTGCCCCTTCAGCTCTTGGTGCCCTACGCACAGCGCGTGGTGGGAGCGGCAGCACTGGTTCACCATAACAGAGCGAATTGCATCCCGTGTCTCGTTTCGGTTTTCGATTTCTCTGACCTACAATGTAAAACTCGGCGCTTAGCGTCTACGTTACGGCTCTCAGCCCGCCCTCTGTTCGTTGATTGGCCCGGCCGTCTGAAGGCCGGTGGAAAACTGAAAGATAGGCCGCTATCTCAGACTGACTACAGTTTATATACTGTCTATCTATGGCTAATATCTCAGACTAACTACAGGAGCGAAATGAAATTAGCGGAAGTAGGAAGTCTGACGTAGTCAGGCTACCATTAACCATCTGTTATCATCAAACTCAAGTCACCAATTCATATCACATGTATGTTTCAGAGTGTTTTTGAAACTTTGAAAATTCCACTGTGTTTTATATTGAGTACGTTCTTTAATAATAGCCATAAATTATAAAGTGGTTAAGAGGAGTGTGCCATTGAGAATTATTACAAACCTGAACACCGTGAAATCAAATTTACATGAGGATGAAGATCACATTTACATCTAAATGATAATTAATCTACCACATGGACCCAAACCCCAAATTGTAGCTAAAAACTGCTTAAATCATCTGTTTTCAGTCAGACTTATTGAATTGAAAGTCACTGCGTGTGGAACGTGTATTAAGCCCACCAGGCATGTTTTTTCAAACAAATAGTTTAGTAGTTTGCTCCAGTATTTTTTATTGCTTCATAATAACCTGCTTTTTACTCTGTGGGTAAAAAGGTTTATAATGCATTATCAACACATTTTCCACAGAGTTCAGTGGTAAAAATTGTTCAGAAACTTAACTTCATTGTTTATCACATATCACAATGTAATTGTTTTTAAAACCTTCACACACAAGTGATGTTATTGATGACGAAAACTAACCTTAAATATATTACAAATCATTTTCATTCATAAAAAATAATAATACCATAGATGAAAAATTGCAACTTTATATATATTTTTAGAAATGTTGCCTTAGCAACTAACTAAAATATTTTAAGTACTAAAATGACTAAAACTAAATATTAAAAAACTAATATTCATAGATCATAGTTTTTCCCCTCCTCAGACTATTAGCCAATTTATTAATGGTTCCCAAATTCAGATTGTTTGTCTTGGGTGATATCTCATTTGCACAGCCTCAATGTAGGTCTATTTGAATTCCCACCATCACCATCTCAGTGAAATTTCATCTATTCCTATCTTCAAAACTCAATTAAACTCAATTAATTAACCTCTCTTTAGGCAGTGTTATTGGAATCTTTATGCACTGACTCCTTCTGATAGCAATTATATTTATTAGTCGGTGCAAAGTGGAAGCAAAGCGGAGATAGAGTGTTTTCTGTCGCTGCAGATAAGCTAGAAGACTCAATCTGGCAATCGACCTTTGGGATTGAACAAGTTGACGCTGACCAAAAAGAAGCAGACACTACTATTTTCAGCATTAACTGTCTTCCTTTTTCCTTTCCCCCTCACTCTCGCTCCAGACATACACGACTGCCTACAGGACAGATACTGTACTTATTAAAGCCCTCATCAATACAGGCTGTAGCTCTCTAATAATGCACAAACCCAGCTTAGAGAACCTCAGTAATGAGAACATGCTCTCCGTCTCACACGTACACACTCCACCGCGTGTGCTGTGTTCATCAAACGCTTCTCACAGTTTCTCCCAAAACTATAGGCATTTTTAGCAGTTTCTCTCACTTCCTTCCCTTGAATATGTCCTCTGTTTGGCTGTACCGCTCTCTTTTTCTCTTATCTTCAATAACGCAGATTTATTCTCATTAACACCATGATAAACATTAGGATTATTTTGAGTAAAAAAACAACAACTATTTACAGTGTGTATACGGTGTCAGCATGTTGTAATGAAGTCATTTTCCATATATGAGAGAAAGTGTAGACCGGATCAGTGAACTGAGCTCAATGCTAGTGAGCAAAAACATGCATTTCTGAATGGGGGGATTGCCGTAGATATTTCATACTTTTAAGGATAAATAAAATGCCATTTTATTTTTTATATATTCCAGTAATGCTACATAACAAATAAAATGACATTTAATTTATTCATACAATTGTCATTCCTTCACAAAATAGATTAATTACAAATAAAACTACGGTACATTAAAACAAATACATTTGATTGATGGGCGGACATTGCTAAATATTTAGCCTCTGGCTTTCACCTCAGGCCCCCTAAAACAGCCTTAAAATGACTCGCACGCCAATCGTTCAAAAATTGCAAGACAAAGCATCAGGATTTTCATGCACGAGATCCATCTAGCCAGAACGAATAGATGCATCTTACGATTCTCCCCGCAGGCGAACGGCAGTCGAGTGGCGTGTTCTCTAGGTAAGGGTCACAACCATCACATTAGTCACGGCCCATTGCACCCGTGGAAATAGGGAACGTGTGCTAGCTAGAGTAAAATCACGTGTCTGTATCTCTGCCTGATGGTTAGGGCCGTAACCCACCTGCTGCTGGCCAGGCAAGATAAGTGGACTGACCAGAGCGCTCACTCCATCTGTTCAGTGACATTTGCTGATCTGTGCTGTTCTGCACACAGTGTGAGTCCTGCTATGAGTCACTGGCATGGCTGTAGTTTAGTGCAAATGATGATCCCGAGCAGTGCTCTCCTACCCTGAACTCAGATCTGTTGTGGGTCAAGCTTTTTAGTCTGAACAAGTGTGGCAGGATTGTTTTGTCACACATGAACATTCCCACTATTGTTTTTATTATTATTATTTTGTAAGTAATGAACTGAATTATAATTGTATAATTTATATATATATACACACACACACACACAAACACATACATACAGTAAGTGCAGAATTATTAGGCACGTTCATTTTCTGGTCTTTTTTTATTTTTCAGGCACATTTGACCAATTCCAAACCACATGAATCTTAACAACGACTATTAATTTAGTATTTAATCAAGTGATTTATAATTGTTCAGGAAGGTTGGAAATGAAAAACACCTTATATTCAGGTGTGCATAATTATTAGGCATGTTTTCAATTAACAGATAAAATATGCCAAAAAAGAGATTTAACTCAGACTGAAAAGTCAAAAATTGTTAAATGCCCATGAGAAGGATGCAATACTAATGCAATACTAGAAATTGCAGTTAAGGCCTGACCACTGGACAGTGAAATGCTCATTGGGTCAGCAGGGTAACACAAAAACAGGTAAGGAAGGACCTTGAAGGACCAGCACCACATTCATCTTCCAGAATCGGGCAGTAAGTTTTTGGAGTTCATTTTAAGTCCATCTCCTTCCCTGAAGTCCGTTTTGCAGAGATGACCTCACAAAACTTACTGGCAGATTCTGGAAGATGAATTCTTCAAACAGTGGTACAAGAGGATGTGGTGCTGATCCTTCAAGAGTCACCCAAAAACAGTCTTCATGTATTTTACTACACTTCAGCTTGTGATTCTTATTAAGTGGGGGTCATTTTTTAGGATTCTTTACCTAACCTAAGTCTCTGAGATCCTGACACCTTGCACGTCTGGAGACTCCAGGTAGGTTGCAGTTCTGGAAACTGGTGGTGCTGGAGACTAAAGGGTTCCTGATGGTTTCACACTTAATTCTTCACCTTAATTCTTTTTGCAGTTAACATGCATTTACTTCTCCACCTGTATTTGTGTGACCCTGCTGACCCAATGTGCATTTCACTGTCCAATGATCAGGCCTTAACTGCAATTTCTAGTATTGCATTAGTATTGCATCCTTCTCATGGGCATTTAATAATTTTTGACTTTTCAGTCTGAGTTAAATATCTTTTTTGGCTTATTTTATCTGTAAAAGAAAACGTGCCTAATAATTATGCACATCTGAATATAAGGTGTTTTTCATTTCCAGCCTTCATTTACAATTATATATCACTTATAAATGATTAAATACTAAATTAATAGTCGTTATTAAGATTCATGTGGTTTGGATTTGGTAAAATGTGCCTGGAAAAAAAAATGACCGGAAAATGAACATGCCTAATAATTCTGCACGCACTGTATAATATAAGGAAGGCTCATATAAAGAGATTATTCTGAATAAGACTTTATCAGGGACACAAGCCATACAGAGAATATTGTTGTGCATGTAAATGTCGGTGACGATACGAACAGTGTGGAAGTCTTAGACAGATTTAATATTTGGCAAGGAAGCTTTTGAATCCCCGCCTGGAAGCCAGGCTTACACAGTGCTCAGAAAGGGATGAGAGCCAAGATTTAATTCAACATGTCCCCCTTTTCTTTCCTTCTGGGTTTCCTTGCCTCGCCTCTGGGGTGGGATGATATCTCACACACTGCTTCAAAGCTTTTGTAGAGACGCAATTCTCTGGATGGTGGTACCATTTGAAAGAGAGAGGTGTTCTCGTTTCTGTGTTGAAAGCGACGGCTCAGAAGGAAGCAGAATGATTTTTCATTACCTGCCAGGTGCAGCGGAGTCGAGTTGCGTCCCTGTGTGTCTCTGCAGTTGATGTTCTCCAAGCTGCACAGTTTCTGGACCCGGGCCAGGCAGCCTTTCTTGGCGGCATCCAAAAGCGCCGCATCTCCTCTCAGCAAGTCCTGGATATCCGTGTCTCCCTCCTTCACCATGTCCAATGGAGTGTTTCCATCCCGATTCTTCTTGGTGGGGTCTGCTCCATGCTGAAGGAGATAAGGACATTGAGTACACATACACACAGAAGCCCAAAGGCTGACTTAGCACAATTTAAAAACCTCATCTTTCAGAGTTCAATCATTCAATCCACATCTTTTTTTCAGAGGACGTGAGATTTTTACTAAACATATATATAAAGCCTCGAAATTAATTTTACAACTTCCCTTAGAGATTTAGATTCAGTGAATGTGAAATGAGAATTTCTTTCCCGCAGCTTCAACCTCAGCAGTTCCACTCTAGGAAACAGTGACACGTTTGTTTGAAGGCTAATGTGCATATTCCTTACAGCTCTGAAGCTGAACCTCTCTGCGACAGTAACCTGAGACGCGATGAAAGCAGACAGCATTAAAGCCGACGTCTGGTCAACACCAATAATTCTGAAGCCCCTGCAGCGGTTCACACTGCATTTAAAAACTTTACAGAGTGATAAAAAACCATTAACGTCTCCAGGCTGTCAGACGTCTAGGGAAAGAGATGTCACTTGAATCAACAAGTATGCCAAGTGAAGTGAAGAGGTCATTGCTTGAGCCAGCAGGAGTATCGATGACTACCTTCAGAAGCAGTTTGCAGATCTCGTATTTGCCCTTGGCCGCGGCCTCGTGCAGCGGGGTGAACTTCCACAGGTCTGCCACGTTGACCGACGCTCCGTGTCTGACCAGCAGCTCTGCCACTTCGTAATGGCCGTACGAGCAGGCATTATGCAGCGGCACCAAACCTCTGCCAGCAGACAGGGAAGTTGAGAGATAAATAGAAACAAGCAGATTATAGCTTATCTCCTAGTGCTGCTAACTCATGCACTGACTGTTAATGAAGTTCACTCCACAACGGAGGGAGAGTTTCCGATGAAGAACTGCAGGAAGTCTCACCCTTTGTCTTTGGCGTGGACATCAGCGCCGTGGTGCAGAAGGTACTCGACCACGGCCACGCGATTGTAGCCAGCGGCAAAGTGGAGCGGCGTGGAGTGACGACCCTCCAGGTCTCGACAGTTCACATTCTGAGGGGAGCAAAGTTGCTATACAAGACGAAACAAACAGCATTAAACTGAAACCTGAATGCACATTTTTATATTGCAAATACACAACTTTACTTTAGTGATGAGCACTTAAACGCATTCAAGAATTAATTTCATTTGATCTGCTTTTATATGGTAGCAGGCCAGAATTATGGCAAGCGTCAGTAGAGATTCTGATTAATTGCCTGACAAAAGTCTAATTGGTGCTCTGATCTAATTACTTTACACATAATGAGGCTTTCAGATAATGAGGATCTGATTTCATCAAAGGCATCCATCCATACAGACATTTTTATCATCTCTTTCTAAATCACTATCTTCAGGCTCACATAACCAATCAAAAGTTTGAGGTTAGAAAGCTTTTGATCAAAAGAATTATGCTTAAATTATTGAAACAAGTTTAGAAGACGAATATAAATTGTACTTGCATTAACAATTCTTTATAATTTTAATAACATTTATTTTAATTCATAATAATTCGGCAATATCAGAAACATATATATACGGTACATACCACCATTCCAAAGTTTGGGATTGGTAAAAAAAAAAGAAAAAAAAAAAAAGAAGTAGTTTCTTATTTGACCAAACTGTAAAAACCATAATACTGTGCAATATTATGATATATATTTAATGCATCATTGCTGAATAAAACTGTTTTCTTTCAAAAAAACCTTTGAACATTAGTGTATAGAAAAAAAGTCAAAACTGTAGACTGAAGTGTATGTAACAAGATGCTGCGTTTGTGCGTATGCTGGCTCAGCGTTTTCTCTCAACCACACACACACACACACACACACACACACACACACACACACACACACACACACACACACACACACACACGGTCGAAGGTGAGGTCTTCTTACATCTACCCTGTTCAAGGTCATGGGTACAGAACAAAATACATTTAAGAGCTGCAAGCTGTGTCCTTGAAATGTTTAATTGTCTGGGATAAAGAAACTAAATCCATTCAGGGTTTTATTCCAGACAAAAGCCTATAAAAAAATTCAATATCAATAACTGCAGATGTATTTTCATCCCCATCTAACCTGGGGCTGTTTTGTAGGACTATACTAATCAAAACCATTTTAAAGGTTATTACAAAGTATCTCAAACAAATGATCAAAGTTTTTCACTCAAATTTCTCTTTCTTGAGAGTTCTATCCCATAAAGTTTCATGTTATATCTTGGTTCCACCAGATTACAACCAGATTTTAAGGATCCCCCACCTCCATACCCCTTTTTTAACCCTTGACTCTTTCGACTATCTGGCCTATTCTATTTAAAAACAAATTAAGGGCTCTCTCACCTTCACAGTGTCCAAGTCTCCTGCTTTTGCTGCTTCTAAGAGTCTATAATCCACATCGGAGTTCCTCACTGGAATGTTTTCTAACAAACACAAGCATAAATTAACGTGAATTTCCATAGCTGTTAGTTCATAAGGATACAGAAGATCAAAGCCCCAATAAACAATCCCAAACCCCAGATTCAGACTGTACCGTTCAGGATCTGCTGTACAGCTTCATTGCCCATCTGTGCAGCTGTAAAGCCCTGCAGAGAGACGATGGTGGGGTCGGCTCCATAACTCAACAGCATCCTACACGTCTGCAAGTGTCCAGCCAGAGCCGCCCGGTGCAACGCCGTCTGGCCCAGAGTGTCAACAGCATTCATCTATAAACAAACAACAAAAAGGATGGAAAGGAAGTGAGCAGCCTGGAATCTCCCTGATCAGTGAAGTGTACATCTGAATGCAGCCCACAGAGCAAGAATGAGCTGTAAGCAAACTTGGCCTCTTTTGAAATGAACACAAATATGAATTAATCAGACAAGCCCCTGGGAAACTTCTACGCTCCTTCAAAGCCTATCAACACTGAACAGCGAAGAAAGAAAGGGACCTACTGCACAATTGTGTGCGTGTGCTGTGTGCGGTTTAGCATATGGCACAATTAAAGTTCATTATTTTGTCTCAAACTTGTTATTTTTTTAAACTCTAACTCTCAGCAAAATCACGCTTTACTAGAAATGCAAATCGTACATGATGTAGTCCTCTAAAATATTAAGCAGTACTATGATTTCTGAAGTAATGATGCTGAAAATTCAGCTTTGCTATCACATTTTAAAATATGTTAAAGGGGTGGTTGAATATGATTTCACTTTTTTAACTTTAGTTTGTGTGTAATGTTGCTGTTTGAGCATAAACAACATCTGCAAAGTTGCAACGCTCAAAGTTCAAAGCAAAGGGAGATATTTTATTTTAAAGAAATTGCTTTTTTAAGGACTACAACAAACGGCTGATAGGGACTACATGACATTCCTAATCAATTACACATAAGCTCAACTAACCATTCAGAAATGTTGTCTACATGTTGTCACGTCTTCTTGAGTCTCACCGTCTTTGTCTGACTCCGGTTTGAACATAAAAGGCTAAAAGTTTTAGAAATTTTCAGGACACAAGCTGTTGAAGCTCTGCCCTCTGTGCCGGGAGCATCAGCTCATTTGCATTTAAAGGGACAGACACAAAAACCCTCAAGGGTTCACCCTCAAAAAGTGACGATTTTAACATGATATATAAAAATATCTGTGGAGTATTTTGATCTAAAACTTCACATACACACTCTAGGGACAACAGAGACTTATTTTACATCTTGTGAAAAGGGCATTATACCACCCCTTTAAAAAATATCAAATAGATCCTTGGTGATCAGGCTGTCAAGACCTACAAACTATTGAACAGATTTCAGTATATGCCAAAACATACTTTCCTGCCTGTTTGAACAAAGCCATAATATCAATATAGATCTTCAGCTAATAAGGAGCTTCCATCGTCAGCTGATTTTCTCAGTAACTGTGTGTACTTTAGACAGCTTTATTCTTCATGCTTCCAGCTCTTCTTATTCACACAATGCGCCTGCACCATCTGTTTACTGGTTCACACATGGTCTGTAAACACACACTTGCTACAATAGCCTCTTGTCTTTGAACCTCCAGCCTGACTAATTATCCAGTCCATTAATGTCACTTAAGTCTGGCCGCTGAAGTTTGGCAGCGAGCTGGGTCGCAACACCAGTTAACGATCGGATGCGCTTCCGAGGGCTCGTATTCAAACAGATGGACGCTGGTGATTGAATGATGGAATTCGGGTTGTGGTGGGTCAGCCTCCGTTTATTTATCATGCAAGAGAGCTGGGATGCGAGCGGGATGCTTTGAAAATCAAGCTGCTCCAGGCAGCATAAAAGAGCCACACTGCATCAATGAAGAGGACCTCCCGATAATACAACCTTGCGTGAAAGTAGGACACGCAAGTTTGATGAGCGGGGAGCCCCTTTAGACACTCTCGGCTCGAACAAAGACGGCAGACTGTGGATGAGATTATTTACAGGAGTATCGGCTCCCCTGGTCTCTCCGCTGAAGAATGGCTGATCAGCCCTGATGCTCTCAGCCAAGGCAGTAGCTGAATGCCTGATCAGTTAGTCGATGCTTATCTGATTTGGCTCTCTGAAAGAGCTCCATTGATTTGGAAGTCTTTTACCCCTCTCTGCTCTGGAGAGGTAATGACATGAATGATGTCGCTCGTAAACGTCCTCCAGTTTCTCTGACACGGTCCAGCAGTGAGACCGAGGCAGCAGGCTGTTTACCTATTTAGGTTTGGCACTATCTTTTCATGTGCAAGATTGAATTTTTAAAAAGAATTACAACGGCAGAACTGGCTCACCACAGAGGATGAATAACTTATTATGAAATCTAAGTTCTATACAGCATGTTTTTGCAACCAACAAAATGGTAGCGATGGGAATAGATCAATTCTGGTTCTGATTCTACTTATTATTATTACCATTATTTTCTTTATATATTTTTTCTTTAATATTATTATTTTAGAAATTTTGAGCAATACATTTTTTTTTGCAAAAAAAAATACAATTTTTATATATATGGAATGTGTACTACCATAGAAAAGTATTTTATGCTCACAGAAGCTGCATTCATTTGATAAATATAGAAAAAACAGTAGCATTGGGAAATATTATTACATTTTAAAATGTAATTTATTCCTATGATGGCAAAAAGCTGATTTTTTTTAGCATCATTACTCCAGTACTTTAGTGTCACATGATCCTTCACAAATCATTCTAATATGCTGGTTTGGTGTAGCCTGGTCCTACCAGACTCTGTACATTTCATCTGTACAGAGTCTGGCCTCTCTCCATTGACAAGCATTAACTTCCAGGTAGGTACTCTGTTGAAGTTTAAAACTATTGGATCTGCCTAGAGCCACTCTGGATCTGCCATAACCAATCGCATAACCATAAACTCAAACGACCTCAACGTCATCGTTTTCAGCCCCTCCCTCTGTTCGCTGATTGGACCGGTAAAAAATTGACCGGAGAAAACCCAAGAATACACTGCAAACCCAGACGACGTACTGAAGGAAAATGAAAATTGAGCGGAAGTACGGAGGAGGGCGGAGCCAGGAAAGGTTTGGTGGTGCTTAAGAAACATTTCTTATTCTTTGTTGAAAACAGTTGTGCTGCTTACTATTTCCGTGAAAACTTTGATACTATTTTTTCAGGATTCTTTAATGAATAGAAAGTTCAAAAGAACAGCATTTACTTGAGACATAAATGTCTATACTGTCACTTTTGATCAATTTAATGCATCCTTGGCTGCTATATATATAAAAAAAAAAAATCATACTGACCATAAACTTTTTAACGATAATGTATATTTGGAATACATTTACTTTCCTCAGCAGCCTGTTCAGCATTCATTTCAGACTTCAAGAGAACAACAAATCAAACACAAAATTGTTTTAGGCAACAAAATTCTAGAGAGCTTATAACTTCATGTTTTCAAATGAATTTAATCTAGCAACAGTATTGTCTTTATTATGTCTTTTAAAACCCTAGTTTGGATTTAGTTTGTCTGCGAGGAATGTAAATGTGCCAGGCCTACGGAAAAAATGTAAAAGGCTCTCCACGCACAGAAGCGGCATATTATAAATCATGGGAAACCATAAATCATGCTACTGAATTTTATTGTTCATTTTTGTGCACAGCTGACCAATTGCCAACTTGCTCTGATGCGTTAATTGCTTAAATGTATGCATTTTGAAGCAGTTTCATCTGCATTGGTGGAATAATACAAATGTAACAAAAAACTGTAAACAACTTATAAAATATAAGTGATTCCAATATTAAAGATAATAAACAAACAAACTAGTTCTGAATCAGAAATAGTTATTGATTTCCAACACTAGAGAATTCAAATAATAGATCAATCTGCTAAAGTCTCTGTAAACAAAGTGATGAATGTTTGGCAGTTAATTAGGAAGATGTTAGCATATAAACACTTCCATACTGATGATGAGCACTTCCATCTCAAAGCCAATTATCTCATCCACTGATAAGCAGACAAATTACTCTGACAAAAAAAAAGAAGTAGTGCAGTGCTAGCAAAGCTCATTCATTCTTCATTCTCCTCCTCACGCTGCAAGAACGTGATGACTCAACTGCACACAAAGGTGGAAGTGACAAAAACGCTGCTCCACTGAACTGATTTTTCTCAGGCTGAGAACAGACACAAAACAGGTGCTGTGGTTCTGTAGAGGGGACATATTCTAAACTTTTATACTGTTTTGTCCCCATAAGGTCCTCTAACAATGTCAGTAAAGGGTTCTTGTACCAAAAACAGTCCACGTAGTTATAAAATGACACATTTCCTCCCTCTCTTTGAACTGAGCTCCAGTTAAATGGAAAGAGGTTTTCCCCCACAAAAAAATAACAGCATACAGATTTGCAACAACATGAGGGTGAATAAATCTTGGCAATTTTTTGGTGAACTATCCCTTTAAGGCAGACTGTGAGCTGTGAGAGGTGGATGGTGAGGCGAGGTGTCAGGTGTGTAAATGTGTGTGTCGCAGCTCTGTAGGCACTCAGAGAGCACATGTAGGGATGTGGCGCCTGCTGATGCAGGACCAGCTGTGTACCTTCACACCGTGTTTCTGCAGAACCTCCATGATGTCGTTGTGCGCCCGTTCTGCTGCCACATGGAGAGGCGTCATGAAGCTGCACAGGAGAGGAGGAGAAGATAATGAAGACAAATGGGGCTTTTCACACCATAGGAACCTTTTCATAGTTCCTAGACCTATTGGCGGAAGTACCCGCATTTTGGCGATTTTAGTTCTAGGAACTCCTTTTGGGGGAACTAAATTAGCGAATTAGGAACTACCAGTGGCGTAAGTGTACTCTGATTGGCTGAATGAACGCCATAAAAAACAAACAAACAAAAAACAGTGTACACAGCCTATATATTTACTCCACAAACTAACTCTACGAACATGGAAAACAGTGATAGATGGACCTCTCAACATTTACACTAAGGAGATAATCTAACGCAACTTTGGAGCAAGGAAAACATGATTATGTACTTCTGCTCAGCTAACAACATTGGGCATCAACCACACAGAAAACCCAAATAATTTTTCATATGCCGTCTACATTCTTTGTATAACAGTTCTATCTAATAATATATAAGACAGGACTGTGACAGATAATAAACTAATGGAGAATAGGCGCTGTGTGCTCAGGCTCTAGCGGATCCGACATGGTGGCTAGATCCTAGAACTAAGTTCCTAGTACTACCCGGTGCGAAAGCCCCTAAACAGAGAAGATCATGAGAAAGACAGGCATTAGCATCAGTCTTCAACACATGACAGGCACATTCACTCACTCTTTGTTCTTCTCATTGACATTGGCTCCTTTCCGTAGCAGCAGTTCAGTGACCTGTTTTCGTTTCGGGTGAGGCGAAGCGACCGTACAGTGCTGAAACACAGAATAGAGGCCTTGTAAGTGTCACAGAAGAATTTTTGGTAACTTTTATTGGGCCATTTGTCTTTTTTAATCTTGGACACCATTTTGGTAACCATTCGATTTTATTGTATAAAGCAGAGCCGTGAATATCCTGCCTGAATAGGTTCTCTAGTGGTTTAAGGAACAAAAAAGCAAATCATATAAATTTGGAAAGACATAAAGGTGAGTAAATGATGACAGGAGTTTCATTTTTGGGTGACCTATCCCTTTAACATCTGCTTTCAACCTGATTTCTCAGCTGGAGAGATTCAAAAGTGAATGAGGAAGGGCTCACCAGTGCCGTCTCGTGTGTCTGTGGGTGCTTGAAGTTGATGATCTCCAAAGCTAGGGTCTTCTTCACCTTGGTCATGTCTGCTTCCCGTGCCGCCTGAAGAAGAGAGTGGCCCTTAAACTCGTCTGCACCGGAGGAAAAGAGAAAATGTAGAGAGGTGATGCAAGACGCTCTGACAGAAGCCGGTGGTAGACATAATTCATCAAGACAAAGCGTGAAAAAAAAAGTAATTGAAGCTTCACAGCTACAATGCAATCTGGCTTTACGGCAGCAAAAATATGAGTTAGGGTTTCTAAAATGTATTACTGAATCTTGACCTGATCGAATTAATTTTGTGCATTCAATTTGTTATGCTTTTGCTCATAAGAACTGCAAAGACGGAACATTATTCCACCTACAAAAGTGCTGTTTTACTGATTATGAGCACAGCTGGGATTCGGTCAAAGGTAATCACAGCTGACCTGATATTTAGCGAAACATTGCAACAGCAACATTTAAATTACCTTTGTCATCATTTGCAACAGTTAATCTTAAATGAACATCCATTTTCATAGTTGGTAAACACCACCGTTTCACCTCTTCTGCGTTTGCAGGTCTGATTATAACATTATTATGTACACTATATTGTTGTTGGGGGGTCTGGGATATTGGCAAAGACAATATTTGCTTCAAGTAAAAAATAATAATATATTATTGGCACTTTAGTGGCGTTGATACAAATTTCACAATTGGATTCGATTCACAAGCTTGCAATTCGATTCACTTCAAATTTCAATATTTATTCATTTGGGGCCTATCAGGTACAGTACATGGCTAACTTCCTCAAAGAAAAAAATCTCTCTCAACTAATGCTATAAACAATACAGGGAACTCAAGTTGGTACATCATTATAATATTAAAGTCCCCCTTTAGTCAGTAATTGTATTCCTTAAAACTCATCTTTGATCTCCAAAATGGCATATTTAAAACATTTTCCTGTAAAAATGTTTTCAGTCATGCCTTAAAATAGCTTGAACTGTAACTTCATTTAGTATACGCGGATCCATGAATATGCAAATATTGAAAATCCATGAATATGCAAATATCGAGGCCCCGCCTCAACTCACTCAAACAGGCTCATTTACAAGTCGATGTATCAGAATGGTAATGCATTTTATGCATCGCTCTCTAAAACGTCGGACACATAAAGGTAATTGATACGATTAGCCTTTGGCTTGACTACGTCATCAAACAGCTAATAATGTGTTGCTAATGTTACATGAACCACGTTCCCGTTCGCCATCTCAGTCACACAGCTACCTTCTAAAAAATCAGCATCCTTAGAAACACTTTGAACAACTTAGAACGTCAGTGGAGAAAGGTATATAGTTCATCATAATATACATCATATACATAGTTCACCCGCTACATTGCTAAATGTACCCGATGTTTAAACCGCATTTATTCAAACAAAAATTATTTGAAGAACAGATAAAAATACAATAAATATGCAATATACTGGATATAATTAGCTAAATGCTCCTCTCTAAGTTCATTTTCTAGCTGACTAATGAGTTTTTGAACATCGAATGGCTTTTCTGAGGTAAATGAGACACATGACATTGTTTGCAAGCTGTTTTTATAGACGCCTTTTCACAGTTGAAACACTGATTGAACAATTACATGTGACATGATACAGATTTTGAAGTTGAACTATAACTTTTAACATCCTAAAATACCCACAGCACAGGCTCAAACTCAACATAAATTCCACATAAAGGAACATCTTTACACAGCAAATTGTGAAAAGTTTCAGTCAGAACTACATCACTCCACCCCACACTGGGAGAAGACAGATGGAGAATTCACAGGCAAAATAAATAACAACGTCGCCTGCCAACCTCATCAGCACACTGGAACTCAGCCTCTACTGCGCTTGAATAATGCAGAACGAGACTATTGTAGGTTTAAAGGCGTCTTTCTCAAAACCTTGATGTGTCTGTCTCAATGCCAGCGAGAATGTGGCAGGAACAATCAGAGCCGAGTTGCGTCTAGCTCACTTACACTTGTGAGGGAAACAAGCGGGATGAGTTTTGTGGGATCTGATGCCACTTATGCGGAGAAATGGTGAAAGATCCCGGTCTATTGTCTTCACTTCACGCTTAAGCAATAAGGAGCAAGGCTATTTTATAAAAGCTGTAAAGAGAACTGGATTCTGGATAACTTGAGAATCACGATTTTTTGTTTCACATTCAAATAGGTTTCACGATTCTGAAGAGACGGTTAAAAAAAATAGCACATGATTTACTAGAAGTTCTGACAAAATGTTAATTGCTTCCGTCTATTTAAAAATGTTTAATTAATTTGAAAGAATTTTTTTTTTTTGTTAATCGGTTTGAATGAATGATTCAACGACTCACTCATAAATACTTCACTTGTTTTATTACTGGATGAATTAGCGTTTTTGACTTTAATTAATGATTCAATAACAAATACATATTGTTAACAGTCACTTGTCCCCACCTAGTGGTGTAAAGATGTAATCCATATAATTGTTTATAACGCCCCAAGTTATTTTCAAAAGGTGATTTACGCTACCGTAGACATCAGTGTTTATATCTGAACTACAGTAGTCAACATTTGAAATGGCAGGAATGGATCAAATGGATCAAAACCTTTCATCAAAGTTTTACATGAATTTTGATCAATACCCGTCCTTGTCTTAGGACAACTTTGATTAACTTTTTTGATCCACTTCAAATGTTGACTACTGTATAAATTTTTATCCAAATGTTTAATAGACACAGGCGAACCGTTGTCATTTAGGATTGAGATGTCCGATTTTAAAAGCATGTCCGAATCCAATGCTAGCTTCACTTCCTGTCTCCTGAGATTTTTCGTCTGATCGATTTTTAAAGATGTATCCTTCGCTGCCTGTGATATCCCACAATCCTGTGTGTTCCATTACCTGAGAGTTAGGCCGTGTGTCCACCAAAGCTTTTTTCCCGAAGCTAGCGAATTTTTCCAATCACTAGCACTAAACGCTCAGCGTTTTTTCCTGGTCACCAAGAGTTGAAGAATGTTCAACTTTAGGTAAAATACAGCGCACATCACAGTCACTTTTTACCCATCTGTCCAATCAAAGCGGAGGAGGAGCAGGACGAGGCGATAACAAACGACAACAAGCACATCTCTTCATCCAAAACTAGAGCCAGAGCAAGTACGTTACATTGCGTTTAATCTTTTATATTCACAAACAAACTATTTAAAAATCAGATACTAGGAACAGTTACGTGGATATTCCATATCGAAGCACGTATAGCGTCTCGACTCTCAACTGATTTTAAAAAATGGGGTGCCACCGAATAGTTCTTAAGCGCCCGCAGCAAGGCGTTTTCAGCTTGCTAAAAATGCTTTGGTGGATACACAGCCTTAAGCTAAAAAATAAAAATTGCGTCTGAAAGTTGCGGTTGGGTGAGCAGTTTGTGTGTAAATGTACAGTACTTTTTAGACCAACGTTTTCCACTTTTGAGTGAGAAATGAGTATTGTAGTAATTCAATATTTGCTTAGTTATCACCCAAAACTCTTTTTGTTATAGATCATTTAAGCTGTTATGCTGCCTCAGAAGTCAGTCTCGTGAGGTACATTCGTGCGCAAATGCTACCTGCGAAGACTTATTAAAATTGAAAACAGTTATTTTAATTGTTTAAAATTGTTCTTGTCATAATAAATGCAGCCTTGGGGAACCAAAGAATCTTCTCTAAAAAACATAAAAAATTGTACTGATCCCAAAAGTGAGTGGTGTCAGTTTAATTAAAAGAAAAGGTAAACTCACATGTGAGCCTCTCTTTGAGTTCAGGGGTAGGGGCCATGTCCACCGCGCTCTTCCCATGGCAGTTGACCAGCATGGGGTCGGCTCCGTGACTCAGCAACAGGGAACAAACCTCCACCCGATTCTTGGAGGCAGCCTCGTGCAAAGGGGTGAACTGCCAGAGGTCCATGGCATTGACGCACGCCCCATGCTACAGAAAAACATTCATGGTGAGATCACATTAAAAGGATGGCGCCATTTCAGAGGCCCCAGATTCATTTTCAAATACGTTGAGAACATTATGCGGTTCCACTTCACTAGTTAGAGTAGTTTTAGCATAGATTATGAATTTATATCTATTAGGGAGCATTCTATGCCCCAGAAGCCGAGTTAATAGCACTGAGGGAAAAGAATATCGAACACATTTTTAGAAAATGGCAGTTTTCCAGGAAGAAGACATCAACTTGCACTCAAAGGCAGGGGGTAGACAGTACAAAACTATGGCATAGATCTTCTAAAAAGAAAAAAGTATTTTTACCATCAAATACTAAATAAAAAGTTATACAATAAGTTCACACTGATCTTTGCCATACAATGAAAGTGAATGGCTTCTGGGAACTCATTAAAACATGAAAATCCATGACATCAGGTGTGACACGTTTAGATTGGCCATATTTGAATAGAGGTGAATATGAATAAGATTTGACATCAGTGGAGATGATTATCAGTGAATAATGACTTAAATTTCTGTCTTTTCATACAAAAATATATTGGATGGCTTCAAAAGACTTGGAATATAATACACAAGTTGTATGGACTACTTTGAAAGTGCTTTTGTCATATTTGGAGCTTGACAGTCCCTGGTCACTCTTGTGTTTCATGACATGAGGGTCAGTAAATCATTTTTGGGTAAATTACCCCTTTAAAACACTTCTTGAAATAAAGAGATATTTTTTTGCTTGAACTGCAAGTGAGAGAAATGAAACAAAATCTCACGAGGACCTCAGAAACATTGAGATAACGTCAGGTGTTCATAATAATGCATCTGTGTAAAATAAAAGGATTCTTAATAGTCTTTCTGATCATTGTAAGGTACATTTAATCTAATGTAATAATCGAGGGGGCTTAATGAGATCTGGGGAGCTAGTGATATTGTGATAAGCTCTCAAGAGACTGAGAATACTCTGCTCTGCTGTGTATCAAACTCCAAACATTGTTCTAGAGACAGATTGGCTGCTCCGCAGGGCTCTGTTGACACAGCAAGCATGGGAGAACACACCGTGAGCATAGTGTTCCATATACAGCTTTGTAAATAAAGGGAGCTGGACTTAAAGGCCATACTCTGTGTTCATATTCTGGCTCAAGGGAGAAAAATGGAAAAAAACTGAACTTTGACAAGACATGCAGAATGCAATGCATATGCAAAAATGAAGGAGATTCATTGAAGATGTCACTTTTTTACTTGGCTGGAAGTAAACTAAACCAGGGTTATTAACATTAACAAAAACTCAAATGTTTTTGTTAACTGAAATAAAGCAGGAATATAATAAAATATAAATATTAGATGCAAAATGTTAACTAAATGAAAAGTAGAAATGTTTAAATAAGTGCAAGTTGAAGCACTAAAATTACTAAGTAGAAAAAAACAAAAAAAATTATAAATATAATTCAAATGAAAACTAAAATTATAAAACAAAAAGCTGATTCAAAATACAATTAAAACCTATAATAGTATATAAATAATGCTAAAATAAGTGATGCCCAAAAACTGTGTAGCATGGAAAAAATACTTATTTTGTTTAAATTAGTGCTGCCAAATCAATTAAAAGCAATTAATCGATTCTAACATAAAAGTTTGTATTTATATAATATGTGAGTGTATTTTCTTTTAGAATCGATTACCGGTAATCGCGACAGCACTAGTTTAAGATATATGTGGAGCAGGACTTTGGAACAAGGACAAAATACTAAGGCTGGGACTAATCATTGTGACAAGACAGAATCCAAGTGACTAGTTAGGACAAAACCTCAGATTAACATGTTGCTTCATTGCATTGTGCATGTGTACACGCTGCTCAAATGGAACAGTGTTGTTTGTCTCCCATACAGGTCACACATATATATACACATACTCACTCAGGTTTTTGTCCTTACCTTCAGCAGTAGCTCTGTAACCTCATAATGTCCATATGAACAGGCATTGTGCAGAGGAACAAGACCACTGAGGATTGCAAGAACAGAAAAAAAACACACCAAAAAAAAAATCATTTATGCACAAAATGGCCTTTTACTTTAAGAAATATATGGACAAAGGAAGGCTAATGAACCAAAGCTTTTACCAGAGTGAAAATAGCAAAATAGCTAATGGAAACAATCTTTTTTTCTTTTAAGTAAAAACGTAAAGTAAGGGGGGGATTCGGGAATGGAGAAATAAGCAGACCTACCCTTTGTCTTTAGCGTGAACATCAGCACCGTGTTGTAGGAGAAGTTGAACAATTCGAACTCTGTTGTATCCGGCTGCCAGATGCAATGGAGTGGACTACAGGAGAGAAAAGAGAAAATGGAATTATGACAAAACTGTAAGATATACCGTTCAAAAGTTTAGGGTCAGTACGATTGTCTTAAGAAATTAATACTTTTATTCAACAAGGGCACATTAAACTGATGAAAAGTGACAGTAAATACATTTATGTTATAAAAGATTTACATTTCAAATAAACAGTTAACACTGTTCTTTTGAACTTTCTATTCAACAAAGAATCCTGAAAAAAATTATCAGTTTGCACAAAAATATTAAGCAGCACAACTGTTTTCAACATTGATAATAATAATAATAATAATAAATGTTTCTTGAGTCCTTAATCATTATATCAGAATGATGTTTTTTTAAATTGCTATAATTTTTTTAAATATTAGTTTTGCTTGTTATGACCATAAGAGACATCTGTCGAAAACCTTTAAATATATATATATATTACTGACCTCAAATGTTTGAACAGTAGTGCATGCAAATCAAATAAAGAGATGACAAAGAACCCCTCTGTAAAAAAAAAAAACCTTTCTATTCTTTATGCCTCTTTAAAAAGTATTATTAGCATAGCCTTTTTTCTGAAAGGGAGGTCTTGGTTTGTTTAACATGTTAGGAAATAAGCCCATACTTGGGTTCCTCTCCTATAGAAAGAGCTGAGCTCGTGACTGAATTTTGCCGCGAGGACGTCACACTTTATTGCAGCTCTGTGGCTTATAACCCCGCCTGACAATCCAACCCTGTCCTGTCCTACTGAGAATGATATAGATTATGAGTATCAAAAAACAGGCTAACATAATAATTGAGGTATTCAACACCATATATTCAGTGAACCGCAGCACACAGCAGGATATAACAACAGTTCCCACAGCACAGTGTGATGATCGTAGCAAAAACTTACATCACCTGTATACTGATGATTGTTTTACGATCTATTTATTAAAAGGGTTTTAAATTAAGTTCAACTAAAAGGCAGCCTGATGGCACAAAAATTAAACATTAGTTAAAATGAGATGCTATTGCTAATCAAAATTTTGACTTTCAGGCATCAAGTAATTCATGCATTTGGCATTCAAGAACAAAAACAAAAAGAAAATCGACAAGACAATCGAAAACAATCAAACAAAATGAGGATCAGGTGGCACAAACAAAACCGAATCCCCATTTAAGTCTCCAATGAAATGCGTCAAGGCACACAGTCATAAACCATCACAGCAATGTATTGATGCGAGCGAAGCACAATGCGCAAACTCCATGTGTTGCCGCACCGCCTCCTGCGGTAAGCATGGATCATTCACCATACAACTGAAAATGCACGAAACAATGAAAAATCAATCTAGATGAAATTGAAAACTTTGAATTGTGCCCTTCAATTGCAAAATAATGATAACAACAATACGCAGTGACAAACTCTTAAAGGCATGCACACCAGGGTGTTGGAGTTTGTAAAAGACAAGAAAAGAAAAAAGAAAACGAGTGAAAGTGTGATTGGTGGAGTGGAAAGCTATAGTGGTAGAGGAGGTATATTAAAGCTCACTTATCGAGCAGATTGTACAATAAGCCTCCTCTTTAAGACTGAGGTTTCATACCAGTGTTTTCCCTCTAACACCTTCACCCCAATCCATTGCATTCACAAAGCCGCAGTGTGTCAAAGAACCAAAATGGCCACAATGTGACAATCAAAGAGATTAATAGAATTTAAAAAATAATAAAACCAACAGAGAATAAAATGAGTGCAATCAGGCTCAGTACTTTTATAAAAAATAAATAAACTTACCAGCATTTTTTGAGATGTCGACTGATAGACAATGTCGCCAGAATGACAAATAAAATCAAAAGAGAACAAAAACAAACAAAAACAAATAATGACAATGATAGCATTATGTAATTCTGGCACATCCTGTAACAATTCCTTGTCTTTTGCACTGTAACTTTACTTGGGACATTGGTACAAGCTCAATGTAACAAAGCGCAGCACCATAAAGGCAGCACCGCATTGTGTGACATACTCAAATGACATGATTTCAACACAAAGAGGATATGCGAACAGAGCAAGGAGTCCATCCTTCTTACTTTTCGAGGGAAGTTGGGCTGACTTGACAGAAGAGCTGTTACTGATTCAATAGCACTCAACCAAAAATCATTCCAGGACGCACTTGTGCTGCTAGTTTATATGATTCGTCCTATTGCAGAACATTGGTCTGCTGACGCGTTTAGATCTTTCACTGAATTTGTATTATCAGTCCAAAAAAAACCTAAAAAAACCTTGTTCACAGGAACAAACCAGAAGAAAAAAATACCATTCTTTAATTAGAGTAAAAACTGTTTAATCGCATATAAGTATTATTAGTAGTGCTATTTCAAGCAAATAACCATTAAGAATTGTATTATTGCCATGTTAACCACAGATACACTTCTGTAAACAAAAAAATGAATAAGATCACCATAAGGCTGGATCACCATGGCGACACACTCATACAGTAACCATGGCTACACTCAATCACTTTGGCCCCTCCTGCCAATCTGTCCAGAAAGCAAACAGGGCTAACAGGAAAGACACATCCTGCAGAAAACACACACGATCTCTTGTGCTCTCTGCAAAACAAAGTAAAAGACAAAATGTAATGGCAGCTTAACCATAGGCTATTATATCTGCTTCTTGCACAGATCCTCCATCAATTTCTTTAAGAGCCCGACACACCAGCAGAATTGCCGTCTCACTCGAGAGCAGTTCCTATTGAATCACTTAAGATGAATGTGTTGCCTAAAGATGTACAGCTGGAAATATACTACCCCCACACACTCCAAATCGCAACATCCTGGCACTGTTTAAAATGAGCGGAATGCTAAACTGCGCTCTTGCTTTGTTTTGAGGATACAGAACTGGCAAATAATGAAACGTTTGAGCATCCTCGGTAGGGGTGGGGGATCGATTCACATATTACACGTGAATCAATTTTTTACCGATTCGTATCGAATCACAAATTTCAAAAAAAAAAATCTAAAGTGTTACATTTCAAGTTATTGAGACGTTAGTGTTATAAATGCACTTCTCGCGCTGACAGACACACAGCCGAAGCAGGAGCGAACAAATCACTCACTGCCTTTGACTGACTCACTTTATGTATCAATTTATATTTAATTCATACAGTGAAAACTATACAGTTTTTTTTCTGTACCTGAAAAACTATTTATTTTGTTGTTGTTTTTTCCATTGTATTAGTCCTATTGTTTGTAATTTGCTTCTTTGTTCCTATTTTTTATATAAAAAATTATATTGCCTGCCTCGCTTTATTACAGAAGACTGCCAGTCATGATTGCAGTCAGCTTAATGGCATTTGTTTCATAAAATTGGGTTGACTAAAATGGGAAGGTTCCCATTTAATTCAGTCAGATTTTTTTCTTCAAGACCTATTAAACTGTCTACCGCATTCAAATAGGAAAAGTAACACAAAACAGTGAACTAGAATTAAATCTATGATATCAAATCGAAATTTGATTCAAAATCGAGAAATGATTTTTTTATCGAATCGTGACCTAAAGAATATATCTGAATCGAATCGTGAGGTACCAAAAGACTCCCACCGCTAATCCTTAGTGCATTTGGCTCTGTCACAAAACAGCTTTCTGGTACTAGCAGAAAGATCCGACAGGTGAACTAGAGCAGAGATCTGTGTCCATTCAGATGGCTTCTAACAGAAAGCGACAGTAAAGCTATGTGGCAGGCTTGACCTTTTGCCAGCAGACCCTGAAGCATGACAGTGAGACTGGCAGTGCAGGTCATTCAAATGAAAGTGTTTGGGTTATTCTGCTCATTCAAACACATGCTGCCAATAAGACAAAGCACTGCACACTGAAGCCGGCCTCCGCTGCAAGAACATGGAGCTGCAAGTACCTCATGAATTTGTTTCAGTTATTTAAAAATAAATGATAAAAATGGTCAAATACTTTCTTCAACCCCAGCTAAATATGCAGAAAACTATTAGTAACATACTTTACACAAATTCACACTTCAATTTAAGGTGAGAGGGGCATTTGTGAAAAAGAGAGAAACAGTGTGAACTTGTGAGAAAATACAAGCAAACAAACGAAAAAAAAATCTCTGGAAAGGATTAAAGAGATTGTGAAATGGTTCTGTGCTTCTCACAGAAGAAATATGTGCAGCTGGTCCTGTCTTAATCAACATCAGAAAGTCTGAGCACAAATCTCAACAATGACCAAAGCAGGCGCCTAAAATACTATATGCTATGTCTCCACTAAATAAACTGTTTTTCAAAAAATGGGAGACAACAGAGGTTGAGAGAAATTATTCAATAAATTAACATTTAAAGAAACTAATACTTTTATTTGGCAATGATGCATTAAAACTTTTACACTGTTATAAAATATTTCTATTTCAAATAAATGCTTTCTTTTCATCAAAAAAAAAAAAGATTTCCGCAGATTATTTACCATTTTCAATTTTCAACATCGATAATAATAAAATGTTTCTTGAGCACAAAATAATCATTAGAATGATTTCTGTAGGATCATGTAACACTGAAGACCAGAGTAATCATGCTGAAAATTCAGCTTTGACATGTGATTTATTATATGTGATTTGATATCATATTGTAAAATATATTAAAACAATAAAACGTTATTTTGAATTGCGATAGTATTTCACAATATAACGGTTATAACTGAATTTAACCAAATAAATTCAGCTTTAGTATGTATAAATTATATACCGGTAAATCAGTCATATATGCAGCAAAACAGTCTACCCTAAATCAGACATCCCTTAAACATTAGGAGCATTCATTTGACCTCATTTTAGTGCCTAGAAAACAACAACTCCTCTGTTTTTCCTCAGAGTAGAAATATCCCATTGTCCAAGTCTTCCTCTTGTCTTGCCATGGAGGACTGGTGACCTGTATCCATGCCAACGGTGAGTGCTTCTCCATAGCTGTTGCCATGGCTGCGGTACATGCTATAACTAGCATGAAATCAACACGGCCGGAGCATTTGAAAACAATGCGTTGCTAGGCTAAGTAACCCTTTAGTGCAACTTCGTTAGTGCTGATTTACTTATGATAGTGTAGAGAAAAGGTGAAAGGGTCTCTTTCGTCCCTGTGCAAGTCTAAAGTAAACACCAGGTCCAGTGAGAGGTGTCTGACTAGCTGGAAGCAAACAGCAGGAAGTGGCTACTGAGCACACTAATGCCAGCAACACGCTGACAGGATCAATAAGACATTACCCCTTCTCCCCGGTCTGCAAAAAGGGAAAAATACAACCTATTGGGGCTTCTTACTGCATATTAGGTTCTTTAATAAAGAAGCTCAGGGCCCAAAGGAGGGCGACGCCTGGTTCCTCCATCCTAATCACAACACCAACACCACCCTCCCCATTAAAGCACTGAAGGCTTTAATGACCAGTGGAACCAGTGGGATGCTATTTCAAATCATGTGCCGTCAAGGGCTCAAGTTTTCCCAGGAGTCTTTTGCTGGAAAGCAGAGACAAATAGTCATGTGTGATAATTAACTGCAATAAAGTCTTTGTGTGAGAGAGAACGAGAGAGTAAAGAGATGAAGGCAGACGGGAAACACTACAAGCGCTACACATATGCAGCTGCTCTGTTTCTTCCATCCACCTACGTTTCTATGGGGGCGCATCATTGTGTAATGAGGGCCAGGAACAGACGCTCGAATAGACAAAATATTTGTTAATCCTCAGAAATATGGAAATGAAACAAAAAAGTTGCAACTGAATTCATATATTCTCACTCGCAACCACTGCACAGATCGCACGCCGCTTGTTTTTATCTCTGCCTGTGCGGCGAGGCTGCCTTAACTTGATACTTTATCAAAGACGGCAAAGCACAGCAAGCTTCACCTGAAGTGCAAAGTAAAGACAACACTATTGAGACATCTACTGTATGCATATTGCATACACTCTATAATAAAATAGCTTAGATTATTAAAAAAAAATTGGCATGTACATTACTTTTTAAAGGTTTTGGGTCTATTCATCAAAGAATCCTGAAAATAATGCATCACAGTTTCCAAAACAATAAAATAATGTGTCTTGTGCACCAAATCAGCATATTACAATGATTTCTGAAGAATCACGTGACACGGGAGTAATTGCTGCTGAAATGTCAGCTTTGCAATCACAAGTATTTAAATTTAGTTATAATTCAAAATATTAAAATAGAAAAGAGTTTGTTAAATTGTAATAATTTTCACAATACTACTGTTAAGGTTTTTTTTATCCAATGCAGCCTTGGTGAGCATAAGACGACATTTGTTTCTCCAAAAAACTCTCAAACTTACTTTGTACTTACACTGATTATACTTAACCTGGTGACATGTAAACTCATGTAAATGGTTTTCTTTTACTGGGTAATGGTCAAACTGTTTCAGGGAAACCATTTTTTGCCTCAATTTCTCTTGACATGTAAATACCTTTACTGGCATAGACAAGATCGCATTCTTTTGCAAAATTGCATTAAAATTGTGTAATTTTTTTAAATGTATATTAGGGTTTTAATGATGAGCTGGGTCTTTGATATCTTTCAGCGTGCCACTGATATATCTACTTGTATATTGCACATATCCACTTGTTATTCATTGTGCTGTGAATCTCCTACCTCTGTGATTTTGCAAGTAGACTGTGCTTTTGCACAAGAGAGCTGTCTTGAGGAACGCTGGATCCAGAGCGCTGAGACTTGGTGCAAAGCAAATCTGTCTGTGCTAATTCCTTCCCAAGCCTTTTACCACATCATTCTCCTCCAGTACACATAATCTTTAAGCTAAAGCCTGCAATATGTTAAGACAAATGTTATCACACAATATAAACAGCTCTGTTTCACAATCCTTTCCAGAGTAATGATCAGGCATTCAATGGAACAATGGCTTCCAATGTGCTGATATGGATGAGAATGTCTTCATTATACGTTCTTAAAGATATTTATAGTGATGTTTAGCTAAAAGACATCAAAAGCTAAAAGATATTGGATTATGAAATATGGTTGGCTTGTTATTGAATAAAAAATGCTGTCACCAGTTACTCATGTCTTTCCAAACTTTTAAGAATGATGTTCTTCTGTGGAACATGAAGATATATTTTGGTCCACACAATGCATGGGGTCGAAAACCACAATGGACCCCACTGACTTTCATTTTATTTTTTTAATTTGAAGTTTCTTTTCAATCATTAAGGTTTGGAAAGACATGGGAGTGAGTAATGCATGCAAGTTTTAATTTTCAGTTGAACTATCCTTTAAATGCCATTTAGCAATTACTCAAAATGAAAATGGTCTGGAATTATATAGGTTATTTGGGGAAAGAAGATCAGATAAATGCAAAATGATAACAGCACAAGTAAGGAAGGAAACAAGCGTACTGTTCAAATTTAGTAACGTGGTTAAAGGTTCAGACAGGTTAAGTGGAACTGACTATAGTGTATATTTAACATAAAACTGAGCCCAGCTCAAACTTAATCTGAGAAAAAAGCAGCAGCGAGAAAGAGTAAAACACAGAAAGAAAATGAAAAAGTCAATTGTTCACCATGGAACAACTGTGACATGATTGATGGGATCTGCGGTAGGCGTACGGTAAGTGATTGTTTTTCCCTGAGCCCCTGTAGAAGGCATCTTGATAATGTGCTCCAGTGTGCTGTGTTAATAACGTCCTGCACTTCAGAGAGCTCCATCATTTTCAAACCTGGACCGTGGCAAATCACACACTCTGGAGTACGCTTTCTATTCCCTAACACACGCACAGTCGCACACACACAAGCATAGCTATCCATGTTCGGAGTCATCCTCTAAAGCTAGCATGGCACTGATAAATTCTTTTCCACTTCAAAAAAAAAAAAAAGAGTGAGGGCAAGTCATTCATCTCTGGTTTGATTTTCCACTGATTTCACAGAGGTCAAAGGAGAACACAAGCAAATTAAAGAACGCAAGCAGGTAATGGAGCCCATCAAGACCATTTTTGCAACTGACATCACATAGAAGGTTTGGTGTGTAACAAAACTCAACTGACCATTTTAGCTCAGGGAGTCTGGAGTTTTAACCACTTTGGTTTGTGAATATGGTGAACGCAAATCTAGACAAGAACTTCTAACTGCGGGCTTAAATGCATCAAGTGTAAAAAAATACAACATATCCCACCTACTATCTGTTCAGAGTCTATGTAGCTTTCTCACTAGATAGTTTTGGCAAAAGGGTAGTTTATCCAAAAAAAAAAAATCTTTTCAGTTGTCTTTTAGCCTTACAATGAAAGTCAAGATGGTCCAATATGGTTATGACTTCATGTTTGGGTTCACATTAACCAGAAAACAAAACCAGAGCAAATCTCAAATTTGCCGTTAGTTAGTCAGGGTTTTCCCAGGCTAACAAAACACTTTAAGGAATATCAAAATTTCTTTCACTCTTCCTAAAATCAGTGTGAACCAGTTCAGTTTGAGGTTAAAGTGATCTAAATCAAGAAGTGAACAGCTAATTGTTATATTTTGCAGCGTTACACACTTCCAGAGGTACTCACATTGATGGCAAAAACATACTGTTAAACAACAACTAAGTGTGAACGCAGATGAGAATGAGAGACAATCAAATTATTATCGACTGTATCAAGTGTGAAAATGACAACCTAGTGTGTGGAAAATTCAACAAAAGTGTTATCTCCTAAAATCGAGCTTTAATCAATTTAAACAAATTAGATAAAAACTTCACTTCAAATTGTGCCACAGGGTCTTGATTTTTCAATTTTTATTTGAGCAGTCATTCTGCTAAATGTGTGAATGTTCTCTCACATTTTGATGAAATGCCTGTCCACTCACAGTGCCCTTGTCATGAATAAGTGCCACAGCAAAGAGGGCTTTTTCAGCAAAGATGGAGCTCAGCTTTTAGTGTGCCCTTAAACGTATCATGGTGAGCAGTGTCTCTGTCTTCACTGACAACCTCTTCTCCAGACAGGAGACTAATGACTCTGCTTTTTCCATCGTTCAGACAGCTACAACTACGGTGAAGCACTCGTTCCTTTCACACATTGACACTCCCTCGCTGTCTCCCCGAGCCAAACCACTGTTGCCTTAAGTGACTTAACCCCCCTTCACAGCCGAGTAAATGAGCCCTTAAAAGAAGCCACAAGACACCAACCATCTCTGCGCCCTCAAGTCACCCTGGATGGTCGATAGCATCGCTAACTTCTGGAGGTGATAAGGAGATTATACATGTCCCTGAAGGGGAATGAGATGTGCTTCGCTGCCTGACCCACCACCAGCCGCCTATGGGGGAAACCCACACTGTCCCTGTTACTGGTGTGACTTCTAATGGTTGCAAATGACATCTTTGGTTGCGGAGAGCAGTTGCTCCACGGGGATCGGACCTCTTCATCAGTGCCCCTGGTCAAAGCGTGATGACTGATCTTGACATGGAGCAGGGAACTGTTCTGGGCCCTGCCACACTGTGAGAGAGATGCTTGCAGCATTGAGAGGTTCAGGACCAATGATGATAGTCTCAAAGTGTGATGGACAAATCAGTAGGGCTCACACTGTCTCCTGGTTTCAATAGGCAAAGCGTTTAATCGCACATCTAGTTAACTATCACCTACTTAACACTTGCACCTGCTGTCCGCAGTCTTATTAGGTCATTTTTCTTCTGCATACAGGGCTTAAAGTACAATGGATCTTTAGGACACCAATGTTTCAATTGAATTTTACTAAATACTACAGTCTCTAGTAAGACTGGTGATCACTATTTCCATTCTCAAGTCTTTAAATCGCAGGACAGCCACTTTTCTTCCCTCAAATCATCATGACTCTGCAGGGCATTGAATCCTCGCATGTTGTGGTAAATTGCAATATAAGAGTGCCAACCACGTGCCGGCTTCTCACATGCAGGCAAGAGAGAGGCAGGCAGAAGCCCAACCTGAATACAAAGCAGTTCAAGGGGGTACATTTAACACGCAAACGCTTCACTGAGCAGGAGCTCCTCCAGGGTCACAGCTGCCATGAAATGCTGAGACAACACGGCCAGCCAGAAAATATGACAGAAGAGAATAAAATGATGTGTTACAAGATGTAGATATCTGAGGGAGTATTACAAATACCAAAAGAAAATGGCAATATAAAAAATATATATTTTAAAATGTGTATCAGTCTACATTTTACAAAGAGGCAGATATTAGGACAAGTATTTGTTGTAGTGCAGGGGAATTCTCAGAGTGCCACAAAGAAAAACAAAGGTATATTTCATTTACCGGTACTCACCTTTGTCGTTTAAACCTACAGTACATAATTTTCTCTCACTATGGATTATTATACTGTAGTACATTTATGGTGCTTTATTTTTTTTAATTACCTTCCATGTTCATTGTATGAAAAAAAAAAAAAAAAAGGACATTCTGCAAAAAGCTTACTTGCATATCGTCGCTGTCAGGCGGAAACCTCGTACCACTATCAAAAATAAATAAATGTTTTGCTAATTTTTAACCAATTAAATATAATAAAGAGCTTGTGACTGAACCTCTTATCTCCATTGGACCCTTCAAACTGTCAGTAAGACTTCATAACTCCACCCGAATTAGTTATTTAACTAAATTACAGCATTATTTTTAATCAAGAAACACTATACATAAAGGCTAATGATTTATGTATTTGCAGAGCGGAGAAGAGTGCATTTGTTGTCGAGTTATAGCCAGTACTGTCTTAAATTGCCTTTGCATGGCACTTTGTCTTCAATAACATGATATTATGGACAAATGAAAGAAAACACTGAGCTACAATAAACTTTATAACCTGTAAGTTGAAGAAAACAACACAATGCACTTACTGCTTCAGATGCAGCCATTCTAACAATGGACAAAACATGCATGTCGGAAAATCTCAGAAATTATCTAGTCAAAAACCTTGTAAACTCCATTAATATAATGACACATGCAGGTATCTGACCATATATAAAACCAAAGCATCAACATTGACAACACTGTTTAAAAAAAAAAAAAAAAAAAAAAAAGGTTGTGTTTTTGGAGATATGAGGTTTCCACCTGACAGCGATGATATAAAAGACATAAAATGGGTTTTGCATCACATTAAGTTTGTAGATGATGACAATTTTAATTTGTGCCTTTAAATATATTACCAATACAGACAGAGATTAAAGGGCACCTATTATGACATTTAAAATGTTCCTAATGTTGTTTAGGGAGTCCCCAACAACAGTTTTACGCACATGCAATGACAAAAAACACTTTTGTTGTCGTATAATATGCATTTATTTTTACCTGATTTGCTCACCGACTCCCAAATGAATCGTTCAACGACTCGTTTTTCAAACCCCTCCTCTGCGCGACGCTAATCTGCGGTGATTGGTCAGATGACCCAGCAGTGTTTACAGAGATAATTATTGTTTAACACGGAGTACAATGATGCTTTTATCAATTAAATTGTGTTATAATAATGATTATAGTCCACTGCTTTGTAGTTTGTAGTAAAAAAACTAAAAATAAGATAAAGCATGTAATGTTATGTTAGCGAGCATAGCCCAGAGTTCATATTGTAAAAGCACAATCAGTCTTTGTTTGCGTTAGCCTGATGCATAAACATAACGTTTTTACAAAAAAAAAAAAAAAAAAAAATGTAGTTACGTTACAACGAGGTATTACTCTATTCTTTAAGACAACTCCGAAAACAACAACAAACACTTCACATATCTCAATACAATTGTCATTGAAGACCTAGAAGCTAAACGGTGCTTACACAACAAACAAAATAATTATTAAGCATGCTACATAAAACATAAAAGCAACAATTATTAATAACACTTACAGGTTGTGATAAGGAGGAGGAAGCTGATGCAAATACACTTGGAACTGAACCTTCCTTCAATATCAATATCTTTTGAGTCGCACTTCAGAACACAGCATCTCGTCGCCCTGATATTTTCCCTGGCCTTGGAGCGCAATAAGTGGGCGTATCATATTCAAATAACTTGACAAGTTGACGTCATCTAGTCAGAGAAAAAGCTTCGGTCTTCTAACGATTCATAAAAATGATTCAGAGTCGACTCTTACTTTTGACAGACAATAACTTTATATACGGTGCACTTTCATATTTCAAACTTTGCAGGATGTTTTTGTTCACTTAGATCTATGTTACACACTACATGAAAGGTAAATTTCAAAATTCCATAATAGGTGCCCTTTAATACAATTTGTCTATCACAAGCAGTCAAGCTACTGATGCATTGCAGTGGATTAATGTAATAACACCAAAACAATTTTTTAAATAAATTGCATTAATAAGATTAATTACTTAATACATTAATTCATATAAATAAACAATAAACATCAAATGAGCAAAAGAGACAGTGGATTGAGGCAGTAACTCTTACTACACACTTGACGTTTGCCGTTTTGAGAGACCTATTTAATCTGCAATAAGTTGAAGAACAGAACTGTCAAGACCTTTACCTCCTACGCAACAAGACATTGTGGAAAAAATGAAAATAGAATACTCTGAAGAAAATCTGAACATAATAAGCAGAGACGAGCGGTAAAAAAAAAAATCCAGAGAAATAAAGAGTACAGCTTTAAAAATAAGCCTCATTTAATATGGTTTGTATTACACTCAACAAACAACAAAGATTATACAAAAAATACAGAAGAGACGATACGACATTAAACATATGAGGATGACAGGTCTTATTAATGGTTTAAAATAGAAAGACTTCACTGTAAAAAATATATATTTGTCAAAGTTTATGGGAATACGTTTTACAAGAAAATACAATTTCAGTTTTTCTACTTCAAAATTTCACGTTTAATTAAATTTGTTACTTGCCGTTTATTTAAATTGAATAAACAACAGAAGAAGCCTCAAGGTTCATGCTGTTATCTGAATTTTACTGTAAATTTCTCATCAATTACAAAGGCTTTTTTTTTTCAGTGTATCTACTGACATCCCCTTGGACAGCTGACCAGTCAGATTGCAACTAAATCTCACTGATATGAGGCTGGCTTTCACATTTGAAAAAAAAAATCATTGATTTTGCAGTGATCTTGATTAAGTGTAGCACAGTGAACACACAGTACTGCATATATTTAGCAGTGCAAAAGAAAATCACAGCACATGAGACAGCCCTTCAAAAAAGAAAACAGGAAGCCCTAATTTTCACAGCATGGGACCAGAGACGAGCTTTCAATATATCACTGTTGGTACAACTTTGAAGCTTCTAAAATTGGTCAACATCAAAAAACTAACAACAGCAATACATGAGAAAGATAAATGTGAGGTAATTTGCAGGATGCTGAGAAAGATGTCAGTCTTTTAAAGCTGAAATGAGATTGAACCAGTGGAGAGGCTAGCATGCTGCCCCATCATCACCTCTCATTAGGATAGATGTTGGAAATGGTAGAAGCCTCTAGGTTCATGCTGTTATACTTAATAGATGTGGTAGAATAACCAAGCAGAGCACATTACAATTAGGTTTCAGATGTTCCTGTTAAGTTCTGCTTTATACTTAGGCCATGTGTTCAACCAAAGCATTTTTTCCCCAGGCTAGCGTATTTTCCCAATTGTTTTCAATGGGAGCGCCGGGTTTAAAACGGCAGCAGCGTGACGAGGCGCGGAGCGTCAATTTCACACTGAACGCTCAGCATTTTTTACCGGTCCAGAGAGTTGAAGAATGTTCAACTTTGGGTAAAATGCAGCGCTCATCACTGTCACTTTTGACCCGGCGGTCCAATCACAGTGGAGGAGGGGCGGGACAAATCCCACACCAACTGACAACTAACAAGAGCTAGAAAACAAGCTCTTGTTAGTTTTTTTAAAACAAGAGCTAGAGCAAATAATTGACATTGTATCGACATTTTTGTATAGAAACTAAACAGAAAAAAACTATCTGTGAAATGAGATAATAGTAACACATAAACAGATTTTCTGTATCATAGCAAGTAAAGCATCTCAACTGAAAAAATAAACTAAAAATGCTTCGCTGCCAAAGTTCTCTCAAGCGCCCACATCAAGGCGCTTCCAGCAGAGCGCCTTGCTTTTTCAGATGGCTAAAAACACTTCAGGCCTTAGGGATGTCAAAAGTTTAGTATTGATATTAATTTTAATGGTCTTGATATTAATGGTCTTGATATTATTGTTATTTAATTTTAATGCTTGGCAGATTTAAATTAAGAGATATGTAAAAAAATATACATATATATAAATAAAAAGATTCTGATATGAATTGCTAAAGTTGATTGCTATGATCTGAATTTAGTGAAATGCAAAAAAAACATGAGAGTTGTATATATTTACTTGAATAACTACTTGTAGCAATGTTTACTTGATGAATATTTGAATGTACTTAATGTTAAACTGTAATAACTTAATAGGAAGCAGTGCATATTTTTACAATAGTCAACATTGCTGTCGTCTTGAAATTGGTATCTTGAGAAAATCAGTTGTATTTGTATCGACTAATGAAATGTTTCTGTCGTGGCAAACCTTATTCCATATAATACAAGATGTGTGTGCTTTCTACTTGGGAACATGGGAAGGGAAAAACACAACAACAAAATCAATATTATTTTATGAATGATATGTCCTGTATAACCTAAAATCCCAAGAGTGTGTGGAAAACAGCAAGCAATAAATTGAGGACCCAAGGCCATCCGTTACAGGATCCAGGGCTGAGAGCGTGATGGCCACTGAGGCAAATATATAATTACCAAATGAAAAGTGGTTCACTTGTAATGGAGAGCGGGTGAAAGTGAGTCACGCCATTGTCATCAATACAAAGTTGCTCAGATTTGGCAACAGAGTAGAACGGAAGATATAATGTTGAATGGAGATATCTTGGCTAATTAAAGCTCAGTGGGAAGGATGTCTACTGTATTCTCATGCTCCAGTCAGAATATCAAAGCATTATGCATGACAAAGACAACTGTGGTGAAGCACCATGTAGTGTCAGAACAGACAATATGCTGCAGCGGACCTGGTGGACCTTCCTCACCAGCATATGGCGTTTTCGCTTACAGACAACACAAGGGCCATGATTCTATCCTCAGAAAAAGAAAGAAACTAATCCAACCTGCTCGATTGGTTGGGCAGCTTTGTGACAAAAGCTCTATAAAAACTAAAATGTAGCACTGAGGACGGCGTTATCAACACAACCATCCCACACTTTTGGAAACGAGAAGTGGACAAAGCCATTCACTAAATCTTGTGTTCACTGTAAACATTTATCCGTTGGGTAGTAGGAAGAAAAGGCAATAAATAGCAGTAAAGACTGCCTAATATTATATAAGAACAAGAGTTCCTCTCATGTTTTATGTGTGACACCACCTCTGAAAATACAAATACTAAATGTATGAATTACGAGCAGTCGATTGTTAAAAGCATTTATGATAATTCTCTGCATTGCTGAATCACTTTTTGTACATAAGCCCTAGAGGAAAAGAAACTGAAATATTCAGAATTATTTTGTTGACGACACAAGCCACATATATGAAAAAAAAAAACTATGTAGGGAAATACTGCAGTTTAATGTTGTTAATTTCATGCATAAATATGACAAAAATAATAATTTGCTGAAAAAAGCCTTCGCTTTCAGTATTTAGATCATTTTATTATATAAACTTTATTATATAAACAAGTATACTAAAAGGGGCTCTTCGAAAAAAATCAATGTGGACAATAATGGCAGTATTGGGTGTGCTAAAATATTAGGTTGTGGTGAATAGATTTAAATTAACCTGAACTGCTACACCCTGAAACACATGAAGTATATACCGATCGAAAACAGTGATACAAACCAAACAGTGCAAAATCTAAATCAATAATACACCCACAGTTATTACAGAATATGGAGTATAACCACAAAACACTGTTTGGCGCAGAGATGTGTGGACAGAAGACCAAGGAAGTGCTTTTCTGTCTGAACACAGAATACATAATTCAACCATATGGGGGTTTGGCGGAGGTCCAGCCGAAATATGCTCAGAGTTACAGGATGGGGGAGTTTTGTGGAGGAAGGCTGTGTCTCTAAACAGTGCTGGCAGTCGCTGTAAGTCAAATCACTTTTCATGGTTGAGACTGGAGTATCAGGTGGAAGAAATTGGCTATGAAATTAAAGGGACAGAGCTCTAAATAACACACTTCCGAGAATATCTCAAGGCCTCTGTTCACTGTACAGCAGAGAAGATAAAGAATAAAACGAGGTAACCAGACAATAGGGAAAACTCTGTCTGTGGATCTACATAAGAAGGTATTCTCTAATTAAATCAAACAAAGTATTTTTGCTTTGACAACCTGCTATGCTCTATTCTTCCTGTGGTGTCTTTCTATTTCTAATAAAGTAGCAAGTGCACCAAAGGGTTGCATTCAGAGGCAAAGAAAACAACAAAAGGCAGGAGAGTGGCATCTTCGCGATTCAGCCAGAAGCTGCTATTAACATTACCTTAGACTAATCTTCATACACCCATAAAGCTGCATGGGAGAGCAAAACAGCCAACTAAAGCAGATCGACCCAGAAAGTGCATTTTTTCATTAAGACCGAAAGAGCTAAAGATTATCCCGGGCATTATGCAAACGCCAGCTCTTTGTGCTTGAATAAGCATTATCATGGTGATTGTAAAATTCTTCCACATCATGAACCAAAATCAATTAAACACGAAATGCAATGCCAATCTATTGTGGGTTGAATCCTTTGAGATTCATTCAAGAGGGTACAGATCAGATGCATCTAAACACTATAATCCCTTTACTAATGACGGCATCTCGCGTAGAAACGCTCTCTCAAACAACTAAGAGGACGAGCATCAGACATTGTTAGAGGTCTGCTAACACAGAGAGGCAAGATATGGGCCCTTGGGTCGATAAAAGCCAATCTCAGGCACATGCTCAGTGAGCCTTTACTCCACTCACCTGTTTTAAGATGAATAGAAACCTTGTTAAACAAGCTCAGGGATGAATTTCAATCTAAGGAGTTTCCAAAAAGTCGAGGATGTTTAGTGCCATGTGAAATGGCCGACGCAAGTAAAAAAGTATAAAAGTGTTGTGACATAAATTTAGCAAAATAAACGGCAGTAAGCAGCACTGGGACATCCGTTTTAAAATGTGCAGGGCTCCACTGCATTAAAATGTTCACGACTCGGGAAATGTCTGGACATCAATTGCATTCTTTACAGGGGAACTGGGGAAAAGTAATATCTCAAATGAGATGTCCATACACTAAAGTGATAAAACGCAATATATAGGTGTCAGTAAGCGCAACATATACTGTCATATATAATCATGTGTGTAACCGTAGTTGGGTCTATTTAGAATTATGCTTGAGACTATATTGTATTATTTTTAAGCATTACAGACGTAAAATAAATAAATGGATAACATTTTTCTTTAAAAAGGACAAATCATATGTTGATGCTTTAAAGGATTAGTACCTGACATACAAAAGGAAATCCATGAAGCAATATCTTTAAAATGATTTAATAAAATGTCTTAGCCTGTAATCACAAGTAACTATGATTGGTTAATCCTGACCAGCCCTGAGAAGAAGAAAAAAACATCACAGCATCCTTCAGAATGCTTTTATATAAGCTGTATTACCAATCTAAAATGATTACGGTCACATTCAAAATAGACAGCAAAGAGTTGAATTAGGAGAATCATTATGTAATAAATCATAAATCTTTGTTAAACAGTTTTCAGAAATGATGTCACAGACAGTGCATATGAGCTGAGAGTGCATGTCTGCAGCCAGACTCTTCTCAAAATGTTTACCAAAGCAGGAAAAAAAAAAAAAAACATTTTGGGTAGCACGCTTGGGAAATCAGTCAATATTCAATAAATATGCATGAGGACTACATGCCGAAGCGCTGAGAGTAATTCCTCTAAATCAAGCCCTTGATCTTACTGAGAGATTAGGACACTTCTGCAACCATTTCACTGCTCCGATCTTGTCCTCAGTGACAAATATTGACGGAGAAGTAGTTGTACACAGTCTAACATGGGCTGCTGATGAAATTCATACAAGTATTGTAGATGTATAGATGTATCATACAAAAAAATAGATATATAAAATATATATCTATTTTAAGGTATCTGTGCTATACCTTGTAATACATTTAAGCACTGAGTAAAAATAATTAACTACCGGTACATGTATTTACTATAGGGTAAGGGTTAGGATGAGGGTTTGGTTTAGGTTTAATTGCACGTAATTATGCATAATTTATAGTTATTTCTATGGGAACTATATGTAAAACATGTAACAAGGACACTGTAAAATAAAGCGTTACCAAAAACTCAATTTAAAGCTCATGTTACATACAAAGAGTGAATTGCAGGCTAGTACTCTTGCAAGTAAACTGCAGTATATCTTCGTAAAAACCTGAGGGTTTGCTTTAATCTTGGAACCAATGCTACACTCACGCACAACAACAGCAGCAACAACTAGTCTAATTAAATGGCAGTTCCACATAAATTACTTGAGTTATCTACTTGATTAAATATGAACCAATTAAATAAGAGTGATGCTTCTTAGCTTCAAATCCAATTTATTCGATGATAAAAACTTATTTTCAACTGCAAAATTAACCCAATGAATGCAAGGTGAAGTGAAACATGCCGCATTTTCACAATGAAGCTTAGTCATGGAAGACACCATATTTAATTAAATATTCATATGAAGGCAATGTCTCACTAGTCGATTTGAAACAATTGTATTTCGGTTGGAACTATAATTCCCAATAGGACGCAAGTAGTGTTAGTGTCACTAGTGAAAATACAACAAAATCTAAAAACGATTCTGTTACCAGAAAAAAAAATGTAACTAATATAACTTAAAAACGTAACTAAAATAATTTTTTATGACTGCAAAACTACTTACATAAAGTATTCGGGGGGCAACTAACAATGAGTGAATGCTGAACAAAATAACAAAACTAAATTAAGATTTGAAACCTATATTAACCATGGACAGAAGTTGACTGAGACTAGACTAGTTAACTCTGCTGAGAGACATTGTGTGTGTGAACCGACTTTCCGATGCTTATGAATGAAAAACAGCTTGTTTTCATTCAACAGAGTGTAGCGTGTAGCTTGTTTTCATTCATGTAAAATGAAATATGGCATAAACTCTGACTTTGTCAGAAGGAGAATATTAACAGTTCGATGGAGTATTCACACAACAGTGGTCAAACATTAATGATGCAGTGAATGTTCTTACCTTACGACCATCGCTGGCATGGCAGTTCACGTTTAATGGCGTAAGCAGGGCCATGAGCTTCTCTTCATTTCCGCTCCTAAGGCAAAGCAGCAATTTTTAAAGAACAATGGGGAACAGTAAAAAAGAAAAAGCTAACAGTGAATTTCACAGAGAAGATAAGGAGTGAAGGAGTAAAGGATAAAAGGAGAGATGGGGGAATAAAAGTCATAATCAAGAAAGGAGGATGTAAGACGAACAGCATCTATTGGTAATTTACTTTATGGAACATAAAGAAGAAACCGACAGGGTACCTTCAATTTAAATGTATCATATGCATAGGAGTGGCACTTGCGGATATTCTATATAAATTTCCTGCTGTAACTGGAGTGAGCCGTAACCTGGAGCTCCAGTTTGTGGCCTGGAGATGTTTGAATCATCAGCACCTGGCAACGACTTTTATGTATGGCCAGCACCATAAGCTAAAACACAGTGTTGAATTTGACAGGCCTGCCACGGCTATGACCAAAACCTCATGCCATCTGTGGCTAGAGATGGGCCTGATCCCACTCTAATCAAAAGATGAACAATGGCAAGGAGATATATTAGCTGCCAAACAATGTGGTTGTGCTCCTGTGCTGGAACATGTTGACGTCGAGAGTTCCATCTTTGGAAACTGTCAGGGTCTTGCAGGCGAGCAAAAACTACTCTATGACAATAGCAGACTTGAGTCCGAGACTTTCCTACAGGACAAGCCTTGGCAGAACCTCGCATAAACAGCAGTTTGTTTCTCCCCAGTTGCTCTGGTATCCTCCTGCCAGTAACTGCAGAAAACTGGCTTCAATGAATAACAACATAAGTTCCTTCATTTAAATGCACACCCCACCACCAACATGGAAAAATAGGACTGGCTGGGAGATTACAACTGGTAAGAGAGGCTGAGGAATGGGAGGGTGTCATCAATCTTCTTGATGCGTTTGTAGATGCATCCTGGTCTTCGGGAGATTACTACTAAGAAGAGCACAGGCCATAAGTCAAACCCGACTTTCTTGCAAATAGTAGTCTATCTGCATTGCCTATCTTCCATTTTGCAAGTCTCTAAAAACGATTCTCAATTTATAGCGTTGCTCATGCCATCCTTTTGGGGGGTGGGGGGTGGGTGGGTAAGAGATCCACAACAGTGAAGCCCCCTGTGATCATGTGTTCCTAGCAATCTTTCTTCCTAATGTTGGAGAGAATTACAAGGCCTTTGTAGTTCCTTTCTCTCTTGATCATTAAAACAACAAGAGTCCTGATTTGTATCCATGCTGTGGGCTGTGCCTGAAGGCAGGGGTATAAAAAGGGGGGTAAGGCCAATGGAGATGTAGACCAGAGTATGAAAAGGAACATCTTTTCTCTGTAACGAAAAGGTGGTGACTGTTGGGATTGCCTACGTGTCACGTGTTTCAAAAGGCAGTCTTGTTTCTCCATGGCTAGGTGTCCTATGGTTACAATCAGGTGTTCGGTGAAATGGAGTTTCCCCCAACAACAGGTAGGATGTGAAGTTGTCTCTTTCGTTTCACCTGCAGCACTCGGAAACCAATTAAAACAGAATTCACCACATGGAATAAAGCATTCTGCCCATGGCATGCAGCTAAATGGAAACTCTCAGCCTGTCCTCTGTGTAGGAAGTGGGCTCCTCCAGGGCATCACATGTACGTATTAAATGCATCCATTGAGTGAGACATTCCTGGTTCTGACAGCACCTTCTCCGACACATGCCTTAATTCATATCCATGTGCACAGACAAAAGAAAAACAGTGTCTATGGAAAAAGCAAGGGAGGGAGGAAGAGAACGGAAACATGAGAGAGTGGGAAATGACATGAGGAAAGGTTGAGAAGACATGTACTCACCTCGCAGCTTCCAAGAGTTCGTCCTTCTTGTATTCACCTAAGTGATTACAAAAAATCATGGTGTCAGAGGCAAACAGGATGAAGGACGTACAGCAGCAGCAAGAAGCCAGAGTAACTAAGGAGCAGCGGACCGCCGGCAGCCCCACACAGACAACTCAAACACACACGCGCACAGGCATCAGTGCCCCAATGCTGCCTTGCTTTTCTCTCGTTCTCTGCCTGTCTCTCTCTTCTGGTGGTGGCGTCGCCGAGCGCCAACCCCTCTTGCCTGATGAAACCGTGACGTTGAGCAGATTGTGGACGCGGCATCGGCAGTGTCTAGGATACGGTGGACGAACTGACGCATATCCCTGCTCACTCCACAAATTAAATGGCTCTCTTTCTCAGGCAGACAGACAGCACACACACATATATACAAACACACACACACACCCCTCCCCTTGTATACAGTGAGCCCGATACTTCCCCTCCACTGTCAATTTTATGTTTGTATAGGAGGAGCCGTTGCCGTGATAACACAAGATAAGAGAAGGGGGGGAAATATGTAATAAACAAATGTCGCCCGCCCCGCTCTCTCCCCCCTACCCACAATACACAGCCTCTCAACCAATCAGAGAGAACCAACTAATTCAGCTGTGATTCCTCCCCACCCCCACATGTGCTTGCTCTTGCTCTCTCTACTAAGGCTTGTGGAGACAAGAGAAGTCAGGAATAAGGGGGGAGGATGCAAAAAGACAGGGCGAAAGAGGGAGGGAGCGGAAAAAGCCGCAGAAAGGCATGTGAAAATGTTGTGGAGAGATGGATATCATGACATATGGGCTGAACAACGAAATTACTAAAACAAAATGCTTCGAAGTAGGGCTTGTTTGGCGTTTTGTGGCAGTCGCATACAAAAGGGAAGGGTGGTAATAAAACCGAAAAAGGCATGCCTGGAAGCTTCATGTGCTCGGCACGAGTCGGCAGGCTTGGTTGCATTTTCTCACCGAGAGGGCGGCCAGCCTCCAAGCCTGACGTCCCCCCTACAGAGAGATCCTAATGGCGCGCAGCGCACAAAACAAAAACAAACACTCACGAGTCGAAAATTATGATTTTGCTAATGGTAGGACATAAATATTCTTACTGTCCATGAAACTGTATTTTGCATAGTTTTTATAAACAATATATATTTCTATCCACAACAGTGGAACTATTAAGTGTTTCCCTTGCCTTGTATATTAATGACAAACTGATTTGTTGGCATTTTGAGCATGGATCCTGCTCACACACAACAAATTTTTTAATTTTTTTTTATAGATCATAATACGGTCACTCTGTGACGAAAACACAATAAAACATTAGGATTTTGTTCCTCATACATTTGTTTTTGCGGTTAAATGAGGAATATTCCACACAGGTGTCACAACAAAGAAAATTTTGAGAAAAAAATAGTAAAGTAAAAAAATTTTAGGAAAAATCTGGTACAAACAAGCCATGTCAAATGTTTCCTTTAGTAGACTATGCCTTTTATTTCAACCACAGGTAACATTAATCAGCAAGGTTAAATTTGATTACTTTGTTAATTCATGATACTTAATACATTAACTTATAAACAACACTTTTAAAATATTTATTAATATGTTAAAAGTTATTTTCACAATTATACATTTTATGTTGTATAAATTTATATTAATAATAAACCTATTAATAAACTCTGCAACCTATTAATAAAGTTCACAATACCCAATTCATTAAGTAATGTTAACAAATAGAACCTTTTAAACCAGCAAGGATTATTGATAGATTATCATTTTAATAGGCCGACTTAGACTTTGCAATATTCCATTTCCTATTAAAAATGATTGATCACTGACGTGCATCTTTTATTTAGAAGTTTGTATTTAGTGTTTGGCACGTGTTAATTCTGGACCCTGTGTGGAGGAGAAGGTGGCTAGTCGCCCCAGGAAAACAGTTCTAAATGTCCTTTTGGTGTCTGACTGTTGACTGGCGCAAATCAATCCCAAACCCGGAGATAGACTAAATGACGCGAGTTATAGAGCGTGTTTAATGGATATCATAAATTTCACTGTTACAATCTAAAGTATGGCATGAGAGATGGAGACAACAATGCTTGAAGATGGCAAAATGATCTGGGAGTGAAATCTTGTCATGTCCTGGTCTGGAACTGAGTCTTGCTTAGTCAGTATTAAACCACTGAATGTCCACAGAACAAATCACTTTCAGAGCGCTAAACGACATTATTGACAGGAAGGAGAGCTTTAAGAAAAAGAGAGAGAAAAGAAAAGAAAACACCACAGATGGTGAGGCAAAAAATATCACGACTTCAGAGACTATTAACGAGCTGCCTGCCAAGTTTAGTAATCTTTCATAACAGCATCAGAGACACTATTAGTCTAGTCGAACTGTTGCAGTCAGATGCTCTCTCTGCATGAAAAGGATGCATATTTACCCAAAAGCTGAAAGGAAAAAATTATCTAGATTGATTTATACATTATTCTGAAGAACATGCGATTAGTGCAAAACTCCCCAGCATGATATTGGAGTTGGACTGACTTTTTCGGTAGGGTGTGCTGTGCCTAGGATGCTGCTGGGCAGTTGCTAACTGCCTCAAGTCAAAGAAGCCCACCATCTATGACCTCTCAATGAAATCTACAAGAAATTCTGACTCATATACAGGTATGTGAGGACATTTCTCGAATGACTAGAGAGCAGAGTTTTCAAGACTACTCCCATTTCAATAGGGACATACTTTAAAATACAGAGAAAACAATGAATGTAGAAATTTGTCTGTGGCATCAAACACTCACTTTTACAAAACAACCTTGACTCCGATTTAATGCCAAATATGAGGGATTTCAATACTGAGGATATGCATTGCTGAAAGAAGCAGCAAGCAGCAATGCAGTTGTCTCATAAAACTGACTACAGGAACCTGCACTTTGAAAACTCATTTTGAGAATGACTTACTGTTTTTATGCTTGGTGTCCCAGAGACCCCACTGTTATACAAGTATATAATAACAGGCGTAATTTATCTGATGTTCCTAGGAGTCATTTCTGTGATGTTCCTCTGATCTAATCAAATCCCAGTAGGCAAATATTATTTAAAAAAAAGCTATGCCTCCGCTTTACCAGTCAGAAATGTGAGAGCTCAAAACATACACTACTGTTCAAAAGTTTGGTCAGTTTACATTGTTAAAAACATTCTAATTAAAATAAATTCTATTGATCAGAGAATCCTGATCACAGTTTCCCAAAAAATACTCAATAGCAGGACTGCTTTCAACCTGGATTATAATAATAAATGTTTCTTGAGCACCAAATCAGTATATTGGAATGATTTCTGCAGGACCATGAGAAAAATTAAGCTTTTCCACCACAGAAATACATTTTAAATGTATTAAAATTAGGGCTGTCCGTTAAACGCGTTATTAACGGCGTTAACGCAAACCCATTTTAACAGCGTCAATTTTTTTATCGCAAGATTAACGCCTAGCAAACTTTGTCGTTTTTTTTTACATGCTTTTGCAACAAGTAATGTTATTAAAACTACAACACCACACCAGATCTAGCTAGACCAGAAACAAAACAACAGGCACGCTGGTGACGCCGCACACACTAGCGAGCCGGCCAAAGAGTGGACGAGAAGGGTTGTCTAGGACAACTCATATCGCACATCGGACGCGCACTTTCTCAGTTTAAGGTCAGCAATAAAAACGCCAAATGGCGCCGCCGGTGTGTGTACACTCATAGAGAATAATGTCTTCGAATTTTAAATACGAGGCGCTGCGCGACCCCCTGTAACGTTACGTTTTGAGTGGATGAATGATGAGCGCGAGATGCCGAAATGGATGCCAATAAGATTTTGAATTGAATGGAAAGTTTACTTTTAAAAAGTTGCCAAATGGTTCAATTGACAAGACCAAAGTGATCTGTGTGTTTTGTCGTTGTGAACTGAGCTATCATCTCAGCACGTCCAGTCTAAAATGGTCAAGCACACACACAGCTGATGCGAATTCTCCGCCCACTCGTCAATATCAGTAACGTCACCTCGTCAGTATTTATTTCACCCTATATATATATATATATATTAAAAAAGCCTAAAGTATTGCAATGACAAACAGAATATGGTCAAATTCATTGAAGGATTTATCTGTTGTTGTTGTTTTTTAATCTCTACCAGTCTATCCCTTCAGGATGTGCACAAATGATTATTTCCTCCCTCTTCAAACACCACCACTGAAGCAAGGCCTAATCGCCTCTCCGACTGAACCGTGAGTACATTTCAGTATATATTTTGTGTGGGTGGGTGTGAGAGCAACAACTCAAAGTAAACATGCGCAGCCTGAGGACAAATGACCTGCCTTTGATTTTCGGGCCGACACACTGATAAAGTGCACTTGGCAAACTGATAGAGTGCACTTCAGTCTCTTGCTGTGAAGAGAGTTGTTTGTGTGGCACACAACTGTGAGTGAGGAAAGGTTAGAGGGAACTGGCACGTGTGGTCGGGGCGACTGGACCCCTGCCTGGCTGGCTCAAAGAAAGAGGTTTGAACAGGACGGGTAGGTGGTGTTGCATTGTAAAGGTGTTCTCCACGTAATCCTAGGGCTGCTTAACAGACACACTTCTGTTGAGATATGATGGGAAACGAAGGGCAAATCCTGTTTGCTGCACCACCACACAATTTCCTTTTTGGAGCCAAAATAAACATTGTGAGATTAGCTTAATTTCCGCTTCCTACACCGTGTTTGTCAGCAGCACACGTGTTTCATAACACTGAGGAGTCTTAAAACCTCATTTCAATCTTAAATGATTTTCTGAATGTTTCTGTCATATTTTTAGCTGTTATAGTATTCAAAAAATACACCCCTCTTCATGGAGTCTTTAAGACATGTTTAGCATGCGCATGAAACTTTGCAACAAGATTCAGTCTAGACATGCCATATTCAGTTATCTACAAAGCAAACACATTTCTAACAAATTTGCAACCATAAATATAAGCTTTATTCATTTCTGCTGCATTAATCTATGAAATTAATTCCGCCCACTTAATTATTCAAAGGCAACACTGAACGAGCCACTGAACTATCTAACACATTTGTATAAACATATTGTCAGACAAAGATGCGGCTGTGATATAAAAAAATTCCCTTCAATGTTTTTTTTTTCCCGCTCAAAATTTGCATTGCATTGATTTTTTTCTCCATTCACCTCATTCTAACAAGCTGTAAAAAAAAAGTGGTAAAATTTACATATTTTTACAAAGTAGCTGATATTCAGCAGGAAGAGCCTTATGGGTAAAGTTTGTGGCACTCTGCAACCCATTAAAGGGCTTCATGCTTCATTTCAACTGAATAGAAAGAGAGAGAGACTGGAAAAAAATATCTTACAAAGCACAATTAACTAAATAAATCTAATTTATAACAAACAATCTAAATATACTGCAATAATATTATCCTTTCCATAAGGATCTACACTATATGGCGTGATAAGCAGCCACAGCTTTGCACTAACCAGCAAACTCCATTATTCCAATTATCTGGCAAATGTGCAGCTCGGTCCCAACGCTTATTGAGGAAATAAACCATGTTGAGAGGAACAATATTCACCTTCTGTTAATATAACTCATGACTCACAACTCTAAGCAAGAGAGACCCAAGTGCACTACCACACAGCTGAAAGCAAAAGACTGATGATGCCTCTGACAAGACCTGCAACTCAAATCATTGCTTTGTGGGCTGCAATTTATATAAACAAGGTGAAAACCCCCTTTTGGTTTTGGATCAGTGACTCCAAATGGAAAGTTCTTGGGACTAGGCATTAAAAGATCAGAGCCCTGAGACACGGTCACAGTTTACTGACGCCAAAGTGGATCCCTTCTGCCAAACGGAGCGCTGGGAATTGGAACCTAAGCCACGGAAAACAATCCAGCTGAGCCCTTGCCTCTCCTCTGGCTACACCGGAGAATTTAGCTGTCAATCAAAACCTTGGCATACCCTGAATGAGCCATTAAAGAGAAAAATGTTTTAGGCTTTGAGCCATAAGGTATCACTCCCATTCAGTCAGGACATCAATTTCACGTCCTCAATACCAGAAAAAAACATTTGCTTCTATGGTAGCCTTTGGCTTTATAAAGTAAATAAGCAGCACAGAAGCTAATAAGCTAACCACAGAAAGTGTGTTTCTCAGACATCAAGAGCCCTAAAGGACTTTACTGGGACATGCACAGCTTGGATAGAATATTAAATAGTTTTTTCCCCATATTGGGATATCAATTGTTACCTGTGTGGATTCCCAAGCAATATATGTTGATGCTATTCAATACATAACAACTAAGGTGTCCTGAAGTTCAATAAGGGCAAGTCAGTTTACATGGCGGCCATCTTGGAAACACCCTTAACTGTGTCTTTCAATTCATCGAGAATCCCGTTAAAAAGTTTCACTGTTTCCACAAAATGACTAAGCAGCACGGCTGTTTTCAACATGGATGATAATAAGAATAATTTTTCGAGGAGCATGTGACTCAGGTGACTGGAGTAATGACTGCTGAAAATTCAGCTCCGCCATCACAGGAATAAATTACATTTTAAAATATATTCAAATAGAAAACAATTATTTTAAATTGCAATATTTTGATCAAATAATTGCAGACTAGGAGAGGCATTCTATACTTTTTTTTCCTTTTTTTTAAAGATTTGTTTAACACAACATTTACTCTAAATACACTACAAATGGTCAACACTAGAATATGTGCATTGTGCAGTATACACCGACAAGGCTGTTGGTAGTTTTTGGAACGGGCATAAGGGAGAGCTAACACGCCTGTTAATTAGACAATATTGCTCTATCACTGCTGGTTACCAACAGCAGGAGCTGCCATTTCACAGCAAGACAACAATTAGAGATAGCCGTCTACCCTAAAAAAAAAAAAAAAAATACAGCTTGATACAGCTATATGGTTTTGCCATTGCATCACTGCCAAAGACTCAACCCGGCCAATCATAAGAATGTAAACCTCTCCAGAGATCATCAAACAACAGAGTAAATCAGGACGTGCTGCGACCCCCTCTTCTCCAGTTGTTTCATCCTGCATCTGGAGAGTTGGATAACTAAGCTCATTATTTCGGTTTCTCTTCTCCCCATGTCTTCTGTATTTCTGCCTACAGTTTTATTACAAGCAGGCCGGGAAGCCGCTCAGCCAAGTGTAAAACCAGGCAATTACAGCTCGGTGATAATAGCAACCGAGGGCAACAGATAGCCTGGGAAGATGAATCGCTTTCTTCTCCGTCATGGAAGAGGAAAACATCAGCTAGACCAATTGGCAAGGTGTCTGATCTCCCAATGATTTCCATTGTCAGGCTTTCTGTGCCATTATCAGTGTGGGCTGATTTGTCATTTCAGGAAAGACACTGCAAAATAGTTGCACCCATCACTGAGTGTTTATGCCACAAAAGAAAGGGAAAGGTGACAGCCAACGGTGCAGAACGGAATTTGCATGTTCTCATGGTAACCCTCCTGAGAAATGCTCTGATGGATAAAGACAAATGAAAACTTGGGAGGGAGGATCTCAGGGTTGAGAGAATTCATCAGGGAGCCGATCGAAAGGCAGCACACCACGGTAATCAATGAGCTGTCAGGGATGGAGGGCAGGCTTGTCACAAAGTGGAGAACAAAGTGATGGTGCTCTTGCTGGGCCATGAGCATCTAACAGTGAAAATGGGTGGCCCTTAAAACATATCCAATTGGAAAGTCCATTAGCCAGTTTATTTTCAAGCTCTTTCAAATGACACTTTCACATAAGTAAAAACTAATCGAACTATGGCAAAACATTACACTTATTGGGAATGCTACTCGTGGAAGGGGCTTAAAGGGATAGTTCACCAAATAAAATCATCTATTACTCACCCTCATGTCGTTCCAAACACTTTCATTCATCTCCAAAACACGAATTAAGTTATTTTTAATGAAACCGCGAGATTTCGGTCTCCTCATTGAAAGTCCATGCAACCAAACTTTCATGCATCAAAACATACAAAAAGAGATCGTAAACGTGATCCATTTGAATAGTCTTCTGAAGAGACACAAATGCTTTACATGATGAACAGATTTAAATTTGGCCTTTATTATTTATACATAGAGCTCATCAAATATGGTAACATGAAAGCTTAAATGTGCTTGCTTGTCAATCAACATTCCATTTACGATTTTGATGAGCTCTACATTTGGATTAAAACGCTTGATTCATATATAGTACTTTTACAAATGTCTTTCCAAACGTGGACTTTCATTGGTTGGATGGCTCATATGTGTTCCGAAGATGAACAAGAGACTTGGGTTTGGAGCAACATGAGGATGAGTAAATGATGACAGACTTTTCATTTTGAGTGAACTATATTATTATTAAGCCTCTTATTAGACAGTAAAAGTTAAAATTTACAAGACACTGTCAGACAGAAAGAGGAGACATTGAATCAGACACAATGCATGCCGGACTTGAACCTGTCTTGTCAACTTGTGCAGCAAGGCTGCAGAATGAGCAACAGCTCAGAACCTTTTTTTTTTTTTTTTTTTTTACGAAATAGACAAATAGTTTTGTGATTGAGCACATAAGACCCTGAATCATCTGCATATTGGATGTTATGCATTTCTGGTTCTGAAACCCTGTTAAACCACATGATAGTGGGTTGAATATCAAATAAAGTGTTTCAGGCGGCTTCTTCTTCTTGTTTTTTACTATGATCATGAGATGTGGGAGGTTCCTGGTGCCATACACAGTCACAGATGTATCTGCTCCACTTCTGGTGTGTAATATACTTTCGCTGTGGGCATGCAAAAGGGATTATGTTCCTGCCGCAATAAGAGGTTTATCCTCCTCATACTCGGTATAAGAAAGGACTTAGTGAAAAACCCACCAAATGAGGAATAAAGCAATAGGGGAGGGCGGAAGGAAGGTGCAGAAAATCTTTCTTAATAAAATGGGTCATTAAAAAAAACATCACACCAACACTTTGACGTTGTCATTGCATTTCAATTGATTTCCATGAGCAAATGCGCAAACGACTTCTAAGATAATTTGTCGGAGACGCTCTGAAAGGCAAAGTGAGCTATGACCTTTTCAGCTTAAACCCCTCTGCTGCCAATTCCATTCAGATCCGACTCTCTCAGACTTTCTCTTCGTTTGCGCGGCCCCCGCTTCTTCTGACGGGTTTTAGCTTGTTTACCGCCGACTGCTTTGTGTGCCGGTGTATGAAGGCGATCTGGCCCTGACACCGCAGGCATCCTGAGCTGTGGGCACAGAGGGCCTATTTAACATTTCTGGCTTTAAGGAGCCTCCCTGCATAACCCTAGCTCAACTATACGCGCCACGCTGCTTGCTAATCTGTTCGTTGCTCCTAAGAACTGTCAGGGAAGCCAACAGCACCTGCCCGGAAACAGGCAGCTTTCCCAGAAAGACCAATACGTGTCCGGCACCCTTAAACACGCTGTGGCTCCTGCCGCAGACTCAGTGTGTGTGAGTGTCTGAGGCAAGCATGGGCTGAAGAGACTGAACCAGCACCTCCCTCTGGGAGCTAATCATAATAACAATGTGAACTCTTACTGGTCTATGACTTCCTTAAGAGATGCCATTTGTATGCAGGACTACAGACATCTCATTTAAGGCTTTGCATTCAAGGCCTAAATCATTGAATTACACACAAGCAAGGTGGTGAATTACGGTCTAAACATCTATGCTTCATCATTATATCTGTAGCCACTATTCTGACGCCTTCCTAATAGATTTTACTGAAAAAAGGACTAATGAAAGCCATCTGACGGAGTGGCGTGCACCGAGGCTGACGGCAGGAACCAGTAGGATACAATTTGTGAGCATGTTGTATAAGCCTTTTGTTTTGTCAGCCTGATATTTTGTCCAAAAGCTCACGCTGAGACTCACCCACAGGGGGGCAGTGTGAGTCCCACGACACACGTCTCTGCCACACTAATGCTCTTTAAATCTCTCATTTTGCATAGACAAGTGGGCAAAAACATACGAACACACAGCATTCCCACTGGTTCCTTCTGTAAACACCGCAGGACCCTGATTTCAGATCACTGGGTAGTTAGCTGCTGTGCTGCTAGAACTTGGAAAGACTTTCAAATGAAAATCAAAGTCTGTGTAACATCACAGTCTGAAATTAAACTTTGCTTTTCTTACGCAAGCTAAGAAATACTGCAGTATATTGGTTGAGGTAATGTGAACTGGCAGGCTGGGCTCTTTACGTTAATGATATCCTCGTGGATCTATATCTGACCTTGGCTAATCTGGACATCAAATGAGATCTGCGCTACACAAGCATGTACTGTCAGGATCAATAAGACTTTGCACGTATATAAGCCTAAAGTGGGCTAATCTAGCAGGAATCTGCAAGAAGAGGAAGATAAAAGACTGCAGTACAAGAAATCCAGGTATAGAACCAAATCTGATATGTGGAAAAAATAGGAGTGGAAATCATTAAGCACCTCAAGACGTGTCAATTTTTCCAGCAACAGCACAGAGGTGGTTCTGCATAAAATCTGAACTGAAATACTATACGTCAACACTGACTTCAAGCATTTGTTATATAAAGGTCTTAGAATTTTTTTACCATGGCTTCATTGTTCTTTTTTACTCAATATTTGTATGTATGTTAAGATAGATTATTGTCCAGTGTCCCAGACTAAGAATTTCCATTTTTAACTATGAAAAAACAAGTCAATCACAAAAAATATGAATTACGGTACTAATTTTTTTAAATTACGGTACTAAAAAATTAATGCTACAAAAAGTGAAAAAAATAAATAAATAAATGGATCAATGTTTAATGTGCAAATATATTTTGTCTATATTTAGGATACATAAAAGATCAGTCCGTCATTTTATTTTATTTTTTAAAAAATACCATCATAGAATACTAAGAAATATTAAATACAATGCATATGTATACATTTGATGTGATGGCAATGATCATTATATACAAATAGTGTACACCGTTTTCTATTTTAATTTTTTGTATGTTTTTTGTATTGTATTTTTTGTAGTTTTTTTGTATAATTGTATTAGTATAATAATGAAATTCAATCATTATAATGAAACATAAAATAACCACTTTTTTTAAAGCAATACTAAAATTGGATGGAAAATGTATTAATATTAAATATCAATATATTATTCTTTAATCAGTTCTATGCAACAGAATCAGATTGAACAGATTTATTTTTGACCAATTATCCAAATAATGTATAGTCCTATAAGCTATTCTCATCAGAGAATGTGAGCAGAGTGTATTGGAGTGGATCAGTGAACGAGAGGGTAGCATCATTTAACCAGCGTTGCCCAGCATGGCTATACACACCACAGCATAGGGCTACTGCAAACAGAAACAAGAATACTACTACCCGGTACATATACATTTCCTGTCGGCACGTTATTTGAGCGGACTTTGCTTTGCTAGCATGAGCGGTACATGAGCGTTGGCATGGGCCGTAAGCAACTGAGCGCTGCACGTGCATAGAGCAGAATATTGAGAGGAGCCGAAATTTCGGTGCATCCCTAATAATAACCTAGCATTAGACATGGCTATGTAAATAATCAGATTTTTTAATTATTACAAATTCTTATGAATTTTACATATTTGAACTTTTCTCCAACTCCTAGCTATGTCATTGCAGTACTCTTTTAGACTTCATCTAGAAATATAAAGATAGACAATGAACCAATCTTTGCCTGCTTGAAGATAAAAATCTTAATAGGAATAGGAAAATTGCAACTCAGAGACTCATTACACACCAGTCTGGCCCAGTAAGACAGACAGAGGGGCTGATTACACTGATTTAACAGCCCAGTGTCCAGTGAAGAGGATTGATCAGCTTTATACGCCCACAAGCAAGCTCTGACCATTAAGCTAAGTAATTAATTGAAGTTAATGTTGCCTCAGATATTACTCTTTGTAAAATGGCTCTGTGAACTCCCATTATCGAAGCTCGTCTGGGTGCTTTATCAGCAAAAATTAATGAGTTCTCCTCTTTTTTTCCCTAAAGAGAGCCACAGGAAATGTGTTTTTTATCAAAGAAAATCTAACAGCTGTAAAACACTAGAGGAAAAAAAAAAAAAAAAAATTGTATAAATGGAGCTGGGAGAGTATATTTAGACATGATCAGAGTAGAAGAGAATTGAGACAGCAGTGATTGAGCAGAGAGAACATCACGCTAAACACTACTGACATGCATTCTCTCGTTACATCCATGCGTTTGTCAGACGCTTTTATCCAAAGCTCTTAAAGTGCATTCAAAGTATACGTTTTATTAGATGCGGTTCCTGGGAGTCAAACCTTAACCTTAATCAAACCTTAGTGTTGCCTTGCCAGCACCTTGTTGAGCTAGAAAACACAAAGCTATAGCCTACAATTCTGCTTTTAGCCAAGATCCTCACTAGAGGTTGCATAAAATGCAGATCAATGAAATGTTCAGGTCTTTGCATCTAAGCATACTGAAAGCGAGGTGGCTGTAAGCTGCATACAAAACAAGGTATTTGCATCGCATTAAGAGCACTGAAGGGAAAAAAGGTACACAGGAAAAATAATATATTACATTTGGATTTCAGTCCATGCGAGGAGCTTAGTGGCTGGGCTTCTGGGTGCTCTGTATACTGCAGACAGGAGCGGATAATTCAGGAGAGCATTAATTATTCAGAGATAAACAGAGACTCCCTTGATCTGAAGCTCCACAGGTGGTCTGAAAAAAGATCTCACGCTGGTCCGAGAGCTCACGGGTAAAAATGGCCTCAGATCAATGAAATATGTCTCAGTCTGAGACGCACACCAAATTCCCAAGTTACACACATTTCAGATGAAGGAACTTCCTCGGTTTATGGGTCTAGTCACCAGAGCCTATAGGGTTCCAGAACCATTTCAAACCATTCAGAACGGTTCATGTCCGTTAACGAAAATAAATGAAGGGGAATTCTTCTGCCAATATAGACAAGCATACTTAAAATACTCATTTACAAGCTACAGAAGGAACCAAGGAAAAAATATATTTCACATTTATAATATAAATATATAACAAATTATAAGAAAGATGGATAGATTGATAGACAGATTACAGTTTACAAGTAGGCCTAGAGCAGGGGTGTCCAATCCTGCTCCTGGAGGGCCACTGTCCAGCAGAGTTTAGCTCCAACCCCAATTAAACATCAGTATAAGCCAATCAAGGTCTTAGGCATACTGGACACTTCCAGGCAGGTGTGTTGAGGCAAGCTGGAGCTAAACTCTGCAGGACAGTGTTTGGACACGATTTACAGTTTTTAATATGCTGTAACCAAACACAACCTGAAAGGTCTTTGCGTCAGACGTTCATGGGGGATAAAAAGGATTATCTGACCCACCCAGCAGGGCACAGGCTATGGATCAATTGCTAGATCTAATTGACTGGGAAGAGACTGCCTGCCTGCAACCAAAAAAGTAAATCTTATAAATAAAACTGTAGCCAGTTTTATTTTCCTGCTTAAATCCTAGCGGGGAGATGCAATATATTATGCTGAATAGATTAAGCAAACAACCCCTCTTTAAGTTGGTGCTAAGAGCACTTCAAGATGTTTGCATTACAGATTTTGTGGTGTTGCAGTGCATCCCAGGGCTCTTGAAACAGCTTGAGGCGTTTTCGATTCAAATTGGAAAAATATGTTCATAATAACATGATAGCAAAGGCAAAAGAAGAGCCCCAAAACTCAAAGTCTAGAAAAAAGGGTGGCAATATATATAAAAGAAAAACAATTAAACAAACAGGATTTACCTTGGATTTTAAAAAATGGATGGAGTTCAAAGAACATTGGTGAGCAAACAAACATGGAGATTTGTTCTGTTCTCTCTTGAAAAGCAAAGAAATACCTGATGTTCACACACTTCATGTCTGTATATTCAACAGGAAAAAAGTAAAGTTGGGTGATATGACCAAACCAGCATATATAAATCACAATAAAGCTATTTTGCAGGAATTGTATTATATATTACATAATCAAGTGGTAATTCCTATTCCTATTTCTGCAGCTGTATCTCTATTTGATTATTTTGGAACTTGGATGAATACCAAAAGGTACGATTAGCCTATTTATAATTAAAAAAATTAATAATAAGTCTGGCATCAGTACAAAACAGCTTCATATTATATAACACGCGTTAAAAACAGAAGACAGAAAACAACTATATTTGAAAAATGTTTGAATGAGCTGTCGTAAAAAAAAAAACTGGTTGAGGGATTTCTGCGATTGCAATGCTCCATCGTCATACCACTCAGCCCTACCTGGTGAACCTCACCTGAGAGCAGTGGACCAAAGATGATGTCCTGACAAGCTGTAAAAATGGCTGAGGCTGTTTACCTGATGTCAAGCAGCAGTTCAGGTCCAGCCATCTGTCCTCTCCAAGTGGAGACCAGGCTGGACGTCAAGACATCGTGCAAAGAACCAGAAGGTTCTCAAAGACAAAATGAAGCAGTGGTGCAGAACTAGGCTTATTTCTGCTTTATTGTGTTCTGTATTCTTACTCCGGATCCTGAGTAATGAGCAGTCAAGCTGTCTGCTGTGAGATAGGTGGACGGATAATTATGTGACAGTGCATCTATCCCTCTGTTGTACAGGGAGGGGAAATGACATGAAATACTTATGGGAAGCTGACAAATACTGCAGTGTGACATGATATACAACAGCATTTTGTAATTAAATCATGCAGCCTTTATGACAAAATCATTTTCACAGTATAGTACCGTTTTTTTAATTAACAGGTAAAGGTAAAAGGTTTTTAAATAGGGGAAGGAAACAAATTAAAGACGAGCCTCAGAATTCAAGGTCCAAGCATTTTCCATTATCTAGTGTATATTACTTTTTTACCCATTTCTCCACTACTGTTAAACACTTTCGGTCTAGAACGCTTGTTTTTCAGCGGGAATCCAATTAATTTGCTCAAACAACACAGATTTGACCAATTGCATTAACGCTACACTTCAACCAGCAGTTATTGTGATGCACACAAATGAATGTTAATGTTAATTAAAGACCAAGGCTAGCAAATGTCTCCTATAAGCTAATGTCGAAATTAGGCACTTGCATGAACACATAAGCCCCACACCGCACAAATGGCTTTTAATTTGTATATTTCGTTAACAAACATGCAACTATAATTGTTAAGTTTCTTCCATTGATCAATTTTTTAATTTCACATTTAAAAGATTTCACGAGGTTAAATACCCTACTTGTGGTCAGTCTGCACAAATACCGATCAACATGCGTGTTTGCTTTGCGGCACCTTTAAATAAAGTTTAAAAGTAAAAAAAAAAAAAAAAAAAAGCGTCCACGAATCTTTCTACAGTGTTGTTGCCAGGGCAGCCAGAGCGAATTTTGATGCTCTCGCCGGCGGCATTGTGAACGCACAGTTACACCCCAGCATTGACAAGTGCTTGTGTGAGGGGGTTATAAGATAGCCGCAACTTTAGTTAAAAGAAGACAAAGATTTTTTTTTATTATTATTTAGAAGGGAGGATTAATTGCCTAACAAAAATGTTCACATTTACTGAGTTCCTAAAAACACTGATGGATAGTTCAAAATATGTACCATTATTTTGACTGAAAAAACAACAAGCACCTAAACTTTTAATTTACAACTATTATCTGTTCTGTACATGGTAGATAGGTCTATGCAGATTCACTCTTTCTCCCTGGTGTGTGTGTGTGTGTGTGTGTGTGTGTGTGTGTGTGTGTGTGTGTGTGTGTGTGTGTGTGTGTGTGTGTGTGTGTGTGTGTGAGTAAGAGAGAGAGAGAGAGAGAGAGAGAGAGAGAGAGAGAGAGAGAGAGAGAGAGAGAGAGAGAGAGAGAGAGAGAGAGAGAGAGAGAGAGAGAGAGAGAGAGAGAGAATCCGCACTATCTGCCAATTTGAGAAGACGACACTTTTTAATGCATAGCATAAACTGGTGTGTGATTAGTTACTTCAATTATCAGTCACACAAATGTAACACACATGCATCTTCCGCATGCATGTAAAGTATAGAGAGAAAGGGGGGAGGGGAAGAAGTTATGAGGCTCACCTTAAAGTGTGTAATATTTACATATGGCATATAATAATATTTATAACCTCTACGAAAAGCTGTGCACATGCATGTGACGGGATTCCGGGTGTATGAGCACCGCTTGCACACTGTCTTCGCCACTAAAACCAACGATTTGCTGCTTTCAGTGTGTCTCTCGTTGAAAATGAACTAGAGATTTGTGCACGGATCCCATGAGAAAACTGCCTTTGAGACGAAGTGGTACTACCGGCCCAAATTACGAGCACCCCACCGGGAATTCTCCCAATTCTCCTGATGGCCACTCTGGGCCTGGGTGCATCAATAGCCCAACTGATCTGAGACTATCGGCACTTCATTAAACTTCCTATAATGCGATTTAACCTCACTTTCTTGGTGTTGAAGGTCAGAGGCATTAGTTTCATCCCTTGAGGATTTAAGCAGACTACATTTGCACAACTGATTCTGTGTAATCCTATAGACTGTATGACAGCTGGAAAACTATGATTTTTTTTAAAGATATCTAAAACAGGTGGGGCATTATGATACAATAAAAAGAGACAAACAGTTGGATCTGTCATAGCTTAAGCATGCTGATTTATTCAAATGTATGCACACCCACATATTCACCTAGAGTAAAACAAGTGAACAAAATCTCTGCGGTCATTCAAATTAGACTGAAAAATATGCACTATTGGTTGGTTTAAACTCATCTGGGAAAGAAACTGACAAAAATATCAAATTAATTATTTTTCTATTGGATTAAGAAAGTAAACAAGTAAAAAATACTTTTTTTAAATATTAAAAAATATCCTACTCCTTCCTTAGTCCAAAAATACTAAAACATTACACACAGGGAGTAGGTCTGGGTTTTCCGGTTGTGTTTACTGGGTTTTAAGAGATCATCTAGGGGTATGGTTGCGCTGCTATGAGACGGAAAACATTACATTTAAAAGCAGACCATGAATGTCATTTTGCAGAAGATTTCAAAGGGAAAATATTTCTCATCTTTTTCTATTTGGTATGATGAAAGTCTAAATGGATATTCAAAGCACTGGTTGAGTTGGAAAGTGACTTCATTGGGGTTAAAAAAAACTGACACTAATAGTTCTGCAGAAGAAAAATAACCTAAACAAAATGTAGCTCAATATTTCACCACTTAAGGAAATGCCACAGTTGAAGTTTGCATCAACAAACTTTTTTTCTTTCCATACTTCTATCCCCCCCGAGTTCCAGAGAAAACATCATCTAAGACCATCAGTGACTTTGTATTCCCCTTGACATTTTCCAGTTTAGACTCTATAGTTCTCAGAGTAATATGACCAACATAAATCCATTTATGGATGGAAAGGATTTCCAAAAAAAGTTCTAATGCCTGAGAAAGACGTTCTGAAAGCATGTGAGAAATCATGTTTAAAGGGCTCTTTTTGAAGCCATGCAGCAGTCCAATACCTTACCAATTCATGTCTATATCTCATAAGAACATACTCTACTTTCTTGCACTGTTTTTGTGCTGGAGGGCATTCGCACTTCAAACATCTTTCCATTACACACATAAATGTCAGAGTCATCAATCAGACGCCTCACCCTGGGATTCGCTCTTTAAAGGACAAGGTTTTTTTGTTTGTCTGTGAAATTGAACTTGTTTTGACTCAAAATAACTTTGTTTTATCATGGGAAGTGGGCCCTAATGAATAGTACTTCTTGAAAGTCTATCAAGCAAAACTAAATGAACAGCGTTCTGATTAACATGGCAAGAGGATGATATGCCAGCGGCTATTTGATTGTTCCATTCTGAAGTGTTATGAACTAATCTCTGCAAAACAAACAAGCCAAACAAATTGGATTCATCAAGCCTGTAACAATGGAGAAATATACTCGCATCTGATTACAATACAGCACCAGGGGCGAGGTGAGCTCTGACATTTGAGAATGGCCAAACAAAACTGATTTAGTTACCAAATAACAACTGCAATCTCATGCGTCATCATTTTAGATTAAACCTACACACGAAATGTATACTTTACATAACAAGCCTCAACAATGTCTAAAAAATTTCAATCAAGTCTCACATTTCCCTTTTCTGTGTCTCATATTAGTGGTAGAGTCATATTAATCATAAAGCTCATATCTAAACTTCCTTTAATCACTATCTGGAAGTCGCTCAAATAAAAATGGTGCAGAACACCGGCAATTTTCCTAAACATTACATATATATAATACCACTTACAACAATAGTGTTCTGCCAGGAATATTTTTAGTTCTGCACTGGCACTTTTTGTCCAATTATTGAACTTTTTGTTTTTCACTAGCCACCAGAAACCACAGACTTTTCATAAAATCCTCAGCCAAACTGTGTGGCAAATACATTATAAAATTTGACATCCACATACAAAATGAGCTAATACCTTCTCTATCAGAAACATCTGTGTTCTAGCCAGAATTAAATGCCTCATTATTCATATAAAACTATTAGCCTTTAAATAAATGAAAAAAGATAATTGCAAAAACACAAAATGAATCAGTGTGGAACGCAGCATTCAGTAGTAATTGATCATTTCACAAAAAGCTACAGTGCAAGTGTGTCTAATGCAACTTAAAGGAACATTTTGTCTTTGTAAGGACATCATACGATGGCAGAGGCATTACCACATGATCAAAGTCAAGCTCAAGGTCCTTCAAAATCTGTCATTCCATAGAGGCAATGGCTCCACATGGGTGTTATTTATGTGTCAAATATAAGCATGAATCAAACTGTCTACTCTGGTGTTCGCTGAAAGCCAGCATTCTCAACCAGGGATCCGTGAAGAAAACATATGAAGCAATGAATACTAATGACATTTCTAACTATCTGAATGAATAATAACTAATAATGTTAACCATTACATAACATAATCATTGCAATGGCCCTAAATAAAAGTCATTAGGTGCTGCCAAGAAAATCTAGATTTTTGGTTTATAAAGGATTTTTTTTAAAAAGTCTTAAATTACAATATACTGTATATACAGGATATATGCAATGATAAAAATGTTTTTAAAAGTTATATATAATTTTTTTATAGAAATTTAAATTATAAATTAATTTACTATCACTTATTTTGGCCAATTTAAAGCATCCTTAAAAGTATATATTTTCTATTTAATAAAAAATCGTACTGACTCCAAACTTTTGTTGAACACCCACAGCAAGAAACGATCAAGCATTCTCTTTTCAATTACCGGTAATTACTTTATAATTGAAAAATGTATAATTGAAAATAACTAATAATGAGAATAACTATCATGTTTACAAAGCACCCCTTTGGCAACTGCGCAATAACTTTTGCCACAATCCAAGCGACTCCGAAAACTGATATAGCCTAAAAACACAAGGGATGTAAAAAATAAATAGTTAGTAGCCACTGTCTGTGCTGTTTTTCAAAATTCCTTGCAATAAACAACAAAAACACTTGGCTTAATCGTGCTGACTCCATTTTTAAATTACACTCAACAGACTGTTTATTGGAAAGCCTCCATCCAACAAAAAAACAGGATGCTCGATCAAATTAAGCTGCTGATAAGCAGCTTCACGGCACCAAACACTTTCAAAAAGTGCAATAAATAGACATTTGTGCAGCTGAACTGACCTAGACAAGTTAATATGCGCGATCATTAAGCTGTAACAACAAAACAGACTCGATGACCCGGAGGTTTATACTGAAGCTGTTTGAAGAAAATGCAGCTATGCTTACAGATGGTTGGATGGCATTAAGACCTCTCACGTAACGCCTTTTGGCAACTGTGATGCGAAACGGCTAATTCGCAATGTAATTGGTGCAAGCAACATTCAAATTATCAGAACAAAAGTGAGAGGAGAGAAACTCGCTTCGGGCAAATAAACAACAACATGAATAACTCGGTTCACGTTGCTCAGCTTCTAAGTGAATACTTCAGTTAATAATTAGGGGTTAGGTTGCAGAAAAATGAAAAAGCTGTATGTTGTGTGTAGTCTGGTATGATATAGCTACCCAACCCCGATTACCAATGAAATGAATGCTGTTCTTCAATATTTCTAGACAGATGGGAGGCTCGACAGACAGGGTCAGGTAGCTAGGCAGGAAAAGTGGATCTATAACAATTATCTGTGATACTCTAGAGACTGAAGCTCTGCCTCCTGCTCTATTTATACTCACAAAACCAAACACATCAACTCTGTCACTCACACCAGGAGCTGCCATTTAAACCTTATCACCTTATTTCTGATTTGCTATGAGAAGTGGATAGAAAAACAGATGTTCATGGCAAATGAAATCCTATCATTTACATATAATTTCTGATGGCTGCACAGTTGCTCTGCATATCGAGTCGATCATATGCATCTCTCCTATTGATAGCCTACCGCTTGAATAAATGTGCTTAATCGTTTTTGAGACCTGAGAAATGACCTTCTAATTCATTTGATTTTGCATCTGATGCATTTCATTACAGAATACATTTCAGGTTACATGATGTGAGATGATCAACATCTTTATGCTGCCAGCTGTCGTATCAATGAAGTCTAATGTCTTTTAATAAAGCTTATATTGAGTTCAGAATGAGAAATGTTTTATAACGCATCAGCGTTGCTGTGTATCTGTGAGAGATAAAGAGTGAAATTGTACTACTATGATACTTCTTGGCAGAAAGACACTGTCAGTTCGGAGAATTACCCCGCTGACGAAAGGCTTTCTACATCCCTTGTGCAACTGATGTATTTGCCAAACATGAAATGATGCAATTAAGTGTAAACACAATTGAAATGTGTCTAAGAGGAGTCGGACCATGTAAAAAAAATCAGTACAGCCTGATAATACCCAAACAATCAGGGCCAAGCGATGTGACCAGTATATTATAAAATTTAGTTTCATTTCTATTTTACCAAGTATTTTCACCGCTATCAGCGGACAAGACTGCTTCGATTACATGAAAAAAACATGGTGTAATGCAATAATATACCACTTTAAAATACAGAGAATATATCACAAAATTATATATTATTTCTTTGACTAAAATTAGGGTGAACAATAATTTCAACCGAACAGCAATAGCAGCAAATTCAATTTAATGTTTAAATCAAGAAATAAAAAAAAAGTTTTTCAAACTGTTTTTTTTTTTACTGAAACACAAGGACTAATCATTTTCATTTTATATGCAATAATAAAACGATCCCTGAAAAAAAGGGAGTAGTCAGCCGATATGGGTTTTTCAATGGCTGATGTTGAGATTTACACAATATTTACTTCAATGCAATAAAATCATGAAAAAAGACTAAATAAAATTAAGAACAAACTGGGGAGATTCTGATAGTCGGCCAATCTTAAAATTGCCGAAATGGGCTGATGCGCAAATCGAGTTACCCCTCCCACTTCTGCTAGTTTTACTGAAATATCTTATCCCGTGCGAGTTGGCCATTAATATTACAGACGTCCTGTGGTAAAATTACATTACTCCATCTACCCTTGTGAAGTTAATCCCGTCCGAATAGGGCTTTTGTCTTCCCAAAGATTTATTTAATAATTGAATAAACGGAAATATATTTTGCAAATAGTTCTATTTATTCCTTTTATATTTTATTCAGTTTTTTTCCGTGCACAGAAGCACATTATTTTAAATAGGGCTGCACGATTAATCGCAATTAACATGGAAATCGCGCTTAACCTATTTGGATTATTAAACGAAAGGCTGCGATTATTTTTTATGCGCAGCTTGTCAGTGACATACGGCTCTGTGATCTGTAGTAAATGCTCCATTTGAAAGCACTGCATTTGAAAAAGCAACACCTGTCAAACATCTTTCCAAACAAACAGTCCAACAAAAGACAACATTTAGAGGGGTGGTAAAATGCCCTTTTCACAAGATGTACAATAAATCTCTGATGTCCCAAGAGTGTGTGTGAAGATTTAGCTAAAAATACCTCAGATATTTTTATATAGCATTTTAAAGTTGTCACTTTTTGAGGGTTAGCAAAAACGCACCGTTTTGTGCCTGGCCCTTTAAATGCAAATAAGCTGCTGCAGAGGGCGGGGTTTCAAGAGCTCATGTGTGATAGCAGCTGCGATGACCTCACGCAGAAACACACTAAAATGACAGAAACTGTTCTGCCTTTTATGTTTAAACGGAGTCAAACAATGATGGAGAGACTACAAGAAGTGACAACACGTAGAATGCAACCGGACGTCTCTGAATGGTTAGTTGATGAATTTATGTTGCTGATGTGGAGTTAACTATCTTCAATTAGCATATTCTGTCATGATAATCTACAAATAGCTCGTATAGGAACTGTTGTGAGATGCACACAGAGTGACTTTCTATTGCATGTGAAAAAACAGATGATACAGTTTGAGCAGACTCACAAATGTGCTCGACTACAACAACTCTCCCTCTTCTCAACATGGACTGTGTGTTCCCGGGGGCGGGGTTTATGTAAATTTGAGGGTTAGTGATGTCACTAACCCGTGAGGAATGTTGTGTAGTCCATACTAGCTGTTTGTTGTAGTCCTTAAAAAAACTATTTCTTTAAAAGCAAATATCTCCCTTTGCTTTGAACTTTGAGCATTGTAATTTTGCAGATTTTGTTTATGCTCAAACAGCAACATTACACACTAACTAAAGTTAGAAAAGTGAAAATCATATTCAACCACCCCTTTAATAAATCAATCAAAGCATTTCAATCTTCTGTTTATTCAGCTATAGGATAGTATGATGCCCATAGGGATTTCCTGGAATGATGTCTACTTCTGCGGTGGGGCGTATTTGGCATCTGCAAGAGGCACTAACAAGCTAGGCATAAAATAATCGCAGCCTTTGCCAAATCGCGTGTGGTTTCATTTCGATTAATCTCGCAGTCCTAATATTAAGCCTGGTTTCCACTACAGATTTGCCCAAACCTTTTGTGATATTTTCTAAATGTCAATAAAAAATTATTGCGAAATGACGGCGTTTCCATTAACCGATGTTATGTGACTAAACCGTAAATTGTATCCTCTCGCAATAAATCATTAGATTAAGTGATTTGGTGACAAAAAAAAACAATTTCTTGGTCCACGTATCAAGGAGAATGAGTAAACATTGTTCAATTACATACTACCGACATTGTAAAAAATACAAAGCAGGTTGAAAATCAGCGAAGTTACACTTTAATGCCCAAGCACAGCGAATTAAAAACCTCACGATGTAGCTTAACTTGAAAATCATTACAAATGTATCAATAATGTTCAATAGTCGCCCATCCCTAAGGAGAGCACGCAGGCAGAGAAGCGCTCAAGGACAAAAACAGTCCCACTTTACAACACAAACACACTTAACGTGAAGATACAGATGCATAACAATGCTGCTCCATTTCAAAGGTGTGCGGACATAGTATCAGAGTATCAGCCAGGAACAAACCGCAGACATTCCAAGATGAAAACACTGATAAAAGAAAGAAAAAGAGAGACAGAAAGAATGGGAATGGAGAACATGAGGTTGCTTCACTCACCGGTGAGAACAGCTTTAGCGGAAGGGTCAGCCAGGTCCAGGGCAGACTTGCCGTCGGTGTTGCGGATGTTGGGATCGGCGCCGTGCTGGAGCAGAACTGTGCAGGGGAAACACAAGCAGTATCGTAACTCAGGCAGACAGAGGCTGCTGGTGGGACCGCTCGCACCGCTGACTGGGAGCGCTTGCCTCGGCATGGTGCAGACATAAACACACATCGCGCACCAGCGCACCAGGAGCAGCACCGAAAACAGCCCGCACGGAAAAACACACACTGCAGTGAGACGGGGGGAAAAAGCCCATGTTACAGTGAGAGAGTCCGACTCCAGGCATGTGACGGGAACTCGGGTATGAGAGTGGAATATCAAAGCATGTCTTTTGATCCTCTCCACGGCCCCCAGAGAGAAAGAAAGAGACGACGAGAGCCGTTCACCGGCGCTCTGCTATTGATACCCAAGTAACGCAGAGCACCTAGAGCGAGTAGCGTCTATCAACTGTCTCCAATTCTCTTCTCTCTCTCTCTCGCTCGCTCGCTGTACAACAACATACGCTTGTACACAGGCTAACGTACACGTCCCCTCCCTCTGCCCTCCCTGTCCAATTCACTACCCTCCTCAGTAACACTTCCACACATCTCGCGCGCCCTACAATTCATCACACGGATCTGAGGCATCAGAGAGGAATTACACAGAATACTTCATAAAAATGGGCATTTCCATTGCTTTAAATCATAGGAAACGTCCAGGAGCTTGATACTAATGATTTCAAAATCAACTAGTCGACTTATCAGTCTTCAGGAAGCATAATCTGATTTGGGTTCACATGGATCAAATTATTGATTTATTTGTGCAGGGACAATTCACTGTACTTTGACGCATTTCCGTTTTGGTGACCATTTGGTGACTTCCATTGTTTAAAGAAAACACTACATTGAATAATATTTCTCAAAATATGAAACATACATTATACATTGTCTGACCGATATGGCCCAAAAATACAGAGATAGTTATTTTCTACCTTTTATTTGGATAAATAAAAAATCTGTATTTATTTATTTACAAAAATTATTTCACATCCTGCCCAATGTTGTGAAACAATGTTCATATTGAAGGCTATGAGAACAAAATAAATACAGTGACCATGTAGGCTATGCCATATATTATGTGCATTCTAATATTCGGAACATTCTAACATTGTAACAACATTACAATCCAAAAACCAAAGTTCAAAGAGAACATTACAATCCAAAGTTAAATTCACTAGACTAAAACTTAAAATAAATCAAAACAAAAGTACAGGCTAAACGTTAATTGGTAAGAGGAACACACATTCACTCATCTGAGCTTAGTAATTATTTCATCCTACATTTAATTACCTCATTACAATAATCACTTTACAGTTACTGCTATCAGAAATATACACTTACTTGTAGGTTTAAAATTCTAAATATGGAACATTTAACGTTCAACAATAAATATTTTACAAAATGCTATATTTTAGTGCTCCTATTCTCTTCTCCTATGCGCTCCGTCTGTTTGCCGTGATGCTCGTTCACTGAAGTCTGTGAAGTTTAGCGGAGACTCGCTTGCATAAGGCTCCACTCCTGACAGCAAGATTTGCTAACATTTACAGATGGAGAATATAACTGTAAAACGTAAGATATGAGGCAAACACCACATCTCAAACACATTAAACAGCGCAAGTATCTGTCTGCACATGTAGGCTATCTAGAGCATCTGACAAGGCAAGCAGATTTAAACTATGCAGGTTTACTATATCTTACTACTGAGTTATTTTGAAGCTCTTAATATAAAGCATATCTCATGTTCAGGACAAAATTGGATTATACACTTTGCACGCAGCAGCTCACTCAGTGTCCTTCACTATTTTTCAGATGCGCTCAACTACTGTATATCAATATAAAAGGTATTGCCTCTTCCTACATTGTTTATAAAAAAATATATTGATATATAGTACAAACTCAATGTACTCCCCAGCCCTAATACATTGAAAAATGTATAAATTAGTTGACATCAATATCAATGTCTTGGTTGTTGTACAATCTTCTCTGAAAAAAAAAAAAAGATTCTAAATAGCCTAACTGCAAGCTAATTACAGCACAGCCACTAAAAACATTAAAAAAAATAAAAATAAAAATCACACTAATCAATTTGATGGCCAACAGAGTAGACCATTTCTCAGAGCAGATTCAACACTGAAACACTTCTGCTAAAAATTGTGATGTATCATTTTATTTCATTCATTAATTTTTTTTTAAACTAGATAAAACACTCAATCTCACTAATTGTCTTAACGGTTGTTTGATGGCTAGTTAGGTACCATGACTCACATTCTCCACCAGAGAGAATACACAACATTTATTTCTATTATAATCTAACAAAAGATTAATATTTCAAATAAATGCTGTTATTTTGAACTTCCTATTCATCAAAGAATACTGAAAAAATATATAGGACTCTGGGTTTGATGCGGAAAAATACGGGATGAGGAAAAAGGTTTAGCTAAGTGGGAAAATACAGCTACCATCAGTCCTCTCAGTCAAATTAATATGCACTAAAGGCCCCACAGAGACCACATTTGCATACACTGGTGTCATGAAAGCACTTGAGCGGTGGGCTGCCGTGGGGCGGGTGGGCACAAAGGGTTGGAAGTGTCGGTGTGACGCGATGGGGTGATTAAAATTCGCTGCCGTGCTTATGACAGCTTGCCTATCCATCAGGCGACAGGCATCGAGGGGACATTTCGGTAACCTCCGCTCTGCAGGCGGTCCCCCTCCCTATGAGACACATCTACGTTGTTAGCATGCTTATACTTTCTGGAGGGTCAATAGCACAATTATTTTTTTGTCCGGATAGACTTGTCTGTTCAAAACTACACTGCAATGTTTTAATTTTAGTTTTAAAATTCAGTTGGATATTTTTCGGGTGACGGCATATAATGTCAACATGATACAAATGTTCAGGTACAAAACTTATAATAAAGAAAAGAGCTTTGGTGCAAAGGAAACATGATTAAGTAGCTTAGCAAAATGTTTATCAAACAAAATTTGTGTGTGGTGCAACTAACAATTACATTCAGAAATAAAAAATAAAAAAATGGAGAGAGATAGAGGACCCCTGCATGACTTGGTGTCAAGATAAATAAGACTTTAATAAGATTAATTAGACTTTGTCTCTTAAAATATAAGATAATTTGACTTCATGACTTAAAGCAGCACTAGGTTACTTTTCTACCTTAATAATATATTTCCAAGTCTCTTTTGATGGTACATCGACTTACAATAGGTTGAATGACACGTCTGCCATAGCCTGACGGGGTCTGTAGCGTTTTTAATCGTACTTTTAAACTTCGGGTTTCGGGTAGTAACCGGCGAACAAAGAGAACTACAAAATTCGACTGATTTACGGCATATACGTCACTTCCACCACCACCCCCACTTCCTTAAAATCGGACGTGCGAGCCAAACTTGCGTTTGTTTGCCAAATGTTATAGTCATGGCCGAAGCGGCACAGAAAAGCAAGAAAGCAAAGGTTTTGTCGAAGGAAAGCAAAAAGAGGAAACGAGAAAGTGATCGCATTAAAGGCAGAACGAGGATCAACATTGGGCCAGCGTTTTCTCGCTGGCGTGAGCTGAAGGAGGAGGAGGAGGGATGCCCGATGCCACCCGTCCCGGTTTTCCAGGGATTGTTCTCTTTTTTGAGCGACAGTCCCGGAAAAATTATATTCGTTCCCGGGACACGAATTGTCCCGTTTTTTTGGGAAAATGTACTTCTAAATTAGAATTTCCTGGTTTCAAATTAAACCGTTTCCGTCTACTGTTACTGTGTTTTCTTCATAGTTGTGTACAGTACATCCAATCCTGTGTCCGTAAACGGGTAAAAACCATGGTAAAAACGGGTTAAACAGTGGATTGGCAAATGCCAGGCGTTTACTTTTATTTGATTGGAAGCTCAACTTATCGCCTATCGCCTAGCAACTGCCTGGGCTGTCGGTTGCTCGGTCGCGCGCGCGCATCAACACACATCCAAGATGATACAGTGTGAGTTTAGTTGCTAGCTAGCTTTTTAAAAACGGTCTATTTACATCTATTGTGTGAAATGGGGGGAGAGACGGACGAGGAGGATAACACAACAAAATCGGATGAGCCACCAGTGTCAAAGAAAATACTATTTAGAACCTACAACTCAGACCCCAAAAAATAATAATAATCTGAGTGTCCCGGTTTTTCACAAATCAAAGGTGGCAACCCTACCGATGCGGACTTTCAAATATCAAATGAAAGCCTATGTCTAAAGGGCGTATACAAGTTCGGTAGGGGCTACATTCTTGCAAGTAAATATATAAGATGTACAAAATAATATTTTAGGATACCTAACATGCCTGTGATATTTGTTTATTTATCTCGCCTCAACCTATAATGCAAATCGATTTGTAAAATTTGCAGATTCATCTATAGTAGCTTGATATTATAATATTGACGATATATGGTTATTATCTACCACTCAAGATATGGTTATTATCTACCACTGCATTGAAGTATCATATAGATTCAGTAAAACGGTAACCAATAGACTAGGCTACTATAATGACGCTGGCTTGTAAACGTGAGCATCGCGATCATTTGTCGTTTGAAAAAAAATAAAACCCATGAAATTATATTCATATGACATGCTGAAATATATCCCACTGTACCTGGGATGAAGACATTTCACACGCGACGCAAGCAGAACACCTGCATGTGAACTCCTCCTACACTGTTCAGGGCTATCTATAGACAGTATATAAGAGGGGCTATCATGGTTGTCAACAAATGCACGTGCATGTAGGATGACAGAGTTTACGACAGTAGTAGAGGACAATACTGTTTCCCAACTCTAGGGGGACCCCGAGAGCAAAAGTTACCTGGTGTTACTTTAATGTCATTTGGTGCGACTCCCAAAAACATATTTATGAATTAATAATTAATAGGGCTGGTCAAAATGCCCGTCTTTGCGACTATCCAAGTAAACATTGTCAGTTATGGCTTAAAGGGATGGTTCGGAGTAATTTCAGCCTAGGGTCCTTTGCAGCATGACCTCGAGCCAAACACCCCCCCAGAAGCTTTTTTTTTCCTTGGTTGAACATTAGAAGTTAGAGTTTAGAGATATCAGCCGAATGGCTTAGTTCAGGCGCTAATGGATCCAAGGTTGTATCTCGTAAATTACCCCACTAATAATGCCCGGAATCAGGGTTTTTTGCCCAGTGTACACAGTGGCTGGTGGATGCCCAATTTTAACAGCCAGTTATATTTTTTACCAGCCATTTTTTCCGGAATTCAAATTTATAATTCTATAATTATTGAAAGTGTACTAGCATATTTTGAATTGCTTCAATACGCTATTTTTTATTGTCATATTACTTACATTTATTCAACACGTATGACTTTTCTTTTTCTTATCTTACACTTTTTATATGATCGCTACAACCACCACATGACATTTCAAAAGTCAGCAGACTGAAACTTTTCTTCAAAAGTGTTTAAAAATCATATAATACAAAAAGTACATTTTAAAAATGTGGTACGTGTGCTTTAAATTAGACACTTTTTTATTTTCTTTATCACGGACAATCTTAAATTTCACTGACCCTGAAATAAACAAGCATAAATACGGATGCTGCTCAGAATACAAAGGAAAGGGCCCCAGAACCAACAGCATTAAAACAGGCACCGAGACCTACAGTTGGTCATAAGGACCTTCTGAATAAACAGCGGCTGCCGCGTGCGCAGTAATTGGTGGTTGGAGTGTGATAATCAGAGTGGAGTAATTATGGCCGAACACTGAGAGGGCTGATTAACTGAGAGCTTCAGAGAGAACATGGGTGCTTGGGTTAATGCAGAAGCATGTACAAATCCCCACTGTTCTAACAGGATTCAGAGAGGCTCGGATACACACACATATCAGACACGGCCATCTCTGCAAGCTGCGTTCATTTCATTTCTCGACATACTTAGACAACGGTGAAAATGCCCATTAGTGCCAAGTGAAATCATTAGCAATTTGATAAACCCAGATGGGAATGAAAGAAACGACTTGAGGGGCTCGCAAACACGCACACGGGCATGCACACATATTATCCGAGATTGAAGGTGTGCGCTAGGGACGTTCGTTCATGATTAATCGATTTATCGATCTTTAATTTCATCCCTAGCGTGCACAATAATGGTTAACTGCATTGGAAAATAGCAGTGGAGACAGCTACGGCTCAAGGCTATGAGAGTGTGGTGGAGATTAAACTTGTTCACTGAGTAGAGAAGTCAAGAGTGAGGCGGAGAAGTAAAGAAAAAAATTAAACATGCTGTCACCATTACCGTCATCCATCTTTGAGGGAAGGAATGACGACACGACCTCTATTTTCAAACTGCCTCCCTGCAGCTTTGGGCTGATGGGCACAAATATTAATGAGTGGAGACCAGCAGCAATCCTAATTAGCAGGGGGATGCTAATTATTTATTCATTATGAGCAAAGGGCAGAGGTGACAACACTTGTTGGGTTCAGAAAGGATGAAGATCTGATAGGAAAAAAGCTTGTATTCATGAAATAATCTAAAGGGACCAAACTAGCCTAGGGCGGTTAATTATTTATTTTTGTTAATCTATAATTTGCGAGGCAAGCTAGAAAGTGAAACAAATTAGCATCAACTCTAACCCTTGTGTTATGTTGCGGATCAATTTGACCCATTTTGATTTTTGAGTTGTCGGAAATACCGGTTAACCTAGGTTTTTTTTTCTTGACATTTTGTGACATTTTCTCATTTAGGCCGTGTGTCCACCAAAGCGTTTTTTCACGTGGCTGGCGTGTTTTTTCAATTGTTTTCAATGGGAGCGGCGCGTTTTTAAAACGCCATAAGCGTAACGAGGCGCTGCGCGTCTTTTCACGCTGAAGCGCTGAGCGTTCGCCGTTTTTTACAGGTCGCCGAGAGTTGAAGAACGTTCAACTTTGGGTAAAACGCCACGCTCGTCACTGTCACTTTTTACCCAACTGACCAATCACAGTGGAGGAGGGGTGGGACTAATACCACACCGACCAACGGATATTCTGTATCATAGCAACAAAGCGTCTCAACTGAAAAAAAAAACTGCGCTGCCAAAACGCTCTCAGGCGCACACAGCTAGGCATTTTCAGCAGAGCGCCTAGCGTTTTCAGCTGGCTTAAACCGCTTTTGTGTACGGTGTACTTTTTAGCCAGCTGAAAACGCTAGGCGCTCTGCTGAAAACGCCGAGCTATGTGCGCTTGAGAGCCAATCTCGTTTGTGATTGGACGGTTGGGGAAAAAGTAACAGTGATGAGCGCTGCGTTTTACCCAAAGTTGAACATTCTTCAACTCTCGGCGACCTGTAAAAACCGCTGAACGCTCAGCGCTTCCGCGTGAAAAAGATGCTCGAGGGTCATGGACGTGCATGCAAAGTTTCAACACGCTGATGTGTTTTCACATATACACTCATAATTTCTGTTACGTTTGTGACGTTCAGTTCATTGGTCAATTTGACCCGCATATTTTAGCGTTCTAAGGCAACTGTACCAACCCTAGGGCTGCACAATTAATCGAATTTTAATCACGATCACGATTTTGGCATCCCACGATCAATTTTGCGTGATCGTGCGATATTTAAAATGCGTCATTCCGGTCATAGAACGCTCTGTATTAAAGTTTTTTTTTTTTTTTTTGCAAAGCCAATCTAGCGCTTCGGAAACCACTGTCTGATCACGTGAATTCATGAGCCAATAATCAGTTGTTCCCTGCATCGCGCAGCTTAGTTTCTAGATGTAGACTGCGAGCGATTGTGCGTGAGAGACTTCAAATAACAAGAGACTTTTCAAATAACAATGACTCTGAATTTTATTCACCGACATCGGGATGTTGTCAGTGAAATCATGGTACCACGAGAGCTGTGGAGAGGATAGATGGTTATGTCTGCAAAGACTGCCTTTGAAGAAAATGCAGAAAAAGATCTAACTAGCTGACTAGGCGATGTGACGGTATAGCTACAGGAAATGTGTTTTTGTGTTTTGTCAAATATGTTATAATCTTTAACAAAATGTTTGACATTAATTTGACAAACAAAAGACAAGTCTTGCGCAGTCAGATATAAAAGGTAGCCTAATAATAATTATAACAGAAGATATCTCTAGTCTATCCTAATATTAATTATAAATGCAATGTATATAAAATATAAATACAATCTAAAATAATAATAAATTATTTATTTTGATTTATTCTTTAAGGAGATGCACTGAATTTTGGTGAATAAGAGAACCTATTTAATTTTGATGCAGATATTTGTACATTAGCAGGAAATGTGAAAGCAGTTATAATTAGCCTATGTGAAAATACAATTAGTTGTGGTTAAAATCCACAAATAATCGTGATAATTAATCGAAATATTTTGTTATTTTGGTTTTTAACTACCCTGGTGAAGGTAAAAAGGAGATTTTTCCCACTTATTTCAATACTGGAAAATATTTTGTCAGCCACAAATGGTAAAAATTAACTATCATTTCTTTTTTCAAGCTATCTGAATTCTGAAATACTTAACCTATGTCATTTTTCTTGAAATATTATAACTTTATCTCATTTAGGGTCATGAACATGCATACAAAGTTTAAAGTTTCAAAGATGTGTTGTGAAATTTGCATATCAATTTGACTCATATAGGCAGCTCTGTTCAAAAGCAAAACCCAAAATAAAAATAAACATGTACCTGTTGTATGTCAAAGCTCTTCACAGATTATTGCAGAATTAAACAAAAAGTTGTGAAAGTAAAAGTTTAAAAAAACATTTAAAAAATAATAATAAAAATGTAAAAATATAATTTACAAAACATGTTCAACTCTAAATCTTCAAGAAAATCTAAGCTACATATCTGAACAAGTTCTGTACCTAATTTAAGGTTGATATCTTAAAACTAAAAACTAAAAAAAAATTGAATAGTATTTTTTTGGGTGCTGTAATAAGCTTTTCGCACTAGATGACATCCAGACTCCACCGTTGAGCATATCTACGATTTCCATGGTTTGAGTGATCTTAACATATATGCTTTATTTTCTAAATACTTATGAAGTAAGCATCCTATTCAGAAGTAGTTTGGGCAGTAACATTTATATTTGATTTTAATTCAACCTCTAAAACCCACATAAAAAAACATACGGAAAGAACTTGCGTTATAGTTTGGCACAGCATCACAAATAAAGAATATATCCCTATTTCTCTATTGGTCTTTCATTTATTTTGAAAAACAGTCACCAAATATGAAAACTAGAGTCTGTAAGCTTTCAAATGATATATAGTTTGTCAAGATTAAGATATTATGGGTATAAATATATAATCGCAAATGTCCCACAGGGGTGGGGAAGGAGCAGTCTTAAAAATATTGGTTAAAAATATTTTTATAAATCATAAATTCAGAAATGTATTCTTTGTAATGTCTGAAAAGTATTGATATTAAAAGTTAATTTATACCTGATTGTATGTTTTTTTTTGTGATTTTTTGAAAAATTGTATTGAATCCAATGAAGGCTTTCATTTTGACCTGGACAATACAGACTGTAACCAAAAATCGAACAGTGCACGAGGGTTAAAGGTAATTTAACTGACTAGCAAATGCACATAACAAGAAGTGTCACATAATTATCAAGCTTTATTTTGTAATTCATAATTTGCATTTCTCAAATATATATACAGTGTGTGCGTATGTGTGCATGTCATCAAATATGACAGTAAAGACATTGTTACAAAAGTTTTCAAATAAAAGCGGTTCTTTTAAACTTTCTATTCATCAAATAATCCTGAAAAAATGTATCACAGTTTCCACAAGAATATGAAGCACTGGCAGCAGGACAATTTTCAACTTTGATGAGAAGAAATGTTTCTTGAGCAAATCAGCATATTAGAATGATTTCTGAAGGATCATGAAACACTGAAGACTGGAGTAATGATGCTGAAAATTCATATTCACCATCACAGTAATAAATTACATTTTAAAATAAAATAGAAACCAGTTTGTAATAATAGCCTTCACAATACAAATTTTTTTACTACAATTTTGATTCATTAAATATAGCCTTAAGCAAAATTTTGTACTGTAGAGTGTAAATGTGTGTGTGTAAATGTAATTAATCACATAAAATTAATGTGTTATTTTTGACAGCCTTAATATATATGTGTGTGTGAGATATCTTTAGTGAAAGTGACAAGACGTGAAGGCCAAGAATGGCAACCCATACTCTGAATTTGTCCTCTGCATTAACCCATTAATTTAGTGCACAAACATTAGGAGCAGTGCGTAGTGAACACACACACTGCAAACTGTGGTCACACACACCCGGAGCAGTGGGCAGCCATTTCTGTGGCGCTCAGGAAGCGATTAAGGGGTTAGGTGCCTTGCTCACGGGCACGAGGCACCTCAGTCATATTGAGAATCGAACCTGTAGCCTTCAGGTTATCAGTTTGACTCTCTAACCATTAGGCCACGACTGCCCTAAATTTAGCTTCTAATGTGTACTAGTAAAAACTATAACAAAAATACACATCTTAAATCATGGCACTCATGCACTAGATTCTGACAAAGAAATAGCGAGATGCATGGACAAAGTCTAGGCTATGTTTATGTTTATATTACGGATGCTAATGATTAATCGACGATGAGACATTTAATCAATAAAACGTATTGGTCGCCGATTAAGCAGGTTCATGCGTGTACCGCGAAACATGTAAAGCGAACACGCCGGAGTTATGTTTGGGACCATTTTACACCTTCATCATGACTATATGTTTGGGTGTGCTGTGCATTCGCAGTTTTTGTTTTGTGCAAATGTAAGTTTTAATTTTGTGTATTTTGTGTAGGCCAATCTATTTCTGATTTATCTCACATAGGATGCATTTGGTTAAAAATTAACACTGTAGGCCTAGTACGGTGATCATCTTCAGCTTCAGCGTGCGCAGCTCAAACTGCAATGCACGACTAATAATGACTATGATTGGCACTGTCATCAATATAACATAAAGATAACAATATTGCAATATTGTAATAAAACATTGTGAATTATTTGAGTTTAGTTGCCACGCTTCATCGCGTTGCTCCAGGAAGAGCGCATCCACAACATGAGTCATTCTGAATGGCACGTAACTTAGTTTCAAGTTCACTTTTGCATTCGCGTCATTTTCTGCAGATATAATTTGTAATATGTTTATTTTGTATATCTGATTAATCTCATATAAATAACGCGCTAGCAAAGTGCTCCAGTTAACCGGTGTTCATTCAGCACGCAGCTCAAACAGCAATGCACGACTAAAAATAACTATGATTGGGACTGTCAAATGACAACATGAGAACACTTTTATTAAATCGTTATGAATTCATTGGGTTTGATCGTTTATTGGGGAATACAATTCATGGGAATTTGTGAAAATTGAGATCCCTAGTTTATATAAAAACCTGACCTGAACTAGTCTTTTATGTAATATAGAATATAATCAAAGCCAAAACTAGCCATACAATGCGGTCTGGAATTAAACACGTTTTCTAGTTAGGCATGTTCAAACATCCTAGTAATGCTACTAGCTAAATGTTTATTTATTTTGGTAGTTGAGTTACTCTATCTACACTACAACCAAACAATCCTGAGGATTAAGAACAATTAGGGCGTCGACCAGAGACGATGGCAACAATCAAGACATTGAACAGAAGTTGCCTATGCTATTACACTACACAATAAAACAATAGACAATAACAAAAACAAACCAGCTGCTTTACCTGCAACAGCGATATCACTAATTTGAACTTTTTTTACTTCTTCTGGCTTATCTTGCAGAATGTTGTGATCAATATTGAATCTGAAATATCTAAAGGACAGAAGTTTTATTTCCAGCCGAGTCCTGATCCTAACCTGATCAACAAAAATGACTCAGCCGGTCTAAAACTCTCCAAAATATTTTTTTTTCAAATGAACAAGTACAAAGATAAAAGGCAGAGAACATCTACTTCAATCTTTTCAGATTGAGAGATGTGAAATTACATATGTGTCCTCAGGCCGCTGAATTCTCCCCGAGATTGCGCAGATAATTCTTATCACAAAGTTTTTAAATTGGAATTTGTCCCATTTAATTGGATTATGCTAAAAATGTAGCAAGTGGGCACTCTGGATAAAATTGCCACGAGCAGTAGACTACTTTTGGAACAAAAACGGAGAAAATATAACTACAATACAAATTAAAATACCCTTTTCATTTTTTAAACAAACTTAAGACGCAAATCCACAGCCTATAATCACTTAAAACAAAGACTGGGAAGCACATTATTCCATTATCTGCCCATTGTGAAGCAGGAAAGAGAAAATCAAAAATGTTGAACGACATTCCATCGCCACAATATTGGCCCTCTTCACCCCTCAATGCAATGTTAAATTTCTCATGAATACCAAGCAGTAAAGATCTGATTAATGAGTGAGCGCTGTGTAATAGCGTCAGTCACCGCGGCTAATCAAGAAGAATGCCACATGATTAACCCTTATTGAGAACTGTTCCTCAGGCAAAACACAGGAAAAATTAAAGTCATACATCTTCAGAATTCACTAAGGCGAGATTATTCCATTCGTCTCCTCAATCTACAGAGCTAACATGTCCCCCAAGTGAAACCAAACCAGCACACTCTACTTGCAATACACATTTGAGGTCGCACAAACCAACTTTTTGGACAATATACACTTTTAAAAATAAAGGTAACAAAAGGGGTTTTTCACAGCACTGGCATAGAAGAACAATTTTTGGTTCTCCAAAGAACCTTTCAGTGAACATTTCTCAAAATAACCTTTTTTTCTTTCTTCATTGGTTCTTCGTGGAACCATAGATGCCAAATACTTTTATACGCAACCTTTATTTTTAACAGTGTACCATCACCTTAGTCAAAGAGACACAAGAAGAGGTACTTACCAATGCATACGTCAATTTTGCCCTTAATGGCAGCTTCATGAAGCGGAGTGTAATTCCAGTTGTCTCTGGAGTTGGAATCGGCTCCCTGACAAAGCAGCAAGCTGACCACCTCAGCGTGACCGAAGGAACAGGCGTTGTGCAGCGGGATCAAACCTCCGTCGTCTCGCGCGTGTACGTTTGCCCCCGTCTGCAGGAGATGCTCCACAACGTCTTTCCTTCCAAAACCTGAGACAAAAATATCAGTTAATAAAGCTCTTTTATCTCTACGAGGTAACATGCATTTCAGTCATGCCGACCAACAACTTTATTTTGGTTTGGCATGTTAAAACTGAGAATACTACAGGATAGAAATAAACCGGTTTCTTGCAATAGACCATAATGACAATTAATATGTGTGTACAAGGATTATTCTATCATTTTAAGTAAACACATGCTTCAGCACCTTAAAGCAGCAGATTCCATTAATAATATGCATGTGCTCACAAGATATTCATGTGCACACGTATAGAGGAAACACATTTTGGAAATAACACTAGTATTGAAGTCCTGGTGTAACTGAATCACCCCATCAAATGGCTTAACAAGAGCCGTTTTCTTGTCTGTGTGGACATATTTCCTACTGCAACTGCAACAGGAAGTTGGGGCGGGACATATCAAATAACTCTTCTGTTTGTATTTAAATAGCCTCTAAACAAGCACACAAGAAATAAAATCCACAAAACCCCTATTGTGATTTCATGGGGTCTTTAAAGAAGATATCCAGCCATTTGTGGTTACTGGATAAGGATTTTTTAAAATCATTCTGCAGAGTTTCCAGCTGAGCATAAAATAAAAAATGTATATGTATATAGAAATGTTCATACATTTTAAAATTGTATTAATTTGATAAACATAGTTTTGAAATTCACTTAAATTTCCAGGTTTATATTTCCAACACTGAATAATGGTATATAACGTGCCAATTAGATGCATATAATAGGCTATATATTTTTCCATAAAAAACTGCAATAATGGCAACAAATACTAGTAGATTTATGTTAAAAGGGATTTGGCAGGGATTGTTACTTGAAAAATTCCAGAGCTGCCAAATCCCTTTTAACATGTTAGCCTAACATGAGAGGGTCCGGTTTCACTTTGTCGTACTATTGTGTGAATCAAAGTGATCATTTATTTTTGACATTGGAGTACATATTGTAACTTTAGTTCGATGTTTATTACTTTTAAAGATTATTTGCCTTTGTATTACGTTTTCTTCAGTCTGTATGTTGAACTTTATTCACTTTCGGGCAGCGCATCACACGAAAACAAACACGAGCAGACAGATATAGCCTAAGTTAGCTCCCCAGAATGGCTAACTTTCTACTAAGTTAGATGTTAAGTTGCATGATTGCCCTGTTGGCCAACTTGGAAAAACTCTCCCTTTTTCCCCTTGTCCCCGTTTCCTTTACTGTTTATTGAGCTAACTTACCTAAACCTTCTAACGTTATCTGACTGTTTTCAATGTCGGGATTGATCGCAAACATTAATGTATTTGTATTTACCTGCAGCGAAGTGAAGTGGGGTGGACTTGCGCCCAGCCATGTCCTTAGCGTTTACATTGACCGAATCCACCAGTTTCTTCACCCGGGACACGTCCCCATTCCTGCAGGCCTCAAAAAGCTCCCTGAAAGCCCCACTCGTCCCGCAGCCGCTGCCTCCAGGACTGGCACTACCGGAGTCGGGAGTGGAGCCCGCACTACTGCCCCCGCCGGTGGTAGACGAGCTAGTGCTGCTCGAGCTGGAGCTGCTGCTGCTGGTGCTGAGGAGCGGAGCGGGAATATCAGCACTGATCTCCGGTTCCCTGATGCTCTCCGGCTCCCCACCAACTGCAAGGCTGCCGGTGTCGGTGGGTGATTCTAGAGGCGTGAGGGGACTGGAGTCGGGTCTTTGTGGGGAGGATAAGTTTTGTTGTTGTTGTTGCTGCTGGGTAGTGCGACGAGACGTCGCCATTTTCGCACACAGATCCCCCTCTGGCAGCGAAAACAGTCGGGGTGAACTTCCGGGAAGTGCCAGAATAAAACTTCCGCTTTCAAATTATAAAAACGGGTAAATTAATATTTTGAGCTCTGTGACTTATTACCATGGTAACCACAAAAAAACGACACAAATAAAGATTCAGACAGAAATATATTGTGCAGAATAAAATTTAAAGATATGATAAAGCTAAGCAAAGTGGAATGAAAATAGACTGGCTGCAAGGAAACCAGGCTACCTAATACAGAAAAACAATATAGCCTAAGGGATAGTTCCCCCCAAAAATAAAATTATCTCACCCTCATGTCATTCCAAACCCGTAAAACTTTCGTTCATCTCCGGTACACAAATGAAGATCGTTTGATGAAATCTGAGAGATTTCTGTCCCTCTGTTGACAGCTAAGCATACCACTTTGACAGTTCGAAAAGTTCATAAATAGATCATAAAACTAATCCATGTGATTAGAGCGGTTTAGTCCAAATTGAGATTTTGCTTTATATGATGAACAGATTTAATTTAGGCTTTTTTTATTCACATATAAACTTGATCAGCGAACATAAACAGAAGCTTGTTCCGAACCAGCTTTAAGCGTGAGAATAAACCTCTTGACAAGCTCAAACGGGCTGCGTAACACGAGAATGAACCTTCTCGCACGTCAAGCAAACATTGAGCTTCCGTTTACCACAACTGATGTGTGAGTTGATGAATGTTTATTTGAATAAAAACCTAAGTTCAATCTGTTCATCATATAAAGCGACCATGTCTCTTCAGAAAATTTGGACTAAACTCAATTAATATGGATTAGTTTTACGATCTCTATGAATTTTTTGAAGTGGTAGTTGTGTACCTGTCAATGGAGGGACATAAATCGTTCTGAACGAAAGTCTTATGTTTGGAACGACATGAGGGAGTAATTAATGACAGAATTTTTTCCAGTGAACTATCCCTAAAGCAGTGCCTATAACCATGGCATTTTATGTTTAAAATAGGATATTTGGCTAGCATTGTCTTAACAAAGTGGATGTTGAAAAGTTCTACAATAGTTGTATGATTCATCAAGCACATAACTTGTTTGTCTTTTAACTGTCTTTTAACAGTAGCCTAAGTCCAACATACTTCTGTTTACAATATCAAGTCCAAAAACCTGGCACAAAGTCTGTCTTGGATGTAGGCTATTAGCATCTGTTTATAGAAATCCTTGTTATTCATTTCTTTGACCCTTATTGGGCAACTCAACATCACTGATTCAATATTGACTAAACAAAACAGCATATTCCCCTTCTGTAACTGTCTGTTTTAACTGTTTGTTTAGGGTAGTGAAAGTGGTTACCTCACTGGGAGGATGAGAGTTCGTTTTCTCAGCTGTTTGGAAATATTTGGTCGCCCAAGCTGAAGCACTAAATGAACATTTGAAGTTCCTGTGCTTAAGTAGGTCTATCTAAGGTTCTGCTGTTTGATGCCTGTTAGTTACATAATTACAATGTTTGCGTGAGATTCATGCCGCTCTTATCACACACACACACACACACACAGTCCAACGTTACTGTTTACAAAGCTATTCGATTTTCTCCTCATGTTCAAGAGAGTCTAACATATTGTCAAAATATCTATATGCACAGTTTGGTCCAAAAGACCAAATTGAAAATATAATATTGTAAATAATTTAAATCTAGAAATAAACAGAAAGTTTAGGGTTTTGAAAAATAATGAAGAAACATACAACACACATTAACACAAACTTTCTAAATAGTTGTGGAGTAATTAGGCTACATATTAAAAATGCGATATTTCAGACACCATATTCTAAATTTAATGTTTTTAGCTTTTTAAGTTCAAAGTTTCCTTAATTTGTTATGGTGATAACATGAAAAATGCATTAAATTGTTTTAAAAATATTATTTTATATATAAACCGCTGTTACAGGAATGTATTCTGTGCACAGGAAGTTCTACAGCTGCTCCATTTCTGTCCACCTGATGTGTTTTGTCACCCTGTTCTGTCAGTCACAGGGGTTCATAAATGACCTCCTGCCCTTTACAAATTCAGAGGTGCCGTTTTTCATAGGATATGTCCACTGGACACTTAAATGACAGCTGATATTATATGACAAGCTGTCATTCTAAATGTCTAGTACACATGTTTAAAAATACTTTACTTTGAGTACAATACTTCCAGCTGTTGGAATTCAAATCATTGTCAAGATGTTAAAACAATTTCTGTGTTTTTGTCTGAAAGAGATATTGGGGTACATAATCACAAATCAATATCATGCAGAAATATATTTTCTTTCAGACATTTTGTTTTGTTATACTGAGTGATCAAACATAATACACAAAAATCAGCATGACTCCCATTTGAACCCTTTTTGTCACCTTTAGATGTCCTATATTGATTCAGAATGAACAAGCCTGAACAGCTGTTCTCCTGTTAACCTTCTCTACAGTCTGTTTTAGCTCACTATTTCACAACCCTTTGTGGCTAAACCCGCTTCGCCTTTTCTGCTGATTGTGCAGAAAACGTTACAAATGTTGGTTTTTTTTTATCTGGATTTATCTATGGATTTTTCTGCACTATCTGTACATCAGTTGTGGCAACAAGATAAGGTATACCACAGTTTCCCAATGTCTCTGTACTGAAACTACGGATCATTCTGACAGGATGCACAGTTCTTTGAGAGACAAATAATATAGTCTTGATTCCACTAATTAGCCTGACATGTAGAAAGATAAAAAGATACAAAACATTTTACTAAGTTCCTTAATAAATAACTTCTTCTTTTCCATTCTGTGACAAAAAAAGTTAATAAAGTTCCTCTTGACCCCAAAACAAACTTTAAATTTTGTTTTGTTAAAGAATTTTAACTTACTTCACAAACGTTAAAAAATACTTTTTATATATGAGTTGTATGAATGAAATTCGGACATACTACATCCGCCATATTCTTACTGTCATGTGACCTACCAGCGTCAGTTGCGTCGCTTCATTGCCATTCATAAATCCTTTCCCGTGGCCTCATGGGATAGTAAAGTGCCCATCGAATGCACACTTCAGAATCTCGCCGGAAGTATTAAGTCATCTTTTTGCCTGTATTTCGGACATACTACTTTACTGTTTTCATATACTGTAAGTATTTGATTTCTGGCGCAGTGATTGTAATTAGGCTATATGATATCGATGTGCATTGAGATAAGAAATAGCAAAGAGACTGATAACTGAGCTTTTGAGAGACATTGTAGAGGCCTAGTCTCTGTTGACTGGACTTAATGATCCACATGGCTCATTAGGAGAATAGAAAGGATGTTTGGATAAAAACTTTGCTTAACAGAAGTGATGGACACAACTGACCAACATGCATTCCTCCTTGTGTATTTATCTTTCCAGGACTTCATCTACAAGTGATTGACATGTTGGACACGCAGTTTAGATTGATTTATGCAAGTGAAAGCCAGAAAGAACTAGTCAAAACCTTGGGTGTGGAAAAGAAATCAGTAACATGCGTAACTGTCCCTGAGACAACAGCTTCCCTTTGCTTTACGATTCTCACCAGCCTCAATGGCAACATATTTTAAACACAGCTCTTCAATAATCTTCAGAATACAATGAACAGGAAATAAAAAAAAGATCTACACTGGTCATAGAAGGCTAAAGTATGCTGAAGTTAGTGGGTTCATGTTCATGGTAGGAAAAGTGGTGCATATTTTTGTAACAGTGGGGCCTCTAGACATGGCCTACTGACCCCCAGTCCTTTCAGTCACGTGACATGACATTGATCAGCATGGGGTGAGTGCATGCCCCTTTCGCCTGTTGTGATTGGTCCAAACAGGTAGTTCACGTGAACACGGCCTGATCGCCGGCAGAAATGTAAGTAATTTTGGTGCCGGTAAAGTTCAGAACTGAAGCTCACTCATGCCGCACACACATCAGCACGAGCATATTACTACCCTCGTGAACAAGACGCAGACACTGGGCTTGAGGAAGAAGTTCGACCCAATTCAAATGTCGTAACACAGGTATGCATTAACGTATGGTTAGTTTGCTTCCTTGTGATACTTTTAAAGCGTACGCGAGGAACTACAAATGCATGCATTTGATTCGTGTTGTAGCATGTAGGGCTTTTTTCCATATAAGGGAGATATGAAACTTATTAAACACGGTCGAGCTCACTACAAACCAGGAAGAGCATGCACGCAAAACAACAGAGGACGCAAGGCTTAAAACTTAAAAATATATGAAAAAGGAAAACAATTTTGCATTATAAAAAACGATTAAGACTGGTGGTGTAGCAGCAGTAAGATGGTATGTTGGACCCGGACGAAAGTTGCAACTGCAAATGAGCTCCAACAGGTGTGAATCCCACCGTTTGTTTCTAAAATTACATGTCATTGCCTGTTATTTCAATTCACCATTTGTTATAAAGTTTATCTCGCGCTTTGCCAAAACAGTCAGGAACAATGTTTCATTGTTCCTGACCGTATATGGATACAAGCCATTAGCCTATGTGAGATCTGGCCGTTTTGTAACACTTTTTAATTCAATTTGTCGCAAACTTTGAAATTGTATTCCCCGATTTGCCTGCTACAAATTAAAGTTTTTTTTTTTTTTTTAAACCTATTAGGCTACTTCTTATTACCTCGTGTAAATTGCCACTGTTGCAACCTATTATACTGGATTGTAGCTAATACTCAATCAAAATGGTAAATTATTTTTTTATGGAATGTTCTAGTATTTGTTATAATATAAATGATTTTCCCTTGGTCATTATTATTTTATTTTAATTCATGTGCCCTTGTAATCTTCTATAGTGATGTTTTTACTTCCGCGAGGGCGGGAATAAATAATCTGTAACAAATGATCCAATCAATTTACGATGGACGAAATCAAGTCCAGCCCCCCCCACACATATTTTGGTCATATTACATAGGCCTATTTGACACTAATACAGTAAATATAGACATCACAGACTTTCTTCAGATTGTAATGTATTGCGGTAGGCCTTAAGGCCTAATCATGCTTGTTGGAAAAACAAACTTAAAATACAAATAATTAAAATTGTAAACATGTAAGTGAGACCGCAATTTAAGTCAGAAACAACTAAAAATGCACAAAACAGACCAACATACACTGTGTATGGATTAGTTATTCTCAGTTGTGCAAATATAGATTAGTGTATACAGGCATGACATTAGTAGATTTTAATGTAGATGAAAATCTTGTGAATGTTACATATCAATTGTATTTTGTCCTCTTAATACTCTTTTAAACATCCACTGACGACACAGGAGGGTGTTGCTCATGTGTAATAATAGTTAATTTATAATCTGAACACCCCCCAGTCTGAAAATGCTTTTTCTAAACAACAACCCTTTAGATAATATCTCCTCAGAAAATTTGGCATTTTGTTGTAAACATCAAGAGTTCAGAGTTTCTGTCTTTTAATCATTTGGAATTAAATGTATTCTAAATTATGAACACTAGAGGATGCTCAATATCCTCTTGCAGTCCAAGTCCATGCCCCCTCTCTGGCCTCTAGATAAGATAAACTTGTTTGACCCATTTACTGCAATCTTTTGCATAATGCTTAATTTCATTCTGAGTCTATATTAAGCTGTGCGCGCTGTGCATAATGTTTTAATTATATCATACCGAGTTTATATCAAGGACTTTCCTGCTGTGCTACATTAAAGTAAAAGTGTGAAATTTAAATGATCATCATGTATTTAAAAAAATGTCATCAGCTTTCAACCAACCTTCACAGACTTGGATAGAACTTTCTCACTCTCTTAAAGGACAAGTTCGGTATTTTACACTTAAAGCCCTGTTTACAGATCGTATCTGATGAAATAGAACGGTTAAGATTAAAATTTGGACACATGCTCCTGTCCCGAGAATTTTAGTTTTATTTAGCGTTTGTGGACCTATTTTGCCAAACGCGTCACACCCAGATTCTTCCGTTGAGAGCTTGAATAATAGACACCAGTTGGTGGCGATAATGCGCCTTTGCCGATTGCAAGCAAACCGCTGGCATTTCATTTAATACACAGAAGAAGCAGAAGAAGAAGCGGCGGAGGAATAACGCACCTCACACAGCACATTCAATACAATCAATGGAGTTGGACAAACACTACGATAAAACCTGTTGGAAAGCATCTTTTTCAGCGATTTTTTTTGGGCCCGTATCAGTGAACACCCCTGACCACTCGGTGAGTTTCACGTCTTTGTAAACGAAAGTTTAATGTGTTTTAGGAAGGAATCTTCCAGTGGCCATAGACAACCATTGTGTGGGGGTGGGGGGGAAGCGAAATAAACCCAAAATTCTCGGGACTGGAACATGTGTCCAAATTTTAAACTTAACCGTTCTATTTCATCAGATACGATCTGTAAATAGGGCTTTAAGTGTAAAATACCGAACTTGTCCTTTAATGTGGTTATTAATACCCTTTTCTGTGTTTTCAGTGGACGTGGCTGCCCTCCCATCAAATCCACCATGCCAATCGAGCTGGCCATGCCGATTTATCTGACAAATGAAGAGTACTTGAACCCAAGGGCATCAAAATACAGCAGGCCCTTGCAGCCATGTCTACAACAGTGTCAAAGTAACAAACTAAGTTTTAGCTCTTCCAGGGAGCAAACAGAGTTGAATGGCATCAGCTCACCCTTGGCAAAACCAAGCAGGGCCAAAAAACAAGTATCTTTTGCTGATCACAAGGGCCTCTCACTGACTGTGGTGAAGATCTTTTCTGAATTTGATGACCCCATTGACATCCCAACCAATATCGAGCAGTTCTTTAGCCCTTCTCTGACTTTATCAGAAAGGAAGGACAAGTTAACTCTCGACTTTGACCAACCGTCTGCAGATTACTTGAAGTTTCGTCAACGAATAGAGAATGATCATGTTTGCCTCGAACACTGCATGCTTAAGGAAAAATCTATAGCGGGAACGGTTAAAGTTAAAAACCTTTCCTTCGAGAAGTCTGTTCAGCTTCGCATTACCTTTGACACTTGGAAGAGCCACACAGACTTAAAATGCCAGTACATAAAGGACACTTACACCGGCTCAAACCGCGACACCTTTTCGTTCGAAGCTAGTTTGCCTGATCAGATGCCGCTACATGAACATGTTGAGTTTGCCATTTGCTATGAGGTCAATGGCGTCACGCTCTGGGATAACAACCAAGGACAGAATTACAGAATCGTTCAGTCAGCACTGAAGAAGAGTTCAAATGACTCAAGCGATGGCCATCAGCGATATGGCGTGAATGACTGGGACGGTCATTTTGATCGTTTTGGCAGCCCCAGATGCGCTCGGGGAATCTTTCCCAATTGGCCAAGCTATGCTGGATATGAAGACATTGGTCCGTATTACTAAGAATCTACTTTTGGGCCAGTTTATCCTGTACACATATCCATCAGACATTGTGATAAATGCCTCTTTAAAGTGCTACTTTAAAAACACAGCAACTTGTTCTTTGGCCTCTTGTTCAAGTACTTGTCAGATTGTAAAGCTCTGAGGACACTTGCAATATTTATGATCAAAAGTAATAGATTATGTGGTCCAACAATACAAGTAAAATTTTAAAACATATATTGTTCATGGTGCAATGCGAATGTAATAACGAGGGTAGGTTTCTGTTTATTTTCCAATTCTTTGTCAGTTGCATTGATGCTAGTTTCTGTGCTGGGTTGTGTGAATGTTCTTGTGGTTGATTTTGGTTTTGTATGGATTTGCATGGACCTTTATAAAATAATAGTGTAAATTAATTGAAGTGTAAGTGAATCTGCAGGCCAGAATATTTGCTAAACTGTAAATCATGACCATAAAGTTTTGTTCACAAGTAATTATTTCTTTGAAACAGATTGTTAGCATTCTTTTATTTTTGCTTGAGCTAAGAGCAAAAACAGAATGAGTGTTTTTCAAAGTGTTTTTCCCAGAAATGTGAAATCCGAGATGGACTAGATGATACATGTATGCAAATTTTTGTCGTTTTTTTTGTTCTTTCCTGAACAGCTAATTTTTAATGTAAAACTCTAAACGTGTTTGTATTTTAATGGACTATGACTTATTCTCACTGTAATTGACTGCACAACATGATTATGATATTAGTGATGGAAGTTCATGTGTATTGTCTTTTTTTCTCTCTCTAATGTATGCACTTTATTATGTTGCAGTGTTTAATTTCTTGTCACCCATTTTAAATTGCATTGTTTGAATGTGAATATAAAGTTTCTCAGAACCACTTTAAAGCTGTTGTAAAGTTCTCTTGATGGTATTAGGTATGTTCATTATGTGCATTTTAATGCAATGTTTTAAATGTTCATAGTCACTGAAAACTTCAAATAAAATATTGGCATATGAAAGCAAACCGCTTATTTGACTCTTCCTACATGTAGAAGTAGTATGACATCAGTTGTGATAAGATGTTTATCATGAACTGGCATGTTAACACCTGTTGGTAAATGTATGCATTTTACATGTTTGAATGCCTAAAGTAATGCGCTGTTTTGATTCTTTTAAATATGACATGTATAATGTACTAGCATAATCAAGCAAAAAAAGTCTGTATTAACTACTGATAGATTAATGTTATACAAATTACTTGTTTTTATTTAGGAAATTATTTAAGGGTGGTATATATTTATTATTTTATCGAATAACTAGTAGACATACATAAACAGAATAACCGTGAATAAACAGTTTTTACAAAAATAAAGACTTGAGAGGGGCTCTTATTTAACAATTGTTCGACTTTTCAATGACGGCTTCCTGTGCGCCTTTTGACGTCAGTTTCCTCGCTCGCTCGTCTCACATTTAAGACACTAGGTAAGCACAGAGAGAAGTTTAATTATTCGCTTTCAGTAGCTAATCTTTAGTAAAATGTTTACAAAGTAAACGAGACATTGAGGCAAGCATTTAGGGTTGTACATTTTGAAAAGGAGCGGATTAGGTTAAAAGAGACAGCGAGCGTGAACGCGCCAAACTAGATGTGTGTTTCTGAAATGAACTAACGTTAGACTGTCAACTGATGGAGTCGCTGAAAGAAACCAGTCAACCTGCAAATAAGACTTCAACGTCTGGGGGAGATCAGGAGGAGCAATGCTGCCCTAATGTGAGTATATCTGACAGTCTCTGTTTAATAAAACTAATGACAGTAACGTTGTGTTTGAATTGCTGTGCCAGATTGCTAAATAATAAAAGAGATCCATTTTTGTATGCATTCCTAACGTATGAGGATATTTTTTGAGTGAGTTTTAATAATTTTTCAATTAATAAACATTTATATATTGGTCGAATAATTACTTGGTAAATAAATTACTTGATTGTTTAGAAGTGTTAAAATGGTGTATGTAAGCATATTTCTCCGACCTAGATGAAACACTGAAGAGAGTATGCTTATTTAGGTGTTCTTTTTTGAAAATTCATATTTAGTAGGCTAGAAATATGCATTTCATTGCTATGTTACATTCCTTTGTCTTACATTTAGGCTTCCTGTGAAAAAAATGAGGAGCAGGATCCTCCATCCCCAAAACAGGGAGATTTCAGTGATCCAGTGTATAAAGAGATCGCAATGGCAAACGGCGCCATCAACCGAATGAACAGAGATGAGATGCGTGCGAAATGTGTCGAGCTGAAGCTTGATGCACGGTATTGAAAACTTTTAGTTTTTTTATGGTTATTTAACCTGCTATTTACTTCAAATTCACTCGTACTATTCATTTCTTTATGGTCTTTTCAGTGGTGTTAAGGATGTCCTGAGGAAGCGCCTCAAAAGCTACTACAAAAGGCAAAAACTGATGCATTCAACTGCTGCAGATGGAAACCGTCATGCATACTTTGACTACATCTGTGTGGTGGATTTTGAAGCCACATGTGAGGAGAATAACCCACCTGACTACCTCCATGAAATCATCGAGTTCCCCATTGTTTTGATCGACACGTGCACATTGGAGATTGTGAGTTGGTGAGGGAACAGACTGGCATTCGTGTGCTTCATTCTTGCCAGGCAAACATGATAGCATAGTTGAGTGATTGATTTAATGTTTGTAATCCCATTACTGTCATTGCAGGTAGACTCATTTCAGGAGTATGTGAAGCCAGTGGTGAACCCCGAGCTCTCCGAGTTTTGTGTGAAACTTACCGGAATCACACAGGCAAGATTTAACAAACTGCTAACTGAATGAAATAACAATCTGTTCTATACAATACCATTAAAAGTTTATGGTCAGTTTTTTTTTTTTTTTTTTTTAATGAAAGAAATATTTTGATTAAGCAGGGATGCATTATATTTATCAAAAGTGACAGCTAAGATATTTATAAAAGATTTCTATTTCAACTGTTCAATTGTTTTCAACATTGATAATAATAAGAAATGTTACTTGAGCACTAAATAAGCATATTAGAATGATTTCTGAAGGATCATGTGACACTAAAGACTGGAGTAATGATGCTAAAAAGGATTTAAAATTATATTTTAAAATATATTCAAATAGAAATGGTATTTTAACGCCAAATGTCATGCCATCTATATGGTTCTGTCTTTAGTCTAATATAATGTTAAGCAATTGCTCAATTTGATTTTACTTTTTTTTTTTTCTCCTCCAGAAAATGGTGGATGAGGCGAAAACATTCAATCAAGTTCTAAAGCAAGCAGTTTCTTGGCTACAGGAAAAAGAACTTGGAACAAAGTACAAATATACATTTTTGACAGATGGGTAAGGATGAAACTGAATGTTATTAAAGTCATGCTTAAAATGTCTATGTGCAGTGCAGGGGCTGTTCTAGGATTTCGTCCTCAGGGTGGCTTCGCCCTCAGTGAGAATGTGTAGCAAAAGACCATTTCCTCAGTGGTGCCTCTTTGTAAATCAACACCACTACCATTATAGTAAGTCAAAGGTAGCCTACCAGCACTTAAATTGGTACTAATGAGTGATATAATGATACCAGTCGTTCTGCAGTCCAGTTCAAATCGGTACTTGTGTAGACTACTGTTCGATTAACAGAAAATTGCCATCATATCATTATTATAATTACTGTTAACTTGCTAAAACATTAAGGATTTTTTTCTGCTGGCCTGGTCGGACCAGTTGATCAGATATTTACTTGCCCTACCCAAACATTCACTGGCCCTGCCTAAAAAATAAAGTTATTGCTTTCATTGATTTTGACCTAACTTTACAATACCAAGATTTAAATATTAGTGAAATTTTACAATTGTCGATTCCAATTTACGATCACAGCAAAAACCTATTAGCCTATTAGCCTAACCAATATAAAGTTCAGACATTAACGACAAGTAAACAGGCAATAATAAAATAAGAACCAAAAAAAAAAAACTAATGACAAGCAATCGCACAGATAAATACAAGAGAACAGACTAATATTATCACAGGACCTCGGTGTTCGACGAAATATGGTAGGTAATTTGCCGGGGATTATTTACTTTAAAAATTACAGACATGGCCGAATCGCGTGGGATTAAAATCACAGACAACCTCCACAATTATTACAAATGACTAGAGGTCACCAGGTAATACATATCCCGTGCAAATAGGGCTTAAGACATAACCAACTGTGTTTACGTGGGTACTTGTCAAAATAGGCATTTTGACAATTTTGTGTATTTGCTTAAAAAGTGCTGTCTTGGAGGCAGTTTATTGTATGCAAGCTTCAGGTGTGAAATGTCTATCACAGTGCGCACGTAACACATTGAGTTCTCTTTCGTGGCGTCTTGCGCTTGAATGGCTTAAAATCATTTGAATGTTGAAAGTGACAAGACTTAAAAAAACGTGAAATAGATCAACTTTCTTGAGGAAGCAGCACTGGCCCGATCGTTCAGATAGTTGACATTCGGGAAGCCCCCCTAAAAAGGTTCTAGAACTGGCCTTGTTGCAGAGCAAAATATATCGTATAGCTCACTGTCTTGTCTGTGTAGGTCATGGGACATGGGAAAATTTCTCCGTACCCAGTGCAAACTGAGTCAAATCAGATTCCCACAGTTTGCCAGAAAATGGATCAATATCAGAAAGTCTTATGGAAACTTTTATAAGGTTTGTTTTCATGTTCTTTTTCCTCATGATTCCTTACACAGCCATAGAAGGATATTTAAATTGTAAATGCGTTTGCTTTGGAGTGTTACATTTGAAAAAATTCAGAGGTTTTCATGCATCTCATCCTGTCTCTCTCAGGTTGCTCGTACTCAGACGAAACTGATCTGCATGCTGGAGAATCTTGGTATGCATTATGACGGACGTCCTCACTCTGGTCTAGATGACTCCCGCAACATTGCCAGAATTGCCATCCACATGCTGAAGGACGGCTGTCAGCTGCGGGTGAACGAGTGCATGCATTCAGGAGAACCACGGAGCGTGCCCATCTCTGCCCCTATTGAAGGAGCCCTAGCACCTCAAATGCCCAAGAAAAGAGACTAAAAAAGACTCTTTCCCAAAACTAACATTGCTTAATGTGGACAAATATGAAAACCTGTCATTACGTAATTGGGACAAACTAATCTAGGTTTACTTAAATTGTTCCAGTAATGTGTGTGATTTCTTTGCTGCAAAAGCTTACATCATAGCAGATCAGTGGGGTGAGGCTGTGCTTCACCTTTACAGCTAATTGGGTTTATGTACTGTATTTTGAATCTTGCGTGAGGAACTGAAACAGAAGCTGCAGGCAAAAGGCTTGAAAAAGCCTGATGGGTGATCAATAATCTTAGTTGCACATCAGTTGAAAAACTGAAAAGCTCAATTTGTATTCTATTGCCAATAAACATTTTTTTATGATGACACTGTACAATATTATTATGATAAGAGATAATTTATACAATATTCTGTTTTTATTCGTTTTCCGGAAATCTGATTTTTAAGGTGTACTACATTGTTGTTGATTAATCTTGTGTACTTTAACCCTTATAGTCTACTCAAAGTTGAGATATGTTGTGGTTATGCAACGATTTGTCAACACAAAAGTTCACATGGTTTCTGGCCACCATATCTAATTTTCCAAGGCCATGCAATGACCATGCTAGAAATTTGAGTAATGAACCGTAACAATTTTATTTAAAAAAAATGTAATTGGTGCATTAATTTGTAATTTATATTTAATTTATCTCACTTTAATGGGAGAAAAACAATAGTTCTGATGTTTTGATTAGATACACACAGTAATTTATCAAAATTAATGCATCTGCGCACCATGTCCAGTAGATGGCGTCAAATTATACTTATCTGTAATCGTAAACAACACAGCCAGCCCACCGTCATTAATGTCAACAAGGTCCAGTCGGGCTTATTTGCTTGATTATGGTTTGAGTTTCTCCTAGTCTATTATAGTATTTTGATTTTCTTCCTAGTGTGTTTGTACAGAACTTAAAGTTCCATTCATATCTTAGGCAAACAGGATGCAGATACATCTCTTAATATTATATGTTTTAGAAGCAAGCTATTATTTACACGGTCCTATAAACATGATTGGATTTTCTGATAGTTAAACCAAAACGACCGAAACGAAATGACCTTCACAGCCATTTACTGCTACTCCTTGTTATCAAAACCGCTGTTAATACGCGACGCGTCCTTCGTCACCACCAGACCAATCAAAGCCTTTGTTTACGCGAGCATCGCGTCGCGGCGGAGAGAAGGTGGGGCTCTGACGCAGTGCTGCTCCTGTGAGCCTTCAATGCTGGCTGCATGCGCAGAGAATAGGCGGAGACACAGGGAAAGACCACAGCAACCACCACTGCCCTTCTTTCATTCTAACTCACTGGATATGTCTTAGTTTTTTTCTCATGTGGTATCAAAGGACGCGCTGGCGGAAGCGCCAGCCACTTGATCTAGGCTGAATATTTGTGACATAAATTCGCGCGTGTTGGTTTTACCCTGTGATCGAGGATGCGTGAAAGAACGCAGCCCAGCCCTGTTTTCTTGAATGCGATTAAACGGACCCACATCTTTTCGGATGAAGATGAAATCGGCAAGGTCTAAATGTTGGTTTCATCTGGATTGTTGTGCGGAGAACCCGAATCGATGAAGCAAGTGAAAGCGGCACCATGCTGCCTAGGTGATTGATCACTGTGTCCAATGAAAACAAGGAGGAGCACAGCTTCGATACGATGGCTGAGGAGAATAACCTGAAGACTGCTAGATTATGGAGGGATGCTGCTTTGCGCTCCAGGAAGCTGAGGAGCAATCTGCGACAGCTGACTCTCAGCACCAAAAACAGCCAGAAAATTACATTACCTGAGGACATAAAGGAGATTGAGGTCCTCAATCTGGGCAACAACTCACTTCAAGAGCTTCCAGATGGACTAGGTTCAACCCTCACCAGACTCCGCATCCTTGTCATTCGCAGGAACAACTTTGCCACGGTTCCCTCTGCAGTATTTCAACTTAGTCAGCTGGTTGAGTTAGATATCAGTCACAACTGCTTGAACCACTTTTCAGAAGATATTGATCTTCTCAAGGGGCTTAAAAAGTTGTGCATTAGTCATAACAAAATCCAATACTTGCCATCTCAGATTGGGACGTTGCAAAGTCTGGAGGAGCTTGACATCAGCTTCAATGAGCTGCATGATTTCCCCAGGTCCTTTTCACAGCTCAGGAAGCTCCGAACACTTGATGTGGATCATAACAAGCTGCAGCGTTTCCCCTCTGAAATCCTTGCCCTCTGTGATCTGGAGGAGCTTGACTGCTCTGGGAACAAACTAGAGGGTCTTCCGGGTAACATCATGATGCTCCAATCCATTAAAATTTTGTGGCTCAGCAGCACCCAGCTCTTATTCTTGCCTGAAACATTTTGTGAGCTGCAGAACTTGGAGAGCCTGATGCTCGATAATAATATCCTCACAAATCTGCCACAATCATTTGGAAAACTGCAGAAGCTGAAAATGCTCAATCTCTCCTCAAATTTATTTGATGATTTTCCTCAGGTTATTATCAAACTCACCACTTTGGAGGAGTTGTATTTAAGCCGGAATAAACTGTCTTTCCTCCCTGAGGAGGTAGGACAGCTGTGCAATCTTGCTAATTTGTGGTTGGACAATAATAGCATAACATTTCTCCCAGACTCTATTGTAGACCTTGGGAAATTGGAGGAGCTGGTTTTACAGGGTAACCAAATCGCCATACTCCCAGACAATTTTGGAAAACTTGCCAAAGTCAACATTTGGAAGGTGAAGGATAATCCTCTCATTCAGCCTCCATATGAAGTGTGCATGAAGGGGATCCCCTACATAGCTGCCTATCAGAAGGAGCTTGCACACTCCCAATCTGCTGTAAAACCCAGACTTAAACTGGTTTTGATGGGCCAGAGAAATGCAGGGAAAACCACACTCAGGCAGTGCATCGTCAACAAACCGTCAGACACCAAGATGGCGATTGGATGTAGGGGTATTGATGTGACGAACTGGGTAGCGGATGCAGAACGCAGTCTAACGTTCATTGTATATGATTTATCTGGTAAGCAGAACTATGATCTTATCAAACCCTTTTTCCTCTCTCCTGGAGCTCTTTACGTTTTGGTGGTGAATCTGAAATTATATACATCAAAGAGCTTCTACTCCCATGTTGGCAGTTTCCTCCACCTGCTCAGTGCCAAGGTGCCACATGCAGTGGTTTGCATTGTAGGTACCCACAGCGACTTGTGTGAAGAAGTCGAGATTGAAGAAAAGTGCCTGGATATTCACAGACAGATTTCGCTACAGGAAAAAACAGACACTGAATGCCTACATGTGTTTGCCCTGCAGGTTGACGAAGCCCTTGAGCAAGGTTACGATGTTCGGACTTCTAGCCCCCATGTTCTCTTTTACGGGGTCACCGATAAAAACTTGAGGCGTAAAAAGTCCCAGTTGCAATATATGCTCAACCATCGACTACAAATCCTTTCTCCGGTGATATGCGTCAGCTGCGTGGAGGTACAGAGAAACATTCAGCATTTGAAAGAGAAGCTCATGTCAGTCGCCGATCACAGGGAGATTTTCCCCAATCTTCACAGAGTCCTGCCAAAGTCATGGCAGATGCTTGAGGAACTGCATTTTAAGCCACAGGATTTATGGCTTTCCTGGTGGGATTCGGCCCGGTTAGGCCTTCAGGCCGGGCTGACTGAGGACCGTCTGCAAAGCGCACTCTCTTACCTACATGAGAGTGGTAAACTTTTGTACTTTGAAGACAGCATGACGTTAAAGGAATACGTCTTCCACAATCTACCCCGGTTTATCGCCATCTTGAATGTGTTTTTCCAGAGGGACCTCGCTGCAATGCTTGAGAAACTACAGGATGAAGGAGATGACGGAGATAACGCAAGGTCTACGCAGATGCATGGTCACGTGGAGGGTTTTCTGTTGCACGGCCTGCTGCCGTCAAACGTCATTCGCTTGCTGCTTAAACCTCTGGTACAGACACAGCAGGACTTGCACCTGATCATGGAACTGCTGGAAAAAATGGGCGTCTGCTACTGTGTCAACAAACCTCGCAGCAAGCCTCTTAATGGAGCCACCGTCTGGTATAAGTTTCCCAGTCAAGTCAGCAGCGAGGAGCCCCATCTTGAGGCCTCGGCCAGTGGAGGCTCATCGGTCCCTGGTCAGTTCTTCTCGGTCGAGCAGCTGCAGATTGAATACAGATTTCCTTTCCTCACCCCTCTTGGACTTTTTGCACGGTATAGTGTGCAAATCAACAGCCACGTGGTCCAACGGTCTGATGGAAAGGATCACATCTTTGCCTATCGGGGGAAAGTGCCTGTGACTGTGAGTTACCGGCCCTCTCGGAGCAGATTGCAGCCTGAGATCCTCTCCATCTCTAGCCATGCATCCTTGCCAAATATCTGGACAGCTTGGCAAGCCATCATCCCCCTAGTGGAAGAGTTAAACGTTCTCCTGCAGGAATGGCCTGGCCTTCACTACTCTGTGCATGTCCTGTGTTCCAAGTGCCTGAAGAGAGGGTCCCCCTATCCACATTCATTTCCAGGTTAGTGTTTTGCTATTTTCTTCACAAATGTGTTTGATATCATGCGTTTGTGACCATCATTTGTTCTTGCCAACATATATTTCCATTGATTTGATACTATTGAAGGGATAGTTCACCCAACAATGAAAGCTCATCCATCATTTACTCACCCTATCATTACAAACCTGTAAGACATTCTTTCTTCTGCAGAACACAAAATATATTTTGAAGAATGTTTTAATTGTTTTTGCCCATACAATTAAAGCCAATAGGATCCAAAAAAGTTTTCGCCCCCATTCACTTTTATTGAATGGTAAAACATTTTTTGAAAAAAGTGAGTAAATTATGACAGTTTTTTTTTTTTTTTTTTTTTTAATGAACTATTGCTTTTAATATAATTTTTAATATGATGTTTATGATGGAAAACAAGTTAACCAGATGCATTCAATCATTTACGTTTACAGTTAATGACTTATATTGTTTTAGTTTGCCACTAATATGCAGTCATAAATCTCTCAGGCATATAAACCAGAGCAAATAAAGAGTGAAATTAATTGTTCAGTGATGAATAAGCATCTTTGCAGTGCTGTCACTATGGAGGCGTATGTCTGGGTTTATTGCCAAGTAAACACTGAGACAATAAAGGGTGAATCAGCAGGAAATTAAGTAATTTTAGGATGGATCTAGGCTAAACAAAGAATGAGAATGGCTGTCCATGACAAGAGGGATGGGGGTCTCAGTGGGTTTGAAGCCACACCTAGAAACACAAATTAGCTTGGGCTGTCTGCCATGCTGCTGCGAACACACTCGCACATCCACAGCAGTGGAGAGGGTAGCCATGGTAACATCAAATGCCTTTCTTCATGGGATCTTGGAGCAGTCACTGGCATATAGTAACCTAAATACAGGTTCCAGATTTTTTTATATTTATGTTAATATAATACACATTTCTTTTCTTGGAGGTCTTGTATTCTGTAGTTTTGCACTCTCATAGACTAGGTTAGGTTCACCAAGGCCCCATTGTCTTCTGACAGACTTCATTTACGAAGACGTCCCACACCCCCTTAGTTTCTAAAAGAGTAAAATCTGGGAGTGAATTCATTTACTGGGAAACTATGTAGTTATTCTTAGCTTTAAGGATCTCATTGGGTGATAGTTATGTAGGTTGTAATTTGTTGTGTTTATATCCAGTGTTGGAACAGGCACAATTTAAGTGTTATTTTAAAGATAAAGTGGTTGGTTTATGTAAGAGACATACCTTACTGAACACACCATGCCCATTTTTGCCAAATAACAGTCAAAGACAGCGTTTACTCAAGCTTATGTAATGAGGCCCAGCTTCATATGTCATTGCATGCTAATTGTTTCACCCATCCTGTAAAGGAAATATGTTTCACTATGACAAAGTACAATAGCCCAAAAGTATTTAGTCACTTTAAATGTCTGAATGTCATTGCATTGAATAAAATCTAAACAAACCGAATCAAAGGTCCCAAAAGACCAAAGTTGTGATTTAAAATAAAAAAAATCAATGAGATTCTTGGCCTTCTTGTCCCACAGTGATCTTGTCCCAAGTCTTTGTTCTGCACAGTGATAATGTTTTACATACTATAAAATAAACCAGACGCTATCGTTCATTCATTTTACAGTTGCGTTTTAATGTTCAAATGAATTACATTAGTGTTATGTTTAAATAAGCTGGGCAGGATGTCATCTTAGACTCGGCAGCTCTGTTTCCTGAAGTCTCACAGTTTTTTCCCTGCTGTCACATGATGAGACAGGATCAGGTGGGGCAATTCCTGACTCGCATTAGTTCTTAACAACAGCTCACAAGATGTAAAGGCCCTGTGCCATGGCAAAGAGTAAAGACCTGTTTGGCCTGCTTAATGAGTGCATTAGCTTTTAAGTACCCATTATTATTCAAGGCAGAGTTTGTTGAGTTCATTAATGATAATAGATATCGACTGCAAGCTGTAGGCTATTTGTGGTATGGGGTGCTGATCTGTTTCTTTGTTTTACCATAAACCAGTTTCCTGACCGAAGTAAAACAGAACGAGTTTAGCAGCAAGGTTTTTTGATCCTACCAAATTTAGGCATGATTTTTTTGGCGCACTTGCATGTTGATTTAGTGTTGAAAAACACTGTGTGATGGTCACAGAAAGTTCTCCTTTACTTAGAAGAGTACTAACTGGGACCCCAAAAACGCTTGCTTTTAGATTAATGTGGATGTCCGACAGCAGAACAGTGTTTTCAGATAATAAAGTCCTATTGAGTATTTTATGCCTATCTATCTATCTATCTATCTATCTATCTATCTATCTATCTATCTATCTATCTATCTATCTATCTATCTATCTATCTATCTATCTATCTATCTATCTATCTATCTATCTATCTATCTATCTATCTATCTATCTATCTATCTATCTATCTATCTATCTATCTATCTATCTATCTATTTTAAAAGGATTAGAGTGTGAGAGCTTGTCTGGGTGTACATGTGTTTTGTGAAACTGTTTAACATTTAAAACAACAGTCTGGAAAGGAAAAGCTGGTGAACGTGTTTTGCAGGTGATGTGAACTTATTGATTTGAATGTACACCTGTTCTCTTTCCTCCTTAGATCTTGACTCAGTATTTAGTGACGCAGAAGTTTGCACATTTGGATACAAGTATTAATATACAACCTTACTGTGTAACCGATAACCAATTGCCTATTAAATACAAGCGGTTCTTGAAAAAGTAGTATTTGTCCTCCACATCCTTTAAAGCGCAAAGAATGTATACAAAGAATGGCAGTAAATTACATTTGACAGTTGGCTTGCATGGCCTGTTACATCCATTTGGCATCTTCAGACAGGGTTTGAAAATAAGGAAAATGCTGGCATAACCTGTTTGCTAATGAACCCGGATGGTCAAAATTGAGATGGCAGTTGGTACAGTAACTTGTCTGACCTATTTAGAAACTCAGTCAACAACTGATATTTAGTCTTTTGGCTCTTGGACTGGGTGTTAGAAATAAGAGCCCTCTCGTTACCCTGAGCTAAATTCAGTCACATCAGAGCTGGCCGAAGCACCTGCACTGTCAGCGCACTGGACTTTTTGCCTGTATCGATTGCCATTAACGTACGTATTTGAACATATGTTGTTGGTGGAGTGTCACTGGTGCCAGAAAGTGTCCACCCTGGCGGCGGTCAGGGCAGAAAGTCTTTTTAGCAGATTTTCTTAGCATGCACTGTCCATCATCTTGCCAACTGACCTCAGCTTTTTGGGAACCTTACTGGTATTTTGAAATATTTTGGACGCCACTGTTCATGGCTTTTGACAGGCTAATGATGGCGTTTCTGCACAGGGCAGTTTAAATGACAGGGTTTTCAATATTGTTTGAACTATAGTGGAATATTTCACTCTCCCAGATTTGATGCATTTGATGGTTTGAATAAGAAGATCACGGATATTAAAATTCTGGTTAATACAATGATAACCGATAAATGGCTAATTAGATTTTTTTTTTTACTGTTTATTTAACCAACTATTTATTTTAATATTGCATTCTTAATACTATTTTGTCTAAATTATTACAAAAACACTAAAATCTGCTGTTTTAAGTTAATTTAGGCATCACAATTTTACATTATATTGATCAGGCTGAAATTTTTTATATTTAATGAAATGGGAAAATACTTCTAAAGCATTTATTAATCTTAGTTTATGTTAATTTCAACATTTACTAATAGTAATACATTATTAAAATCAAAAGTTGTATCTGTAAATATTATTTACTGGAACTGAGCTTACGTGAGCTAACAATTAACACTTGTATTTTTATTAACTAAATTTAACAAATACTAATAGGCCTGTAACAAATTTATGGCATTGTTAGTTGATGTTCGTTATTAATTAACGTTAAACAATGGACCTTATTGTGAAGTGTTACCTAACTTTTTAGATATAACTTTAAATTGTGCTTTTTATTGTAAATAATGTTTTTAAGGTTTGCTAAAGATTGTTTAACAATATCATTAAATCATTTGTTTAAATCTAACTTAGATATGACCTTACTGTAAAGTGTTACCTACTAACGTTTTAAATACAACGTTTATAACTTTAGATATAATCTTTTTATTGTAATTAGGAACAACATTACATTAATAAATCTATTTTTAAGATTTGCTAAATTATGATTTTAGTGTTTTAAAGATGAACCTTTAAATTTTTAGATATAACTTTAATCTTTTAAATAAAGTTAATTGATTAATCTTTTAAAACTTAAATTTTTCTTGTAAATAGGAATTACATTTTGGGGGGGCTTTGTTCATTTGTTGGCCTTGGTAAGGAAACCTCAAGATGTGTATATATATTTGTATATATATATTGTAAGATTTTTTTTATTTTTCTTTAGCTCTCTGCTTTCAGACATTTGTGACATACCCTGTCAGTTGAGGTATGTAGGGTCAGTTTGATTCCTCCTGTTATCCCCTTAATGGATTTAACAGGATTACCCCGTGAGTGAAAGGGAACCTTAGAGACTGGCAATTAAGTCAAGGCAGAGTTGGTTAAGTAATCACAGCCTGACGAACAGTAACAACTAATTGTTATACAGTCTTTGGTGATGTGGAGTCCTCAGCGAGTTTATATGCCATCATATTGTCTTTTTAAGGATCTACCCTCAGGATGAGAGAGCTGTTCCTGGATGAATTAGATGGGATTTACATCATCGGTGTAACAATAAACATGTCTGAACCTGTACCAAGATAAAACATTATGGCTTTAGAACAAGAAGGAATGATGTATGTCATAAAAAACTCAAGATAAGACGTAATTTATGAGATGGATGTGTTACGATCCAGACGTTGCCAATTGAATGTGTGTGGTGTGATCAGTCAGGGTCAACAGGAGTTTGGTATTATTTGCAAGTATTTCCGATATGTAAAAACCTGCTTCCCTCTATTATTGCACTGGACCTCCGGAAATTCTGCTTGTGAAAACATTCCACTGTCAGAATTCTGGGAAATTATGCTAATTTTGAGATTCGTAATGGTCAGCTACGGTGCTTTCTTTGTGTCTCCTTGATTTTTATCTGGTCTCATTAGATCATGATGACTTTGGCTGTATCACAAAGACAGTTTTATCTCGAATGATCACTGGAAGTTTAGAGCATGTGTTGGACCGTCTTGGAGGAGTCTGTGTAAAAGTACATTTGAATCATTATTATACAACTTTTCATTGTTCTATTTATTCCTTGTATTTAGGACACAGCTCACAGGCAGCAAAGATGGCTATCATATCTAAAAGTGGAACAGGAAACCTTGGGGTGGTTCTGCATTAATTGGCTCAAATGTCTCTCACGTGAGAGTGAAAGTGATATCTCTTATTGCATGTTTGTGCTAATGATATCAAATTTCTGGTTTGTGGCTATATTGCTGTAATTTTGTTTAAAATCATGCGTTACGGCAATTCCAGACTGCCATTCTTGCTCTAGAAGAGTCTGTAAACTCCCCATCTGTATGATTTAATGTCTGTTTTGCATGTTTCAGCCTGAAACCTTGTATTCCCGAGCACCGAAATACTCTGATGCTGTCAATCCTGTTATGTCACTACGTTTCCCACGAGGTCTACATTGTAAGCCTGCAGAATTATCCATAAGACCTGTGCAGGGCTGGATAGAAGGGTTTGTAATGCATGTGCCGTATTTTTCGATGTTGTCATCATATCAGCAGATTTGATCCATGTCAGACATCAGGGTTGTAGTATGAAATAGTATTAAAATTGTGTTTTCTTCAGCTGAGACACTTCGGATGTGCACTGTTCCCCATGAGGGTTTTGTATTGCTTGAAATATGATTGGAATCACTTTTAAAAAGGAATATACAGTTCCTTTGCAACATTTGCAGCGCAAGTCTGTCATATATAAGCTACCGGTACATGACATTATAATAAGAACATTATCATTTTGTGCTTGGGACATGGTTTTTAAAGGTGAGACTGTTGTTTTTGTAATCAGGCTCCCAAAAAATGATGGATTTAGATTAATCGGCTATATGTTATCGGCTTTCAAATATAAATAATTATCTGTTATTGGTATCGGCTAAAGTTTTCATATCGGTACATCCCTACTGCTCTATATATTGACTATATATACCGAACTAACTACACTATATAGCTACTACTATATAGAACTATATACTAACCCTAACCTAACAGTCTACTACAGTCTACTAATACTCTGAGACTTAGTTAACATGTAGTTGCAATGATACTAATAGTTAGAATGTCTAATGTGGACCATCGAAATAAAGTATAACCTTTTAAAATTAGCCATTAATCAGCCATAACGTAAAAACTAATTATTGGCTTATTGATATTAACCATATAATATTGGCGGATCCCTAATAATTACCATATTTTTTGTTGAACATGTAATATCATAGTTAATTTAAACATATAGCTTGCTAATACTATGATTGTATTTGAAATAGCATGGAAATACTATGGTGAATGTTAGTCATATAGGACCATGATGATTATCGAATTGCCTTATACTATCACTGTATCATTGCACCACCCTATATTTTTCTATAAGAGCAAGATGATGATTTATTAAGCCTCTTTGGTTAAAAATGAATGATGAATGATCATGTTTCTCATGTTTAGAGATAAGACAGACGTGCAGAACCTTCCATCCCAGATCTCCATCATTTTTCTAAAGTTGTTTTCGTGGTCACATATGCTTGGTGCAAATCAACATAGCATGGTGGCAGTGCCGGAATATTAAATGTGTAAATGTGCTATCAGCGTTCTCACTGTGTCAACAGGATTAGATAGCAGCTCTCACCTTGTCCCGTTTCCATCTCTGTATCTGTGTTGGATCAGCTCTTTGCTAGTCAGATGTTTACATGTTTCTAGTAGCCTCAGCTTATTTTAGCCCTGATCGGATCTCTGTCTGTAGGCCTCATCAGATTCTGCTCTGCATCTGCTGAAATAGCATTGCAAACTGCATACTTCACCATAGAATATATCTTTTAAGTGTGTTCTACAAAAAAAAAGAGCATTTATTGTGACTCATGTCTTATTGATTTGTGCAATTGTGCGTAGCTGGAGAACATTGATTAGTTTTTCACGTGGCTACATACGCTTCATTTGTTGATTGTATAACTGCTGTAGTGCCAGCTGCAGCGTGTTGTAAGTGGACAGATCTGTCCATACGGATGAAGTGCTCCAGCCTTGACCTTTGGCAGTAAAAGCAGCGTGAACTTCCTCCAAAGGAAGAGATGCTGCTATTCCTGGAAACCAGTGTTTGAGGCTGCTCTGTGGCCAAGAAATGTCTTGTGCGACTTGAGAATTTCAGGACAAACTTTACATTCTAATATACTAGACAGGGTACATACTGAGTGAATGCTTATGTCTGCTTTGGTGAAATAATTGATGCTGTGTTTATAAATATGTTTAATCATTTTGCATCACTGAATACTGGGTTCAATTTATGAACACATGAGCACATGTGCTTCACACTTTTACTTGAGTGTGTTCAGCTTACTTGATTACTCTGTGAAGTAAACCTAAGACAAACGGACATCTTAAAAAACTTTTTTTTTAAGAATAAATAACATGTACTTTTATTTTGGCTCAGACCCTGTCTTTGAGAATGGTGTTGCTTTTTTCCATTCTGAGTCATTTTATTGGAGTCATGTGGGAAAGGGGAATGTTTTCAAATTGATTTGTCAGTAAATAAATTTAATAAATAGGAAAGTATTCATTATTATTTTTTTAAAAGCGACTCTTTTATATTTTAGTGTAAGTTCAGAATGTAAATAAATTAAATAAACTGTTTAAAGGTTTGGGATCAGTAAGATATTTTATTTTCAGCAAAGATGCATGCAATTAATTAAAAGTGACTTAAGAAATCTATCATGTTACAAAAGATTTATATTTAAAATAAATTTTGTCGTTTTGAAATTTCCTTTTTTTTAATTTATTTTTTATTATCATCAAAGATTCCTGAATAAAATGGTTTCCACAAACAAATTTTAAACATTGATATTAACAAGAAATGTTTCTTGTGCAGCAAATCAGCATAGAATGATTTCTGAAGGATCATGTGACACTGAAAAACACTGAAAATTCAGCTTTGCCATGACAGGAATAAATTACATTTAAATATATTAAAATGGCAAACTCTTGAATGGTAGAGTAAATTTTTTTTGGATATTATTGTGTAATTAAATAAGTAAATAAATATAAAAGTAACTGAAGATTTATTTATTTTTAATAGACTAATTCAAAAAGTTTTTTATTTTTTACATTTTAAATGAATGTTGAAGATAAAATGAAGGGCAAATGACTAAATGAATGTTTTTGGCTGTGAATTGTTCATTTCAGTTCGTTCACAAAGAGGTGTCCTCCTCCCTGCTGCTGCCGTTGAATTTAGAGATCTCTGGTTCTCTCTCTGTGGACTTCCTGCATCTCTAAAATCAATACAAATTCAATTGAGCATAATTGGCATAACGTGTCAGCCTAAGCTAGCGGATAATGATGGTGGCTTGGTGGATGGCCGCGATACATGTCGGCAGTGATCTCATTACAGACCAGATGTGAACATCTGTCTCGAGTACTACAGATAGATCAATGCTAGCTAGGTTAAAGTGATTTTACTCATTTGAGGATAATGTTCTTCAGCTGTCTTGAATGCTAGGTACTTCTCATATGGCTTCTACGGTCACTGCTTTGAAAAGTGTCATTGTGGCAGACCTCTTTGCTTTGTGCAGCAGATATTAGTGTTTGCTCTTTTCCGGTGTTTAAATTCAAATCCACTCTGTCAAAGTTAAGAGTTATAAGTGAATCTGTATTTTAGCACGTTCTACTGGCATAACATCTTATTTGAGCACCCAAAAGAGAGTCTCACAATCCCAGGTTCACGTTATGGACAACTGTGTGCTGTATAAAACCATAATACTACAGGGCCGTTGAATGCTTGAATCTGATTGGTTGACGAACGTTTTAAGTTTTTTTTACGTTCTAATTTTTGTTGATGACAGACTCAAGTGTGTGGTGTATGTCAGTAAATGATCTTGCACCTATATACTGCCACTGTAAAAAAAGAAAAAGTTAGTTCAACTCAAATTTTCAAGGCAACTGACTGCACAGAATTTTTGAGTTGAAGATATCAACTTAATTTTTTAAGTTTTGAAGAACTACAATTATTAAGTTGCGTCAGCTACGTTTTTCAAGTTTTGACAACTACGTTTTTTTAATTCAAGTTACTGGAACTTTCAAGTCTGTAAAAGCTTACTATTTTGAGTTTAAATTACCACCCCCCCCCCCCCCCCCCCACACATTAAATCATCCACTGACCGTAAACCAGTTAATTTATGCATGTTTATTTGAACGACTTTGGCACAAACAGCTTTACAATTCGACTGTAAACAAGTAATCTTATGCCCAAAGCAAATACATCAGGTTAATATGGGCATTGGGCAATGTAAACAAGTAATACCCGCAAAGCAAATACATCAGGTTTCAGAACCGTAATATGGGCAATGTAAACAATTAATACCGAAAGTGTCTGTCAGTAAATGATCTTGCACCTGTATACTAGTGTAGACAACCTTCGTGATAATAATGGGTTCTATTTGCTTTTAACGCGATGCAACAATTGTCCATTGTCCAAATCCATTGTAGGCAAATGTCAACTGTTCGTCGATGTCTTGCTCCGGAGGCAGTCATATACAAATGTTTTTGCACAGGTCACCCAATGTCAAAATGAGCAGTTTTTGGAGCTTGGTATGAGACTTGCAGGATGTTTTAAAGGTTTAAAGACCTGTTATATGTCAAAAGATAAAGGCAAATTTGATTTCAAATGTCATGATCCCTTTAAGTATCACTTAAGTCTATTTCTGTGTCAGCATAAGCTGTGTGTATACGTGTGTACATGCGTGTGCATGGGGATGACCCTGATTCACTCGCTGTGCTTTATCACACTTACAGCGATAATCCTCCGCCCGAGTCGCCGGCCGTGTGTGGCTGCTCACGTCTCGTCCTGCTGTTCACGCTGCAGTCTTGCCTGATCACGGTTTACCAACAGTGAGAAATGACTGATTCACACCACCAGATGTGGCGCAGAAAGACCTTTGCAGCTCACTGTCAGCTTCCCCTTGTTTTAAACCCCACTGAGCATCAAATATAGGTTCAGAAATTCACGAATAATCACAGTGTGGTTTTGTTGTGAATGATTCTATAAATCAAGCTGAAGTTCTGCATGACAAGCGCTGTGTCAGCTACACGCTGTTAATTCCGGAGGCAGTTTATTTTGGCTGGACCTTTATGAATCCACATCCTCTGGACACGCGGGAAAAAGACGAAGCATTCCAGGATGTCTTTGACCCAGATTTCAAACTTCACAAAGGGCCGCAGAGCGAGTCACAGCATGAATGCGTTAAAGATAAAACGGCTTTGGAAAATATCAGGAATGCGACTGGAGGGCCTTTGTCTTTTGTATGTGTGTTTTGTGTTTGGAATGTTGTCTTATTCAAGATAACAGAGGCACAGCTTATCGGACGCTTTGGTCTTAATAAAAGTATTACATCCTTATTTTCATTTGTTAAGGGATGATATATCACTAGATTCGCTTTATTTTTATTTTATATCAAACACACATTTTTGGGCTAAAAAACAATTAAATTAATTTTTATAGGGCCCTAATTAAAAAAATCGCTGTAAGGCAAATGCTTATGTTTCTAGCATGTTATATGTTTGCCAACAGTTCTTCTAACCCTAATTGATTGAGTTTGTCGCTTTTCATTTCTTAAACAATCATGAAGAAAGACACATCATGGCCATATTCCTGGATGACAATGTCAAGATTCATCAGGCTCAAAGTGTGAAAGAATGGTTGGGGCCGAGGGAGCATGAAGAATACTTTTCACACATGACTTGGCACCTCTGAGTCCTGACTTTAAATTCATTGAAAGTCATTGGGATGTGCTGGAGGAGACTTTAAAGAGAGCTTGACTTGCATAGTCAACACAAAATTATTTCAATCAAGAGGGGCATACATTTTTGGTCAAGATCTTGTATTGACAATGCAAGTCAAGCACTTTAAAGTCTACTCCAGCACAACCCTTAATACTTTCATTGAATTTAAGATGTACCAATTCATGTGTGAAAATGACCCTTCATGCTCCCTCCCAACAATTCTTTCACAATTTGAAACTAAATGTTGACTTAAATTTTTTTTGACAAAATAGTTTAGAGTTTTAAAATTGGCTATTTATTGGTTATCTGCCACAATAAAAATAATTACCAGCTTATCTGTATCGGCCAGAATTTTCAAAAATAATGACATTCATTTTAATTTTGCAAAATAGGTTTTAAAATCATGATTTCAGACTCAAATATTTACATTTTATCCTTTGAAAAATTACCTTTATTTGATGTCATATTGTTTTAGTTATTGAGAGTTAGTTATAGTTTATGGCTGATTGTTGATGGAAAATGTAGTGCTCAGAAAACAGAAGATGAAGAATGTGTCATTGGAATGCAAGATCTTAAGTATGAGCAATAGACTGTAGGAGTGAAGTGGAAGCTAGACATGCCATGAGTGAGTGTAGCAACAGTGGGCTTTGTTATGGAGATGTGTCTCATTGTTTCATTCTCTTTGCTGCTTCCTGTCCCAGCTAGTACAGGATGTTTAAACTGCAGTGTGCCTTTACGAAAATGTGTTTATAGATTCAGGGTTTGGAGATGTATTGTGTAGGTAACTAATTCTCTCTTGGTTCAAGTTTTTGTCCTCCCTGCCTCCAGGCGCAGGGCAAGTTTACCTCTCATTATTAATGATTGTGTGAATTGTGTGTAAAAGAATTGGGTCTCAATGTCATTATTGAAAAGCTGTGGCCTTTCTCGTGGTGTTGGGTGGCTGTTTCACCTGTTACTGTTAATGTAACAGCAGAGGTATGTGTTTGTATTGATAGCTGACAGTAATGGACAAATAAGTAGGGATCATTTAAAAAAAAAAATTTGTATGTAATTTCTGCAGCTACCCGGAGTATAAGTCGCATCAGTCAAAAATGCGTAATGAAGAGGAAAAAAACATATATAAGTCGCACTGGACTAAGTCGCATTTATTTAGAAATTTATTTCACAAAATCCAAGACCAAGAACAGACATTTAATCTGGAAAGGCAACTTATTCAGCTCCACAATAGCACACAGAACAACAGACTGAATAGGTGTCCGGTATGTTAATGTAACACATTAACAGTTATTCAGCTACACAATAGCATAAATAACTTTTACCTGGGAGGTTGAATAGGCTAAATTAACATAAGCCACCGAGTCCAACAAGTTACCGGCAAACAAAGAATACCAAGTTCCGCGATCTGATTCCACAACACAGAATCCATTGAATTCTTCCTTGGTGTCGCTTCTGAACAACTCCGCTAACTAGAGTGCCCTCTCGCAGCTGTAGACGGTAATGTTTTCTCTTGGTTGATCTCAGTCAGTATTAATTCATTTTGATATAAGTCGCAGGACCAGCCAAACTATGAAAAAAGTGTGACTTATAGTCCGGAAAATATGGTAATATGGTCATTTATAATTTGTATATATTATATTTAATATATATATATAAGGGGTTGTAACAATATATCTTGTCACAGTAGATAGCAATGCAAAAATGCAACAATATGAATTGTGGATAGTGACAATATATATTGTGTATAGTTACTGTGTGAGGGGGAATTTTTTTTTCATTTTACACATAATTTTTGTGTTAGTACACCATATAATGCAATGGGGGAATATTTGTGGGTCCTGATCATGTCAAATGTCTTATGTTACCAGTAAAAAGTGGCCTACAGTATTTTAAATATAGCTAGCCAGTGAGAGAGTGCAAGCATATTCTTCTAAAATAATTCTGTATTTTCAGCTTCAGATCATGATCATATTTTTATTCTGGTCACCATTGTCCTGTGCATTGAGTTACCAGCACCAACTCCAAGCCTATTCATTTACACCCACAATGTATTATCAAATTTAGAAACAGGAGAGTCGAGGTGCGCATTTAATTCTGCAGTGAGTTGGGCAGGTGTGGTTTTGTTTATTTAGTATACAGCCAGGGTTAGTACCTGGACATCCCTTTCTGACAGCTTCCTCTTGCATCGACAGTTACTCCTGTTCGATGTGGTACGTCCTTTGTGATGCTGACATTACCCTCCATAGCTATCTCATTGGTTGTTATAACTATAGCTAGATGCAGTGTTTTAATAAGTTTCATGTGTCATTCTCTCTCAAGCAGTGAAAGTAGAATCAATCCGTTTACTGTCATTCGGCACCCTGGCTCTCGAAAATAAGTAATAATTGTGGACTGAAGTGAGTCAACTGACCTGAACTTCACGTCACAACATTGTCACCCCGGATGTTTGCTCTTTAAAATTCCTTCAAGCCCGCAAAGTCGATCCTCCGACTTTAAATAGCTAACCAGATACATGACCTGTAAACCATGTTTAGAAAGCTTCAAAACTCTGAGGGGAGTCTAATGGGGGTGGGGGGCTTTATTTTGCCCCAGGCTTCCTTAGGTAAACCCCTACGGTGCACAGCCAACAGTCTCCAGACTCTCCACCCCCAAGACCACTGATATACCCGACTTGTTTTCATTACTTATTAACTCTTCTCATCAAGAAGAGGAACTTCTGCTGATCATTTAGAGATTTTTTTTAAAACAGTTCATGTATATTGTGTGCTGTGGACATGCACAATAGAGATAAGAAAGAATGAGATAACATGTAAAAAAAAAAGATAATATTCACAAGCATAAAATATTCTCATATTTTTATTCCATTTTAGTTAGTCTAGTTAAACTGACATTTGCAACCCATTTTGCTTAGCACAATTTTATGTATTTCCTAGTGTAATATGAGAAAAATGTAGGATGTTTGTTTATTGGTTATTGATTGGATCGTGAATTGGTTGGATCATTTTGCTGGGAGAGATTCGTGCTACGATGGGAACGTTTTTTTTTCTTCTTTTTTTTCTATATTGATTTCTTGATTCAATTTTTTGTTGACTTTAAGGAAGAATAAAGAAGCATCTTTTTTTTCTGTCTCTATGAGCGTACAGCTACAACAAGACTGTCTGTAAAAGTCATTGTTCTTCGCACAGGCCTTGATAGCTCATCATGGTTCATTGCTCTTGTGTTTTATCCATAAACCTGCAAGCCATTCTTGCTTACTTGGGATTGTTGTACTGTGGTATTGACGAGAAGCTTTTGCTGGGGAGTGCAGTATACCTTTTAAGGACCTGATAATGCACCCCAGAGAGCAAGAACAAAAAGTATGTGATGCAGAAATGGAGAGTCTGGCAGAGGAACAAACAGACCCGAGTGCAAAAACACACCTGGAAATGTTATTCAGGGCAAAAGTCAAGAAAGAAGGCAGTTTCTTAAGTTTTGATGCCAGAAATGACTGTGTATTAGCACATATTAGCAGCACTATGACCCCGACTAGAGGAGGAGCAAGTAATAATAATAACTAGTCCATGAATCAGCAAGAACACTCACCTTTATTCCATATGATTCCCTTAAAGTGACTGCTGACTAATTTCCCAATCACTGTCTACAGTGAACACATCATGTATAACCAGCAATGAGACCTTTGGAAATCACGGTGTGCTAACTGTTTGTTAATCTCACATAAATCTGGTTTCTATTTGTTGGACTTGCTTTGGCCTTCATCTTTCTGCTGAGTGACCAAGTTCAGTCTAGTGGAATTCCTCCTTTATTTAGAACGAAGGAGAGCAGAAAATCAATAAGCCTAATGGCGTAAGTGGTGTACCAGTCAGGCCACTGTGCCGAGGATGTATAATGCAATGCCATGCAGTTATTTTACGTGTTAAAGTACGTAACTGAGTTTTCACAGGAAATTTTCACATTTGTCTAATCTTTTTAGCTAATTGCACATTACTTGTCAGGAAGCTGCATCGTTAAACAGCTTCATGGCAGAATTTGCTTCCCTGTTGGTGTGGGAGACGTTTCACTGCAAGCCATTTTTCAAGCCAAGTCTATTGTTAAAACCAGATCAAACCTGCTCTTAGGATAGATCAAGGCAATGTTAGTGGCTGGCGCATTATTATATCATTAATCTGTGTGGTTGATACTGTATAAAAGCTGTGCTCAGGTCACAAATAGAGGAATCTACATCCAAAAACTCTTAAAGGGATAGTTCACCCTAAAATGAAAATTACATTTTTTTTTTACTCACCCTATGTTGTTCTAATGCCATATGCCCATCTATCTTTAATGGACCACAAAAGGAGAATTATTATGCTTTTTCTCTCTCACAACTTGTGTTTTTTCTGGGTGAGACGTCAAAACAATTCGCGTTGGACAAAATCTTTTTGGGGCAACTTTATGGACAGCACATTCAATTCCCTTTGAAACTTTTGGTCACGACAAGTAACATCAATCCCATTTCCAGTATATAATTATCATTTTAGTATGAGAGATTAACATGTTGCCATTAAATACGTTTTTTTTCTTTTATGTTAATTGGTATCCAACTTGTTTTAAAAATGGAAATGAGATGCACTGAGATCTGATGAAATAAGGAACATGTTGGCTTCTTTTCCAATTTCAAAGTCACACGGAAGCACTGTACAGATGACTGTGGTCTATAATCTCTTGGATTGACACATGATGTAATGCTTTGTCTTCCTGCGGTTGGTCTGATCCCCCTGAAGTACTCAAAGTGTGCCCATTAGCTTATTGACTTGCTGACTAGCACACTGGAATCCTTCATTACAGTCTCTATTTATAGACATGGGCGACTCTCCTATCAATTCAGGCTGCTTAGGCTGAATTTAGCACACTTGTTTTTGTGCAGTAGACAATAAGCTGTTGAACCTCAAAACCATCAGGGTTTGCTTTCGGAAGATAAGCTGACAATCCACCTCATAAAGGCATGCACTTCTTAAGTATTATGGGAATTGGTACTAGTTCTAAAGAAGACCAATGAGTTTTAAATTATGAATAAATTAAGCTTTAATAAATTTAGCCCTATCTATAAGCCATTGTGTTTTTTCAGGTTCTTACTCATGCATGCCCATATAAAAGCTTGTTAAACAGCGCCACCTTGTGGTAGATTTTAAAGGTCCTTTAGAACAGCCTTTGAGAAAATGTTAAATTACTTGTATATATGTATTTGAAAAATAATACTTGACAATGTAAATAATATAGGCTATGTCATAAATAGGGCTCCAGTCAGTCTCAAATGCGACAAACAATAACGCATTGCAGTAACTTTGAATCTAGTCGCCATTGGCAACAGTTTTTTTATTGTTTTTTTGTTTTTTTATCTCCGCTGAGAGTGCAACTTTGTTTCCTGAAAGCAGCAGAGTTTTATCGGCTTCTCCTTTTTCCAATAGGAATCAATAAGAAAAAGTCTTAGCCCACTTAAAGAATATTAAGCTAGTAACCAAACCAACCAGCTTGATTCAAGATGAATCACAACATTAAGCGTTGTTTTGAAGCAAAATAGGACAAAAAGACAAACGGGTCCCACTTTAATGAGGGGAAAAAACGACAATCCCATGAAGCAGCCTGGATGACGATCAAATTCAAAATGATGATTGATTTAATTAAATAATGATTGATTGGTTGTTTATGTATAGGGTAAAACAGTATACATAAATAGATGCATACAATATTTAATATGTACAATATTTCAGTAGTTTGAGAGTGTAGGGAATCGGGAGACTGACTGCCTAATTCGCAGTGGTTCAATGGAGTGGACGGGCCTTTTTGTTTTGTTTTGTTACACAGAATCATGGGTAATGTAGTTTTTCACCAGAATTTCCACTGTTATAACTCGGAATAGGTTTGTATTTAAAGGTTAGCCTTGAGCTCCCTCTTGAGGTAGCATTTTGAATCAGACTCAATCAAGTCAGTGAGTTGTTCAGAACCGAGTTCACAAATCAATCCCTCACTGAACCACGATTCATTTTTGATTACGTTCGATTTGAAATGGACAATGAACTGTTACTGTGTGTGTGGAGTAAATGTTATAGGTCGATCAGACCTATTCTAGTAGGCTATTATTTATTGAGTGATTTTGTAATCTGGGATCTAGAAAAGTATTTTATTTATGTTGTGGAGCCCTGTAAAATCGCAGATTGTGAATTAAACAAAACCCATTTTGTATTTTTCTTGACATTATAGGTGAGCTGTTAAGTCAGCCCCGACCTGAGGGACTTACTGAGATCATCTGCCCCAAGAACGGCTCGGAGCGGGTCAACGTGGCACTAGTTTACCCTCCAACCCCGACTGTGGTTAGCCCCAGTCATAAATGACATTGACTTCACCTGCACTTACCTGCCCGTGAATGGCTTCCACAGACCCGCTGCACCTCTTTCCCCAACATCTTATATGCACACGTGTACACACACAGAAGTATATGTGTTTGTGTGTGCTAAAGCGTACACCCCACTTTCCTGTTGCCTCTACCTTTCATTCCTCATCTGAGGGAGATGATGGACCACTGGATACCCGACAAGTGCAAAGAAGGTTTATAATGGAAGCTTGTCATGGGGAGATTACCATATCAGAACATAATTACTGCAGGTATAATATTTTGAAGCTATATATAAAATGATGGATCATGTTTTGGATCTCCATCTTTTTTTTCTCATTGTTGTCATGCTCTCTTCTTTTTCAGGTGTTCAGCTCCGACTGCCAACACACGATGAACTGAAAGTATTAGAAACTTTTGCACTGACATCTTGTTTTTGACTATGTACACCTAAAGCATTTTCAATCACCCTGAGCCTTCCTTGAAACGTTGAGCTTTTCAGTTCAATCTGAGATGAGCCGTTCCTCTGCAAGTTCTTGGACATTCCCAGTTGCATCTCTTGGACTGAACACACATCTTGTGCTGCTACAGGTTGTTCAGCTGACAGAATATGGACGAGAATGGACTTGTTTCTCCTCAGACACAAGACAGACATTAATTAGTGAGGTTAGATTGATGCTTTAATGGACTTGTTTCTCCTCAGACACAAGACAGACATTAATTAGTGAGGTTAGATTGATGCTTTAAGTGATGTTGTACTTTAAATGCATGCATTTGAAATGCTAAAAGGATTATAAAATAACATATAAATGCACTAGCGCAAGCCTTTTGAGAGGTTTAGTCATATTGAACATGAAAAGACAAAATTGTTGGGCATAATTCTTCAGGATTTATTTATTGGTTTTCTGCTCTAATACACATTGCTTATTTTGGGAGGAGAAGATGAGACATTTCAAAGGATTTTAGTGATGCGTGCAGCCAAAGATGTAAACATGTTTCCCTGAACCACTGACACAAAAGCATTACCCACATACACTTCAGTGCTTATACAGCTAAGCATACTCCATAGCATGAGGATATTATTTTAAGCAAGTATCAGCCATCTGGAAGATTTTCATGATCGTCACATTGTTTCTTGCACGTTCAAACTTTCCTATAAGATGCAGTTTTGGATACATATGACTAGAAATACTGATGTACAGTCACGGATGTACAGAAATGGTACAAGTACAATAATTCAGCCAAGGATGTCTTTTCACGCTTGAATAATATTGTGTAAGCATATCTGCTTAACTGTTAGGTTATTTGATATATATTTAATTCACTGATTGTAAAAGCAGTGTCTGAATCAAATTGTACATATTTATCTTATAAGTGCACATTATCTAGAACAAAGAAGCAAGACGTTTTTATAAGAATTGATTCATACTTAGAAACTGTATTGTTTAAAAAAATTTTTTTTTGAGGAGAGAATCTGCAATACGTGTTATGTTTTGTGAACAGTTGATACACTTTTGTACGTAATATTTTATTTTTGTAAGCTAATAAGCTGTCACCGGTATCCCACATTATTTACTGTGCATTGTGCATGGCTACTGTGCTCAATGTAAAAGCCACAAACTGTTTTCTAAATGATAAAAATGATCATTGTAGGTCCACAAAAACACCAAATATAAAGGCTGGTTTCCACGTACTGTTTACTTTTTTCTGTGTTTAAATGTAATTGCATGAAATTCATGAGAATAGTTACCGAGGAAACAACACTAATGATACTAACATTTTCAAATAATGTAAAAAACATTTTTTGTTTATTTGTGTTAACGTGGAAAATCGCATTCGACGAATCTGTTGCATCGGCTGGAAAGCCAGGTAAAATTATGCCTAGTTCACACTACAGGATTTTAAGCCTGATTTAAGCCCGATTTGCAAATCGTTGAGCTCGCCGACAGGTCGGGTTGTTATCGCGTGCAAATCGCGGGGGATTAGCGGCCGATGAACGCTCGCCAATCTGTTAAGGCAAGTGCACACTACAGGATTTTAAAACGTCAGGCTGAACTGTGCAGTTCACACTACATGACTTGCTCTCTGTGAAATCAGGAGTGTTCAAGTGGTTGAGCTGTTCACACCACACGACACAACGTGATTGATCCGCAACAGGAGGTAACTCACTACACGAGGTGACAACAACTCTGTCAGCCAACGATTCTATCTTGTCTACAAACCACGTTTTATCGGTTTTATCACGAAGAAATCACGCGATAAAACGAACCGGAAATTATGCAATACAGCACGTGCGCCACTACCCAGCGAAGAAGAACACAAGTACACAATAGGGATGTTCGCCGGAGTCAAATGTGACGTCACGATATGGGCGTGGTCGCGAACTGGTTGGCAGAAAGAACCAAAACATGTCGCAGACTCGCAGCAACGAGGCTGACTCCAGCTCCTTTTTCGCCAGCTCCTTATTCGTCGAACTATTCGTTCCACCTTAAAAATGTTGGATGGTAGTTAACCCCTCCCCCTCGATGTTTTTGGCAGTATTTCTTAAAGGAACA